>NC_135307.1:195039329-195362662 GCF_048772815.1 Callospermophilus lateralis
GCATCTGAGCCATTCGGGACCCCCACCAAAGGGTCCTGTGCTCTTCCTTGACATTCCAACTCTTGCCTAATTGACAAATTCTTCCTGTGCTCTAAAATCGTCCATGGCTCCCTATTGCTTGCTAACTCAATCCAGATTCCTCACCCTGGTAATCAAAGCGACCCATGACCTACATCCCAGCTGTGTGTGGAAGGACACCTGAACTGCAAGAGAACCATTCTCTAAAGTCCTCTGAGATTGAACTAGGTGCCACTTCATCCATCCATTCCTCTATCCATCCCTTTACTCATTTAACACAGTTTATTAAACACAACGTTTATTTGGTGACCACGCTTTAGCACTACATGAAATATCACTGCTGCCACTGGAGCAGAAAGAGACAGTGGCCTCAGCCAACTGCAACCCAAATGTCTTAATTTTGCAAACTGCGTCATACATAAAAATGTGAAAGTATGAGTCCCTCCAAAGGCCCTGGGGCATGCAAGTGAGGAGTCCTGAGGCTTCACTAGCCCACACTAAATCACCTTCGTGTCCTGCCCTGCAGCGACATCTGTCACAGGCTCTCCTTGCCCATGGTCTTCCTGAACTCCTGGGCTGAGGCCTGGGAAGCCATTTTCCAAGTCTTGGATTATTTATATATCGTGGTGATCATGCTCACGGGGTTGTTGCAGGGACAGATCAGATTAGGCGTTAAAATGCCTGTTTGGGATAAATCACTGAGCGGCCACCATTGTTGTTATAATTACCAGCACAGCTGACTTCTGCCACACCCCTGCCAGGCTCCCTCTAGGAGCTGGAGGTTTGCCCTCTTTGCCCACTAGAGGGCCCCAGAAATCACAAACCTGACCCCAGTGCTCTGCACCGGGGCTGAACCAGATTTTCCAATTTGCAGGATAAGAATAAGGAGATTGTGGGTTCAAAAGCAGCCCCAGGCCAGCAAAGAGACTGGTAGGTGTCCTGTGTCCTTCCCCTTGGGCAGACTGCTGTGGTGGAAGTAGACTGCATTGGCCCACAGAGCTCCCTGAGTGACAAAGATTGGAAAAGCAGCTGGAATAGCCAGGTGGGGTGGTGCACACCCGTAATCCCAGAAAGCCCAGGGCAGAAGAATGGCAAGTTCAAGGGCTGCTTTGGCATGTTAACAAGACCCTGTCTTACAAAAATAGAAATAAAGGGCTGGGGGGTGCTGGGGTTGTGGCTCAGTGGTAGCGCGCTTATCTAGCATGCTTGAGGCACTGGGTTCGATTCTCAGCACCACATATAAATAAATAAAATAAATGTCCATAAATAACTAAAAAAATAAAAAATAAATAAAGGGATGGGGATGTAGCTTAGTAGTAGAGCACCAGAGCACCCCATGTTCAATCCCTAGTACAACACACACACACACACACACACACACACACACACTCGGCAGTGGATCCTCATGCCTAGAGTCCCAGTGTCCACCCCTGCCAGCACTCCATGACCAGGACAGTGTGCAGAGCCCTGGCTTCTGGAGCTGGTGCTTCACATTTGTCATGTGACCTGCCTAAGCCTGAGTTTCTTTTGCTATAAAATGGAAGTATTGTTGTCCTAAAGCAAAACTTCTATATGCATAAGGATGGCCTTGATGACTTATGTTGGTTTCCATCAAGTAGATACCTTACAGTGTATGAGAGATTTCCTGCTGATCACAAATGTAACGATCCATTCAGATGTTTGCCTGAGCACCTTACAGTGGGGCGAGCCCGCAAGAGCTTATGCTGTTGGCAAACATGAAGGTCAGGTTGGGTCGCCTTTCCAATGGCACATGAGAAGGCAGGAAGGATGGCTGATGAGCATCTATTATGTGCTTAATGTTTCCGTATCATCTTCCCCTCACTCTGCAGCTCCCATGGGGTAAGAACTGAGTCTGCAAGTCTGTGAGTCTGCGCTGCTGACCGCTGGGAGCTGGGAGGAGCCTCACACTGTACCTGGCCTCAACTCCTCTCCAGGTGTTTGTTTAATGGGCAAAAGAATGATTTATGCAGAGTTTACAAATGAGAACATTGAGGCTCGAGGAGGTTTTGTGACTCACTCAGTGTCACCCAGCTGCTGGAACTCAGGGCCAGGATCATCAGACTCTGGATCCTGAGAAGGTTCTTACTACCCACTACCTGTCCTCCCTCCTCCTCACATCCTCATACCCCCCTTTGCCAAAACCAGCTTATTTGGCAGGTGTCTAGGCCGGGCTGCCTGATAGAGGAGCTCTTGTTCCCACCGAGTTCCCACCGAGGTTCTGCGCTGCCTGCCCTGAGAGGCTGCTGGTGTGCATCTTCCCCATCCTCAGGGCCTGGGGTGGGGTGGGGGTCTGGACTTCGCCCTCTGGCTCAGCTTTGCCCAGCAGTCAAGGCCCCTTAGTTGCTACAGCCCTGTCTGGAAGCCAGTGGGTAGGTTTCTAGTGCCAGGTCATCTGGACCTTTTGAGCCTGTAGTGCCTGTCCAGGCCCTGCCCAGTCCTGCACACACCGGCCACAGCAGGACTTGGGCCCCTTTATCTGCACCCTCTTTCCTCCCTTCAGGAAGACTTGTGTCCAAAAATGTATGTCCAGTGTGCACCTGGATTTATGCAGGTAGGTACATGTATGTCCCTGTGCAATACTTTTATCCACCTGTCATGGACATTTTCCATCTGATGGCCAGTCTTTATAATTATTAGAGATCATAGAAGAAAATGATCTGCAATGCCCCGCCCCCACAGGGAAGTGGTTCAGTCATTTACAGGAGAGACATTGAATTTTAAGGTATGTTCTGTAGCAGTAACTAACAGTTTTTTCCACAGAAGATTTCTTTCTTTCCTTCAGGGGGAGACCCCTCTAACCTAGGTGCCAGGGATCCGAGCTCCCACCCCAATCAGGATAGAGAAGACTCCCCCCTCCCTGGAGTGGGGGAGACCCTTCTAACCTGAGTGTCGGGGCGCTCAGGACCCATGCACCCAGGGGTGAAGGGATTTCCAACCCCCCTATGGGGATTGGGAGACCCCGTCTTCTGGGTGTCGAGCGGTGCTTGGACTCTTGGCACCCAGGGGTGTCGGGAACCCCCCAACCCTGCGGGGGGAAGATCCCTCTCACCTGGGTGTCGAGGGGCGCTTCAACCCATGGCACCCAGGGGTGGTGGGACTCCCCCCACTCTAACCCCACGGGGGCGGAGACCCTACTTGCTTGGGTGTAGAGGGGCGCTAGGACCCTTGGCACCCAGTGGTGAGGGGACCCCCTCCTAAAGGGGGGAGACCCTTCTTTGGGTGTCCATGGAGGCTCCCATAGACCCCAGAGTGGAGGGCTCCTCTTGATAGAGGAGATAGGGGCACTGGGGCCCATCACCCCAGAGGCCACCCCCTAGAGGGGGAGCCGCCTGTTCTCTGGCTGGCGAGGGGCTCTGGGGCTCATCGCCCCCAGAGGAAAAAATTCCTCCTGCTAGAGGTTGCGCCCCCTCCTTCTGGATGGTGAGGGGCGCTTGGGCCTATTGGCCCCAGAGTAGAGTGTCTGTCCCCTGTAGGGGGAGTCCCCTCCCCTCTGGGTGGTGAAGCGCACCTGGGCCCATTGCTCCCAGAACAGAGGGGGCTTCCCTCTAGAGGGCGAGGGCCCCCTCCTCTGTCCTCCAGGTGGTGAGGGGCGCCAGGGCCCATCGCCCCCCATAGGGGATGCAGGGGCCTCCCCCCTCCAGGGAGGACCCCTGTCAGGAGCCCCTTGTCCCCCGAGAGGGGGAGCCACCTGAAGCGGCAACCCAAATCCCACAAAGCAGAACATCCCAAGAGATGCACCACATCTTTAGAGAAAGAGGGGCGCTCACATCCCCTAGAGATACGGCACCCCTTGCAAAAGGAAACCATCCTAGAGAATAGGCTTCCAAAAATAGGGGGACACTGACAATAGTTGAGCTGCAACTGTCCAGTAAAAGAGGGAAAACCCCAGAGGAGGGAACACACAGTCAACTGAGGGTATTTAGTGTTAGAGTCTGTAAACAAGTCAGGATGGCACCTGGCATTTTGCCAGGGGGAGTGGTTTGTGAGGTGGCGCCAGTGAGCCATTAAGTGTGGAGATTCCTTATTGGTTGACTGCTGTATCTAGTTTATGTTAAATAAGATAAGCTGTGTGGAATGTATATATATACCCCTCCTGTCCTACAATAAGGGCTCTCACTCCTGCTGTATCAACGTACACAAGTTGTTCGTCACCCCCCAGTTAGTTTGCTGCAGCCGGACTGCAGCAATTTAGTATCAGGGCAGTCCAGAGGTCCACGTTGGCAGTCAGTGGGTGACTGGACACAGGGGACATAGGGCAGTGATTATGCTAGGTCAACAAGAAATAAGACAACAAAGTTTTATTTTTGCAAACAATTAGCACAAAAGCCGTCAGTGTTAATGGCTGTCTCTAAAAATCATGATCACAGTAACTCACTGAAGCTTTTGGTGGGATCCACATATCATTGATTTGTGAGTGGAATCTAGTTAAGGCTCTAGAAACATAAACAACACTGTTAAAAACATATACACAATTTACTTTTTACTATGTCACAGGTGTCCCCTCAAACTGAATTAAAATATCTAATGCCATCTGATTTTTGTGAAATAACTTCCATTTGCATTGCCTCTCTGCTTAGTAGATCTCTGCAGCTGTGCCACTTTGGGCTTTCTTGGTAAAGACAGGGATGGTATGTGCCACATTACATCTTTTAGATCACTATGACGGATAAATAGTGGGGCTAGATAATCACACCAGCAAAACACAGAAGCTCAGATCAAGCCCCGCTACACAGGAAGTTGAAAAGATTTGTATCTCAAACTGACTCTGAAAAACCTTGTGATTCGGAAAGTTTTTTTGTGGTTTTTATCAGGCATTCCTGCTTAAGAACCCTGCCTTTCATAGCCTTCAGCTTTACTTACTTCTGGTGGGGCTGACACAAACATACACCTTAAACTACGTTAAAATAACCAAAGAACCATTGTCTTTCCTTTTAAATGTTAACGTATGACTGTGCTTTGGTCATATTCTCCTTCCGTGTGTTTAACATCAATTTGATCAGAATTGGCCTTCTTCTTACCTACTGTTAAAAGTCAGCTGAGATTCCTCAGGGGGCCACCTTGAGAACCTGTGAGAAGACTTTATTTATTTATTTATTTTTAATTTTTTTTTAATATTTATTTTTCAGTTTTTGGCCAACACAACATCTTTGTTTGTATGTGGTGCTAAGGATCGAACCCGGGCCGCACACATGCCAGGTGAATGCGCTACCGCTTGAGCCACATCCCCAGCCCCTGTGAGAAGACTTTAACTTCTGGTGCTTTTCCTCGGCCAGTTGTGCCATCTGCCAGGATGGGTCAGGCTCTTACTGACCACATGTGGTTTCCCTTGGAAGCATCAGGGACAGTTATGGGTGGCTTTCCTGTTCTCCAGGGTCCTCTTGATCCCCCTGATGGGGAGGTTGGGTGACTCAATGAAGTTGCAGGGCCCTTAGACAGGGCCCCATTGTTTCCTGGGTCTTGGTTGATTTTTGAGGGCAAGGGTCAAAAGATTGCTTGCTTTTTTGTTGGACCTTTTTCCTCCTTGAATTTGGTCTCCACATCTTGGTTTTAACATATATCATTTCAGTTTTGAAGTAGGAGTACTGGTTTTCATTTTGATGCCTACAATTTTACAATTACCTTTCCATTGAATTGGGGTTGTATTAGTACTGGAAGTCAGCCTTATATCCTATTGGTCCTATAGGTGATGGCTCAATGTCTCCAATTAACTCGGGTGAGGTAGGTCTCTTGACAAATCTTAGGTAAAGTGGTTTATTTTTGAAGCTGACATTTGTCTCTATCTAAAATATTACTTTCCAAAGTTCTCATATATGTTTTCCTGAATTTATCTATATATCAATTAACACAAAAAGCATTATATCTGAAACATGAATCAAACAAAAGCTAAGAGAGCTTCTAACTTTCTTTTTGTGGAAAAAGTGGCAAAGTGCTTTCATGTTTTACATTGTCAACCTTCAAACAAAGCACACTCTCCTCAGTACCTTCCAAAAATCCACTTAAATTCCCATCCCAGTGTAAAGAGTAACACAAAATTTTACACATACCACTTATTAATGACAGGCAACCTTTACTCAATTACAAATCATTAAATAACAAATAAAGTCACAACTAAATTTGTTATTTTTATAAAAATCTGAAAGAGACTACCATACAGACAACTTTAGTTTGGAAAACAGTAGCTTGGGAAAGTGCTCCTGAAAGCTTTACATTTTATAAGATTTGTATACTTGGAGTGCCGCAGTCTGGCTGGGCACAAACCACGAGCCACTGAAGCAGGAACAAACTTTATTTTTGAACTCCTCCAAAAACCTTCACACGCGTTCCTGGGGAATTCTCCCGAATGCCACGTGGCTCCTCCAGGAACCAGACACCGGAAATATCTCCCCTGGAAATCCCTCCTCCTGCACTTCCCCAACCAATGGGAACTCTCCGAGAATCCCCAGGAATCCCCACGAGAACTCCAAAGTAGCGTGAGAACTCCAAAGTAGCAGCCAAGGCGGATAGTAATGCCTCGCCTGTCAACCAATACTATTGGCAAAATGCCAGGGGCCATTCCGACTCAGCTGTGGCTCTCAGCATCTCCCCCCTTCTGTTTAATTAAACAATAAGCAATGTACTTAGGGACTGTGCCTGTTAGGTTGTCCAATACAACATATGGTTCTTACCCGTCATCGGATGAGCTGACCTCTAGGCGTCAGCCTCCTGTCTTAGGTTGGTACCACTGCAATTGGATCATACCCATCACTGACTACCAGTCCAGCATACAGCCGTATTTGTGGATAGGCCTTTGCACCAGTGTGGGGGGGTGAGGTTCTTTGCCTCACCTCTGTTGGCCCCCAAATTTTAGACCATCACTAGCAGAAGGGAGGAGGATACAGAAATGCCACGACACCAAGCCAATTGACGGCTCCTTTGGAAAAATTGTATCACCGGTGACACCATCAGCAAAGATACTCCAGTACTACCACAATTCGCTGCACCAACAGATAGTTCACAATGCATACAAGTGATACGTAGTACAGGCAAGTTCTGCAAGCAGTTCAAAACAGAGGAATCCATTAATATGTCCATTTCCTCCCAAAGTAAATCGACTCCTTGATTGAGCACTACTTGTTGAGTTATTGTTCATTGATGCATCAGTTTATACAGTTTGTTGTGATAACTATGTAAGAAGCTGTAGTATGGTTTTATCTTTGTCTTCACTGGCACTGGGATGAAGATAGGAATTCTGGCAATGATGCTAGAAAAAAATTATGTAACATTCCAACAGTTACTAAGAAAACAATTTTCTGAACAATTTACATTATCCTGAACAGAATTATTAAATATAATGAAAAGGAAAGGTGAAAGTAAACAAATAGATCTGTTAACCTCCTTATTTGCTCACATATTAAAACAATCCTCAACAGCTATTTACCCAATTTAAATTAAACCATTAAAATCACGTGAATAAAAAAAAAATTCGGATCCATTTTTTCATGAGAGCTCCTCATATATGATATATGGACATACGCACACACAGACATACAACACCAAACACAAGTGTGCACACAAATGTATAACATATAAGACAATAGTAAAGGCCTTGTAGCTTTACACAGGTGAAATCTCCATTGCAATGTTTAAAACTCCACAGTCAAAAAATAAAACTGATCAAAAAACATTAACCCCTGGGTCTGTATGAGCTCAAAAAATAAAATAGAAATTTATGATATGGGAAAAGGCAATAATAAAATAGATATTGAAAAAAGCATCCTGGTTAATCACTGTCACAGATGTAAGAATAGCCAAGCTGGAGCTCTGGATATCAGCTGTTATGGATTTGAGACAAATCATCTTGTTTTTGGTCTGTAGAAATTGCTTTGGTTAGTCTCTCTGGAATCCAAATCGGCTGCTGTTCTCCCTGTGGAAACACACAAACAGACCTCCGACTCCAGACAATCACTGGGTCAGGACCTTTCCATTGTCCTGTTAGAATATCCTTCCAAAGTACCTTGGGCTTATGCACATTTTTTGGACACATATGCCTTTCCGCAGCACTAAGCCCTGATGAATCCAAATTTAAAAAGTTTAGAGTAAAAAGGGTTATTTTAAGTTTATCTTTGGGGGATATACACCCCTTTCCAGTTTCCTCTTTTTGCTTTAATAAGTACATTTTAATAGTTTAATGAACTCTTTCAACTATGCCTTGTCCCTGTGGATTGTATGGGATTCCTGTTATATGAGTAATGCCAAATGATGAGCAAAATTATTTAAAAGAGGTACAGATATAGCCAGGACCATTATCTGATTTTAACTGTTTTGGAACGCCCACAGTGGCAAAATTTTGTAAGCAATGAGCTATAATATCTTTAGTTTTTTTCTCCAGCATGAAGGAGCCCATCAAAAATCTGGAAGAAGTATCAACTGTAACATGCAAATATTTTAATTTCCCAGATTCTGGCAAGTGTGTGACGTCCATCTGCCAAATATGGTTAGGTATCAATCCTCTAGGATTGACTCCAAGATTAACTTGTGGTAAAAAGGTCACACAATTTTGACATTGTTTTATTATATGTCTGGCTTGTTCCTTAGTTATTTTAAAATGCTTTTGTAAAGTATTAGCATTGACATGGAACCTTTTATTAAAATTTGTAGCTTCTTCTAGTGTAGAGAAAATATGTATGTCATGTGTAGTTTTATCTGCTAAATCATTGCCCAAACTAAGGGCTCCAGGCAATCCTGTATGTGCTCTGATATGTCCTATAAAGAATGGATCTTTTCTGTCCCAGATTAGACTTTGTATAGTGGAAAGCAAAGAGGAAACAGTAGAGGAAGGGGAAATCCTACCAGCATCTTCAAGGGATACTATAGCATTAACTACATACTGACTATCAGAAAATAAATTAAATACAGAATCTTTAAACATCACAAAAGCTTGTAATACTGCATTAAGTTCTACCTTTTGAGCTGATTGGGTACTAAAAATGTAAAATTTTGATCAGGGGTAACTACTTCTGCTGTACCATTATTTGACCCATCAGTGAATACATTTGGAGCATTCATGATAGGGGTTTTTCTTGTCATTTTTGGAAAAATTACAGGATGCGATGACCAAAAAGACAACAAAGGATTAGATGGTAAGTGATTATCAAATGAAACATTAGATTTACACATGATTATTGCCCAAGTATTTAACTCATTAGCTAACTCATCAATTTGATCCATAGTATATGGAGTAATAATTTTATTGGGAGAAATTCCAAACACTCCCTTTGGTGCTTTTATTCCTTTGAGTATTAATTGTCCTACAGCCTCAGGATACCTAGTAAGAATAGTGTTAGGAGAATAAGATAAATGTATCCACAATAATGGACCTTCTTGCCAAAATACTCCTGTAGGAATATTTTTTGTTGGTATTACAATAAATAATAAAGGCAAACTTATATCAATTCTATCCAAATGCATATTTTCCATATATGTTTCTATAATTTTTAATGCCTTTCTTGCTTTAGGTGTTAACATTTGAGGTGAATTTGGATCTGATGGACCTTTTAGGATATCAAATAAAGGTCCCAATTCTCCTGTTGGTATGCCTAAATAAGGCCTTATCATAATAACTTTTGAACGTCGTTAAGTGATTTGAGTTGATCTACTTGTATCTGAATTTTTGGTGGATGGACCATGGTTGAGGATAATAGAACTCCTAAATAATTAATTGGAAAATTTAATTGTAACTTTATCTATTGCTATCTCTAGATTATAATTTTTTAATAAATTTGTAAGTGTGGCATAACATTCTAGCAATGTGTTTTTATCTTTGTGTGCTAACAATACATCATCCATATAGTGAAATATTTGTAGTTCAGGATTTTGATTTCTAAGTGGCTGGATTGCTTTGATAACATAAATTTGACACATAGTTGGGCTGTTAGCCATCCCTTGAGGGAGTACTTTCCATTCATATCTATGATCAGGACCTTCATGATTCAGTGCAGGGATAGTAAATGCAAAACATGGACTATTCTCAGGATGAATTGGAATTGAAAAAAAAAAAACAATCTTGGGGCTGGGGATGTGGCTCAAGCGGTAGCACGCTCGCCTGGCATGCGTGCAGCCCGGGTTCGATCCTCAGCACCACATACAAACAAAGATGTTGTGTCTGCTGAAAACTAAAAAATAAATATTAAAAAAAAAGAAAAAAAATCTTTACTATCTATAGCTAAAACGTACCAGGTTTTTGGCAAAGCAGACAATTGGGGAATCCCCGATTGAGCAGGTCCCATAATAACCATCTCATTATTAATGGCTATTAAATCTTGCAATAATCTCCATTTACCAGTTTTCATTTTAATGACAAAAATGGGAGTGTTATAGGGAGATACGGAAGGTTGTATATGTCCCTCCGCTAATTGCTGTTTGACCAGGTCATGAGCTGCTTGTATCTTTTCTTTAGTCAGGGGCCACTGAGGAACCCATACTGGTCTTTCTGATTTCCAAGTATTTTTTATTGCCTTAGTGACCCCTTCTGAAAACCCAATCCATGTCTATTTATTCCTTGATCTATTTGAATTGGTGCTGCTATACCTTGTTCTTGTTCTCCTAATCTTTTTTCTTTCCTGAAACCTTGTTTAGCCCTAATAGTGGGCACATCTGGATTGATGTTCTTTGTTAATGTCAAAACTAATTGATCTAGGACATCTCATCCCCATAAATTTATAGGAAGATGATCCAATACATATGGCTGTATGGTTCCTTCACATCCTTCAGGATCCTTCCAGTCTAATACCATTGCATTTCTATGGGGATTAGTTGCCACTCCTAGGCCTCGAAGCATTTGAGTGGCTTGTTGTAACGGCCAATGTTTTGGCCATTCTTGACGAGATATGATGCTAAGGTCTGCACCTGTATCAAGTAGCCCATTAAATTCATGTACTTCAATATTTAGTTTTAGCATTGTGCGAAAATCTAAATTTAAAGACCCATAGCCCAATCTACACCTGTGGAGCCTAATCCCCTAGAACCTCTTTCTATACTACCACTGGAAATTTTATCATGTAGGCTGGGTATTATTAATAACTGTGCTATTCTATCTCCTGGTGAAATTACCAATATACCCTTTGGAGAACTAGCTATAATTTTTATTTCACCTTCATAATCGGGATCAATTACCCCAGGACTTATCATAAGTCCTTTTAGAGTAGAAGAACTGTGTCCTAACAATAAGCCTACTGTTCCTTGGGGAAGAGGTCCTTTTACTCCTGTGGGAATAATTTGAACTCCCATTTCTGGAGTTAGTACTGCTCTGGTGGAGGCACAGATGTCCAACCCTGCACTCCCTCTGGTTCGTCTGATGAGAGATCTGATGGATAATGTGTCCTGGGCACTACCCTGATGGTGTTGCTGGGTTCCTCCATTGTGTTTCTGGGTTCCTCCAGTGCCCCATATATTTGTGGTCGTGGGCCCCGGAGCATTGGGCCTCCTTGTCCGTTTTTTGGCAATGGAGCCCGATGCCTTTCTCCACGATATCGTGGGTAAACACCTGGTCCTTGTCCGATTTTTGATAACGGAGTACCCTCTATGGTGGTTTGAGAACGGCATTCATTAGCCCAATGTCTCCCTCTATGGCATCATGGGCAAATACCCAGTATTCTAATCCTTTGATACCTAGCTTTGTTAAACCCTCCTCCTATGGGGCAATTCCTTTTAAAATATCCTGTTTGTTCACAATTGTAGCATGTTTTTGGCCTGGCATCTAAAGCCTGTTGTACTGCAGCTGCCACGACTTGCCCTTGTTCATTAATGTCTCTACATAATTTAATATATGTGTTTAAATCTCCATGTTTCCATGGTCTAATGACCTCTCTGCAGCAATGATTTGCTTGGTCATAAGCCAGTTGTTTTATTAAGGCGTTGCTTGTTCTTTATCCCCCAAAACTCTGGCAGCTGTTTGAATAAGCCTATCTATAAATTCAGCAAAAGGTTCATTAACTCCCTGTATTACCTTAGATAATTGACCTTGTAAATCTCCGTGTCCTTGTAAAGTCTTCCATGCCCTAACTGCGTCAGCAGCAATTTGTGCATATATAGCAGGATCATATTCAATTTGTTGCTGTTGACCCTCATAAGGTCCTTTTCCTAACAACATATCTAGATTTCTTTGAGGGTAACCGGCTGCCGCATTTCGCCTAGCCGTCTCCATGCAAAATTCCTCATTTGCAACCTTCCATAACAAATATTGTCCTCCATTTAGCACAGATTTATACATGCTAGCCCAATCTGCTGGCGTCATGTCCAAGTTGGTAATGGATTCGACCATGCTTATAGTGAAGGGTGCTTGAGGACCATAGGTTGTTTCAGCCTCCTTTAACTGCCTCACTGTTTTGAAATCTAAAGTATGGTGAATTCGCTGCCCTCCTGCCTGCTCAAGTACAGGGCATGCTAATCTTTGAGGTCCTGTCTCAGGATCCCATCTATCAACTACAGGGGTTGAGGGCCACTCAGCTGTCTCCATAGGTGGAGCTGTTGGTTGAATTATGCCCTCTGGTGATAGAACGGTGTTAGTAGCAGCCTCCTGTTGTAGCTTTTTCCCTAATAGCTGTTTCTCCTCTAAGCTTTCTTCCTTTAAATTTTTTTCCTCTGTCTGACTACCTCGAGAGACCCTCTTTTGCTTAATCTAAAATGTCTTTCTCCATGGTCTGAACCTGTAACAACTTAACACTCTTTCAGTTTGTTTTTTACTAATTTCTAATCTACTATAAAGATAAAGCAACCCAATAAGATAACACAAAACAAAACCGAAACAGAATGAAACAAAAACGGAACAAAAAATCATTGTATCAATTTTCCTATTTTCTTGACATGTGCATTTGTGGTCTATTTCCATCTCTTCCTCAGGGGCGAACAACTTCGAACCTTGAGCCAACCATTTTTCCCAGTTTTTCTGAGAAAGTTCTAGGGATAGGCAGCTTGAAACAAAAACAAAACAAATCAAAACAAGAACACATTGTTTTTTGAAATGGTCACCCATTCTCTCGCCTTCCCTTAGGGGTGAGCAATTTCACTTACCTCCGAGCTTCAGGCGTTCCCTGCATGGGCCACCAAATGCCGCAGTCTGGTTGGGCACAAACCACGAGCCACTGAAGCAGGAACAAACTTTATTTTTGAACTCCCCCAAAAACCTTCACACACGTTCCCGGGGAATTCTCCCGAGTCTGGGGCCAGGCAACTCAGTAGCTATAAACTGATTTTTGCCTTGGATGAAAAATAATAAACTATTAAGTAAAATGGCTGGGCCTGCTTAAGTCACTTGGACAGTGTGGACACAGAGCTGCTAGTCAATATCCAGATGATGCAAATCTCTTCCAGGTGGCAAACGTGCCCAGTCCCGTTAGGCACTTTAGCCAACAGAAGGAGGTGGAGGAGTCCCAGTCACATTCTTGCATTTAGGAACTAATACTCCAAACTGTGTGTGACAGTAGGGGTGAGCGGAAACTAGACACACCGTCCCCACAGACTGGGCCTCACTGGGCCACAGCTGAAGAGCCAGTAAGAGCGGGTGAAGCGCTGCGGTGGAGCTCTTGCCGGCTGCGGCTGCGCTCGGGCTGGCTCCTGGCTCTGAGTTCAGGTCCTGTCTGTAGCCGCCATCACTGGAAGTCCAGGCCAAGGAAGAGGAAGAAGACCCAGGAAAGGCGCAGAGAAGGTCCTAGGGAGGGCCGCTAGACAGCTGGCTCTGTTAGCCCTGGAGTTCTGGAGAGCTGAGCGTAAAGGGAGGAATATGCAGCCCAGGACGCCAGGATCCAGAAAGGTCCGCAGTTCCTGCTTGTTCACACGATCCATATGAGAGAAAGTTCTTCCCTCCTTTCACCCTCAGCCTGTGATGTCCGCCCATGAGGTGAGGCCCTGGAAGACAGCGTACTGTTGGGTCTTGCTTTTTAATCAATCTGCCAATCCATGTCTTTTGATTGATGAGTTTAGGCCATTAACATTCAAGGTTGGGTTGGGGATGTGGCTCAAGTGGTAGCCCGCTCGTCTGGCATGCCTGCCGCCCAGGTTCGATCCTCAGCACCACATACAAACAAAGATGTTGTATCTGCCGATAACTAAATAATAAATATTAAAATTTTCTCTCTCTCTCTCTCTCTCTCTCTCTCTCCCTCTCTCCCTCACTCTCTCTTTAAAAAAAAAACATTCAAGGTTATTATTGAGATATTATTTGTGTTCCCTGTCATTTTGGTTTATTTCTGGTTTCTGATTTGTCTTAGTTTCTCCTTTGGTTGAATGTCCCCAGAGTGTCCCTAGAGCATAGTTTTGCTGGTTTTCACTTTATTTTTTCACTTCATCCTCATGAAATATTTTGTTGAGAATGTTTTGTAATGTACACTTTCTACTTGTAAATTATTTTGATTTTTGTTTATCATGGTAGTTTTAACTTCATCTTCAAATCTGAAACTTAATTTTGCTGGGTATAAAATTATTGCTTGGCATCCATTTTTTTTTCAAACCTTGAAATATATTATTCCAGGATCTCATAACTAGCTTTGAGGGTCTGGGTTGGGAAATCAGTTGAGATCCAAATTGATTTTCCCCTATACATAATTTGGTTTTTCTCTTACAGCCTTTAAGATGTTATCTTTATTCTCTATTTTAGTCATTCTCATTATAGTGTGTCTTGGTATGGGTCTGCTATAATTTTTTTTTTTACATTTGGGGTCCTGTAACCCTCTTTTATTTGATTTTTCATTCCATTCATTAGGTTTGGGAAACTTTCTGCTATTATATCACAGAAAAGATTGTGCATTCCTTTGGTTTGTATCTCTGCTCCTTCATCTATTCTGATAACTCTTATATTTGGTCTTTTCATGTTATCCCATAATTCTTGGATGTTCTGATCATCGCTTCTTTCATCTTCTCTGCAGGATCAACTCTACTTTCAAAATTGTATATTTTGTCTTCATTGTCTGAGGTCCTGTCTTCCAAGTGGTCTAGTCTGTTGGTGATGCTTTCCATTGAATTTATAATTTGGTTTCCTGATTTCTTCATTGAGAATTTCTGCTTGTTTTTCTTTCTCACAATCCCTGACTATTTATTGAAGTGATCTTTCACTTCTTGTATATTATCTTTGATTTCACTCCTTATACCATCCTTACTTCACATACCAGTTTAACTATGTACAATCTGAACTCCTTCTTGGACATCTTCTACTGTGTTATCAGTGGCTTCTGTTGTTGAAGCATCTTGGTTTGTTTGGGGCACTTTATTCCCTTGTTTTTTTCATGTTGTTTGTGTGTTTCCCATCTGGAAGTATGGATCTAAGGCAGCCTAAATTTTACCCTATAGACCTACAGTGTCCCTGAAGGTTTCCAACGCCTCATCTTTAATGGTGAGACCAATTTCAGCATCAACCAGTGTACACAATCTATAGCCTTAAACCTAATAGCTCCCACTAAGGTGTCTACTGTTTTCTCACATTGAACCAAAATGATAAGTTCAATAACTTTCTATAGAATAACAGAAAATTTGTTAAAAAGATTTACAATTTCAAATGGTGGATAGGAAAACAGAGGTAGTGTACTACATGGTGTTCTTGAGGGAGGAAGAGAGAACCTAGAAGTAAAAATTCACAGAAAGAGTGGAAGAGGAGCTGACAGAGATTGGCTGTTGGTTGGAGAACAGTTGGAAAGAAAATCCAAGAAAATAGACAAGAGAGAGGAAGAACACAAACAAAGAGAAAAAATTAAAGAAAATAGAATATCACAAAAATCAAAATTCCATTCATATGTCATTGTCCTCCACACACTGATGCATAAAAACACCCTGTTCTAAATATGGTAGAGATGTTAGAAAATCAAAAATAAAATAAATCTTGCTGGAAAGTCGAACTCTTTGTCAGTGTTCAACAGTTCCTTAGCCCTGACCCTGATGTCTCTCGGGACCACCAAACCCAGACCAGCCCTGGCAAACCCAGTCTCTATCCAACCAACCTGGGCCTCAGACCTCAGGCTCGGCCACACTGCAGTCCCAAGGCCTCAGTGCTGCCCCCGCTAGCAGAGAGACCACCAGGGGTACACTCCTGCAAAGGAGCAACCCGAGATGCAGCAGCAAGACAAGGGCCACCACTCTCTCAGCAGGAAGACCCCAGGCTCCTCCAAATGCACAGGCCCCTCACACTGGACCTTCAGGTCTGTGCTGGAGCCCCAGACAGAGGCTCTTGTGGTGGTAAACCTGCTGGCACCCAGGCCCTGGCCACCCCTTACCCTACCCTAACCCTGGTGTTCCAACCTGGGTGCAGCCACACCCGAGTCTCCCCGGCAGCAGGGCTCTAGCCAGTGGCAGCAGAGGTGGTGGCGGTGGTTGTTGGCAGCAGGCAGCGGGCCGTAGCAGTGGCAGCAGCTGCCGCTGTGGGGGCAACATCCCCAGGCCATCTCCAGTGCCAGCAGCAGTTGCATCCAGGCAGCGGGGTCTTCTGTGGCTGCAGCAGGTAGTTGCAGCTGCAAGGGCCACAGCACCCAGAAAGAAGACCTCCAGGCAACCTCAGGCTGGCAGCAGTGGAATCAGAGGCAGCGGCCATGGCAGTAGCGGTGCAGGTGGCAGTTGATTGACAGGAGACCTCGGGTTCTGCAGCAGCCACCACAGAGGTAGCTTGGAAGTAGCATCCGAGGCAGCCAAGACCAGCCGAGAGGAGAGCTGCAGGCGTGGCCACAGATGGGGGGCGGGGATCGGCATCGGCACCATTTTGAACATGTGTTTCCTTTTTCTCCTTTAAAAGAATCGTATACATATCAAAATAGAGTGGAAAGGGAAACATTCTGCTCTCTGTCCACCATCATTACTTTAGGTTTTTCATTTTACTGTGAACATTTTCTGTAAACAAACATCAGTTTCCACCTCTACAGACGGAGTACATCCACACTCACTGCTTTTCTCTTTGTGCATTAGAACAAGCATTTGTGTCACTCCCGGAGTGCTAGCATTAATTTTTAAGTGCTTGCACTTGTTAGCTGGGGGAGGGTGAGGGGGGCAATGCTTGGAGGTGTGGGCTGCAGGCCTGGGCTGAAGTGCTCATTCTCATGGGAGCTGGGGGAGGCTAGGAAGGGCCCCGAGTGGCTTGCCTGGGTCCTGAGTTCTAAAGGAACTGAGAGAAACCTGAGATTCTGGTGTGCGCTTGGCCTGGGAGGCCTCAGGAAGGCTGTGGACCATGGCAGGACGGAGCCCCCTGCACCTGCTGTGTGTGAGTTGCATTCCTACGGAAACATGCAGACTCCACACATGACCTTGGTTGGACTCTTGCCCAGCATGCATCAGGGGCAGGCCAGTCCCCACTGAGGGAAGGGACAAGTAATTGGGGTGGACAGGGGGATGGAGAGAGGGGCCTGTGCTCTGCTTCTCTGCAGGGTCCAGGAGGCCCTGCCCTGAATGGAGGACATGGCTACATGCCCTTCAGCACAGAACGGAGAACCCAATGCAGCAAAGCCATAGACCAGCCACCTTCTCCAAAGCCTGGCACGGGAGGAGAGCAGCAGGGATGCCTGTGGCCAGCAGGGGCTTCCCAGCACAGAGTATGGAGACCAGATGAGGGGCAAGGCAGCAGGCCCCTCCTTGATGCCTGGGCCCGGTGAACACCGCTGACCCTGCCTGACTCTCAGTGCCCTGGAGCCCTGAGACCCACCTTGGACTTCCCAGCAGGAAGAAAAGCAGCGTGGACTCAGAACAACCCTGCCCTGTTTCTTGTTCCCAGTTTACAAATTGAGACTCCTATCCACTATACTTCCTGTGCTCTCTCCCTGGCTGGGTCATCCCTTAGCTTTTTGACCCCTAGACCTCCGGGTGTCCTGGGCTAGCGAAGCCTCGCTGGTTTCACCCGGAGGGCTGTCGTGGACCTTGTGTATTCATGTACGTCCATCTGATTTTCAAAGGGGACACAGCTGCCCTCTAAACCACAGCACTGCACGAATGTTTGAGTGAGAGAGAAAGAGAGAAAGACGAGGCCCAGGAGAAGAGACAGGCAGGGTGGGTGGGCCCAGCTAGAGCCAGGGGCAGGACTCACCCCGGACAGGATCTTCAGATGTAGCAAATAAAAATACTGAACACCCACTTATATTTGAAGTTCAGATCAACAAGTACTTTTAGTATAAGCATGTCCCAATATTGCCCAGGATATACTTATACCAAAAAGATGATTTCTGGTGTGTCTGAAGGGCTTCATCTGGTGACCCACTGGGTCCTGTCCTCTCCAGTGCCCAGACCTCAGAACCTGTGAACTCAGGGCCTCAGGGACAGCACGGGAGTTTCATTCGCACAGAGAGAAAAGAAAGCAAAGCAGTAATTTAATTAGCAGAAACCGGGCTATGCTTTGGATTAATATGTGGAATTAAAATGACATTTTAAAAATGAAGCCTCAGTTGTAACCTGGCATCTGACAGTTTCTTAGAATTTGAGCCTTGGCTGTAATACTATCCATGGCCACTAGAGGGAGGCCTGCAGTACTCGTAGCCGACCCTTTACCACCTGAGGAAGGCAGAGTGGTTCCTTCATTGCTGCTTCACTAAGAGCCATCATCGTTTTAGGCCTCTGTGTGTCCCCGCCTCTCCAGCCACTCTGACTCATGTCCTTCAAACTGTATGAACATCTCTGATGTAGGTCTGCTTAGTGGGCCCCTCTGAGACCTCCTGATCCCACGTGGTCTGCCTGGCCACCACTTGCTGAGAGCTTTCTCTTCCTGCCCAGCTCAGGACCAGGGGCTTCCCGTGTTCTGGCCAATCAAGCCATAGCCAGGGGTGCCACTCCACCGGGAGCTACTTCAGGCAGCCGACTATTAGAGGGAGTGCATCCCTGAGCACCCAGAGACTGGGAAGTGTGCGAGGCTGCCAACCCTTGACAGGAGAGGTGGCGTGGGTAGCAGGAGCACAGGGCTGCATCACTGGATGGAAACTGGAGCCCCGTGGGCCTGTCCACCCAGAGCTGGTGCCAGCAAGAGGATACAGTCTCCACTGCAGGTGGTACACAAGGATGAGGGGGACAGGAGACCTGAGCTCCTACAGGTTTCTGATGAACAGCCAACTTTGGAATGCCACCTGGAGGAGGTGTCTTCTTGTCCCCTGGGATGAGAACTTAAGCGAGGGCATCTCCTTAAGTATGCTGCTCCTATGGCTGGAGAACCTGAGGCAGGCCCAGGGCTGGGCAGCAGACACACAGCTTGCCTGAACCAGGACCTCTGCCTGCAGACCTCGGCTGTCACGGCTGCAGCATGGTGACAACCAAGTCCCCTGCCCGCAGCCTTGCAGACACCAGTGATCAGCCATGGCAGGATCCCAATGTCGATGCTGCCTCTGGACAGATGTGGCCACCCTGTGCCACCCAGATATGACCACCTGTGGAGGCAAGCCTTCCTACCAGGATGCACTGTCCCCTGTCCTACACAGAGCAGGGTTCAATACAGCCCAGATGGAAGGGCTGGAGGGGGGCTCCCAGAGAGGCTTCCAGAAGTGACTCTCAGATGACAGCCGGGACATGGTCCCCAGGGCACTGCCAACTCTGCCTCAAGCTTCAGAGTCCAGTTCCAGGGGGCAACTGAGGCATCGTTAGCTTCAGGAGCCTATGCTAGGTCCAGGGAGGGGGCCACACAACCGTTCTCAGCCCTGGAAGATAGAGACCACAGGACCGTGCGGAGGAGCCACCCTGAGCTGCAGGACACAGACAAGGCAGCCAGGGTGACAGGGGCATGGCAGGGGGTGAGGGTCACCAGCTCAGAGACTGCAGCTTTCTTGGCAATGGAGAGGCTTGGACATGGATGTGGGGACATGTACAAAGTCACGGTGTGATTGATGCCCATGAATTGTACCCTTAAGATGGCAAAAATGGAGTTTCATGTCATTTTTTATTTTGCCACAATAACAGTTTTTCAAAAGAGAAGTTTAAAAGTTGCCTCAGATCCAATAGGACGGCTATCCTAAACCAACAAAGCAAACTAAGCCCTGAGCAGAGGAGAAATCCGGGCTGTTGGTAGGAAGATACAAAGTTGCTATACTAGGAAACAGTGTGGCAATTCCATAAAACAGTTGCAACAGAGTTACCACTGGACCCAGCCATCCCTCCTCTAGGTGCCTACCCACAAGAATGCAAAGCCAGCGCTCCTGGGCGCTCAGGGCAGCGCAGCAGCCACGTGCAAAGCAACTCAATTGCTCATGGAAAGAAGGACAGATCAACAAGATGCTATCCAGAGTTCAGTGGACTACAACAGAGCCATTAACAGGAAGAACAGTCTGACACCTGCCACAGAGAAGGTGAACCCCAAGGTCATGAAGCTAAGTGAAATGAACCAGCCACAGAAGGACACATGTGTGATGTGACATGGGCTCTAGAGTAGTCAAGTCTTTAGAAACAGGAAGTAGAGGGCTGACTGCTGTGGCCATGCTTATAATCCCAGCGGCTCAGGAGGCTGAGGCAGGAGGATTGTGATTTCAAAGCCAGCCTCAGCAACTTGGTGAGGCCCTGAGCAATGGAGTGAGACCCTGTTTCAAAATAAAATACAATATAGGGTGGGGATATGGCTCAGTGGTCGAGTGCCCCTGAGTTCAGTCCCTGATACAGAAGAAGAAGAAGAAGGAGGAGGAGGAGGAGGAGGAGGAGGAGGAGGAGGAGAAATAGGAGGAGGAGAAATAGGAGGAGGAGGAATAGGAGGAGGAGGAATAAGAAGTAGAGTGGTGGGTGCTGGGGCTGGAAACGGGGAATCCATTAAGTGGGTAGAGTTGGGCTTTGCAAGACAGAGTTCAGGAAATGGAGAGAGACAGTGGTTCACAGCCCAGTGAGTGCACTGGACATGACTGAGCCACTCAGTTGGCTCAGATGTTACATTTTATGTTATGTGTGTTTTGCCACATTTTAAAAAGTGATCTTAAAGAGGAAGGGGAGGGGAAGAGGGGGACAGGGGCAGGCTGGCACACAGAAGGAGTGAGGATGGATGGGCAACAGGAGACGGCTCTAACCTCATTCCTGCCCCGAGGACATAGGAAGCCTCCATCTTGGTGGAGGTGGCCTGAGCACAGCTGCCCAGAAGGACACAGCAGCCTGTCCCCAAATGAAAGGGAAATTTGCAAGGGTAAGTGGGGAAAGAAACCCAGTGTCTATATGCTACAAATCTGAGTGAAGATTGGGGAAGATGCCCTGGGTACCATTTCCAGGGGAAACTAGATTCCTAGCCACCAACTTCAGTGAACTGACTCTAGGGTCTCTGTGCCTCTCTGATTTGGAGCTGTGTGACAGTTCCACAAATTGAAGCCAGTGATGTAGCGTGAATTATTCTGGGTGTGTGGAAATGTGCCAGGGGGCACTATGCCCACAGGGCCTGTGCAGCGTCAGTGCCAGCCCACGGTCCTGTCTCCTGCTCCGCCCTCGCCACCTGTGCAGGCTCCAGAGAGGAGGCTCTGGGTAGTTACACCTTGTTTCATGTGGGAAACGTGAGAACCATGCTCACCTGTCCAAGTCCAAAGAATGGACTGAGAGACACAAGACATGGAGAAAGCGAGGTTTTGCTTTAATGACAATCTTGCAAGGTCAGGCGCTTGGTGGTCAGGGACACACAGAATGGGCACAACCAGTTTATTATCCCCTAGAGTGCTAAGAGCCATAGCTGAGTAGGAATGACGCATGGCATTTTTGGTTGAAAGGTGATGCCAGCAAGCCATTGAGATGATAATGATTATGTTAAGATCTACATTCAATTGGATATTAGACTCCTGCTGTCCTCCTTGGCCTGCTACTTTGAAGCTCTCCCGGGGACTCCCGGAGAGTTCCCATTGGTTGGGGAAGTGCAGTAGGAGGGATTTCCGGAGGAGGGATTTCCTGTTGGTGTGGTGTGTCCCGGGAGAAGGCCGTGTGCTGTTCGTGGGAGTTTTGGAAATAAAGTTTGTTCCTGCTTGAGTGGCTCATGATTTTGTGCCCAGCCAGACTGTGGCACTAGAGTGCAAGGTCCCTCCCCGCTTCCTCATTGGCCGAGTACTAGGGGTGCACAGTCTCCCCAGTGCCTAGGTTTACTGTCTCCTATTGGGTTAGTTAAAGAAATACACCTTTAGCTGTCCTTACCTCCCTTTGTTCTCTTCTAGCACCTACACAGTTTATGGTGGGTTGGGAGCTTCCTTCTCCCCTCCTGTCTGCCAAGGGGCTGTGAATTCTACCCTCCATTGTTACCTGCTTGTAACTTTTCATTCTGCTCTATTTCCCCTCCAGCTGCCTTTCTTACTCCTAAGTCATCTTACATTTAAGGATAAACACTGTGTTCTGGAAATGGACCACAGGACTTTCAAAATACAGTATTTAGCCTTGATTGGGACGTCAGATCCAAATGTAGCCTTTTAACTATAGCCCTTCCCTTTTCCTCTCCAGTTTTAAAATTAGCCAATCACTTAGATTGTCACCCCGGGCTCCTCCCGTCAGGCCAGCAGGGGCAACTCTGCAGCAGGGAGAGAAGCGGTTGTGTGCCCACCACAGTGCCCTTGCTTGCCAGGCTTTGTTGTGTAGCATGCTTTCCTGCAGAGGTACAGTGGGCCTTGCCGAACGGCTTTGGAGCAGGTGTGTCCTCGCGGCACCCCGGCATTTCTAGCAGACTCATCTTTACTTTGTTCCTGTGCCCTTTGATGGAGCATCCATCCTGGTCATGCTAACTATCTGAGGTGGGGATTGCCCATGGTATTGAGTTCTCCCCTTTTGAGCAGTCTGGATAACTGGCCCAGTCAAGGGCACTTGGGAAGGTCCTTTCTAACTCAGTTGAAGCTTGCTTTATTTCCAGGTCTTGATTAAAGCCAAGTCACCAGCTGGAGGTGGTGAATCATGAGCTCCAGAGGGGGTCTGAACAAGGAGTTAAAGGGCAGGATATGGCCAGTATATATTTTCTTAGAAATTGGTTTTAGTTTCCATGGTAGGGAATTCTATAGTTTTTCCCAACTAAGGAGACCCATATAGCAGCTCATTATAAATATTAGGGCTAGATAACCATACCAGCAAGAAAAAAACAGAAATACAGATTAAAGTATGCCCTGTAGGAAGTTAGGAAGATTTGTAGGTCTCAGGTTGACTCAGAACAAACGTGTGGCTCCGACAGAGCTTTTTGTGATGTTTATCAGGCACTCATGTATTAAAAAGTCTCTCCTTTATAACCTTCCAGTTTTACTTGCTTTTGGGAGGGCTGACATAAATGTACATCTTAAGTTATACAAAAAGAACTATGTCTTTCCTTTCAAATGTCCACGTATGGCTGTGTTTTGGTCACTGCCCTGCCAGATTCTAATTTCCTGCCAGGTCAAAGTCGACCTTTTCTTTTTTTCCTATCTGTTCTTAACAGTCAGCTGAGTTAAGTCAGGGATCACTCTTGGGAACTTAAGAGAGAATTTTTAGCTCCCTCAGCTTTTCCTTTACCAGTTGTGCCATCTG
This sequence comes from Callospermophilus lateralis, assembly GCF_048772815.1. Classification (NCBI taxonomy): domain Eukaryota; kingdom Metazoa; phylum Chordata; class Mammalia; order Rodentia; family Sciuridae; genus Callospermophilus; species Callospermophilus lateralis. The sequence continues at coordinate 195,062,772 of NC_135307.1, forward strand.
CCAAAAAGATTTTCCTTTACCAGTTGTGCAAGACTCTAACGCTGGGTTAGAGTCTTGCTGACCACATGTGGCTTTCCTTGGAAGTATCAGGGACAGATCCCTCTCCAGTGATCCTCCTCTTTGCACAATGTGTAGTTGGCTTCTTGTTCTCTAGGTCCTTTAGATTTCTCTGATTGGAGGTCAGGTGACCTAGAGTGTTTGAAAAACCAGCCTCTACCTCAGCGCAAAGCCTGTCCAAGGAAGGGACATCACCTTTGTCCTTGGAAAAACCCACAGAGCACTCCTAGGCACATTCCCACCCTGCTAAGTTGTTTGTCTACAAATAACAGGAGAGATCTGCTGCACCAGGTGTCCCTGACTCAGGCGAGGTGGGGATCCATAGCAACCCCCTAGCAGCCACCAATCAGCATGAGACAAGGAAAATACCTGGGATGCCAGATGACCCTCCCAGTAGTTTATGGTGGTTGATAACAAGTTGGGAAACCATGTAGTTCAGCACTAACACCCCTCTTGGCTTAAACCAATCAGTTCAAATGAATACCCCTTTTGTACTGACCAGTCACCCCTACCCTACCTCTCAGCGTCACCAGTTGCTGTGTGAGTGTGCAGAGGACCTAGCTAGCTCGCAATAAACACCTCTTTGCTGCTTTCACCGATCTTGGGTCTCTGGTGATCTTTTGGGGATCCCGAATTCGAGCATAACATGTTAATGATCAGAAATAGGCTTAATCAAAGCAAACAGCTACAAGTCAGCTCTTCAAATGGCAGTGTGGCCCTTTCATGTGAGATATAATGCATAAAGGGAGCACTTATGGGTTATTTTGCCTGTAAACCTACATAAACTTTCATTTTACAAATGTTTATGTAACTGTTACCGCTGTTGACCGGTGAAACATTTTTTCTTCGAGCTTTCTTTACTAAAATGTTTCCATACCTATAATTTTTTTATATCTCTTTCCTTTTTTTCAGACCCTTTTAAAATTTATATTCTGAAATATCCTTATGAAATTTCAGAATTTAGACAAATTTCTCCTTTTCAATAAGATAAAACAGTTAACTTTTTTTAAACAGTACTTTAATAACAATGCAGATGAGACTTTTTGTTTTCCTTGTCTGTAAAATTATACCTGTTAAAATTTTAACTCTTAGTAACTTTGCATACTTTAGGCCCAGAAGCAAAGCAACCTTAAAACTGTTTTTCAGTTTATCAGCTTATGAGAACACATTAAATAGACCCAGATATGTGTTGCTGCATAGAATTTAAGAAGTCAAGAGCACTTAAATTTAAGCTAAGCAGCTGATGTTTAACTTTATAAATTAATTAGACATTTTCTCTAACAAACACATTCATAAATGTTTATCATCTTTATGTTAAATCTAACTTACCCACGTTTAATTTAGGTTACCCATGAAATCCAAGGGATCAAGGTATAGTTAACATTCTAAGTCACTTATTCCTGCCAATTAAAAAATCTTTAAAAGCAATAGACATTGAACTTTAAACACGTTATAGAAGGTAATGTTTTTTTGATTGGCTGGCCTCCAAGAAAAACAGGTTGGTTAGGAATTTCAAAGCCGTCTTCATGCTTACCAATGCAAATTGACCCTTTAGAAACCAAAACAGAGCCTGTCACAGATTTTTAGAGTTTGGCCCAGACATGGAAAGGGCCTGTGCAGTTGGTAGTGTTGATGGAGTCTGTCAGCCTTGGTGGATGCTGAAATCAAAGTTCCAGTGGCCTCTCATCCTCCACAGGGGCAGACTTACTCCCACTACCACTGCTGCTTATTTTCCCTGCTTAGGCTCTTTAAAAGAAAATAAGACTTGTACATATGGGACCTTTCCATTGTCCTTCTCTGTCCCTAGACCTAGAATTTCTATTCCGCATTTTCTGGTAGTTTTGAAGCCAGATTTAAAGTTAGGTAGTCAGTGTAGTTAGGTAAATCGGGTCTAATATCGAGTGAAATCTAAAATGGAGGCCATGCTGGGAATGACTCAGGGAAAACGCAGGACAACTCTTGGAATGTTAATAAAGTCCTGAAAAGGACCTAGGCCAAAGTCCACCTCAAAGAAATGTTAATGGAGCCCAGGAAAACAGCCCCAACAGACTTGGAGATAGCCCATCCCAAAAGGTGATAATCAAGCCCACCTGTAGGCCTCCAACCTACATTCCATCACTGAAAGAACTATAAAAAGGGGGAAGAACAGCCCTTCCACGGATTCCACCTCTTGGGTCCCCTTCTTCCTCCGGGAGAAGTCTTTTCTGCTGTCCTTTAATAAATTTCTAATTTCTACTCTGACCTTGCCTCGGCGTGTGCTTTCTGGTGTTATTCTTCAACATCGGGGAAGCAAGAACTTGTCACCGGTCAACAGCGGTTTCAGTTTCCTGCAACTGGGTTTCCCCTGTGCACTCAGCCCGCTTCCTGGGGACTTCTTACACACCTGGGTTCCCTGGGCTCCCCCTTATTGGAGGTTTTCTGCACGCTCTGACCTCTTGCTTTGTCCATCTCCAGCGTCTCCCTCTTGGGAGAGTGGAAGCGCAGATCCGGAGCCCACTCTCACTTGTCCAGGACCCCTTTCCGCCACACACCCATCCTCCAAAAACTCCCAACCACCAGGGCAGTACTCCCGGTCCAGTCTTCCCACCTTAGCTGATGAAGCCACCTGATTCCCAGGGTGCCTGCACCCCTGCCCACCAGGGTCACTTTCACTGTCCTCCCAAACAGTCTCAGGCCTTCCTATGGCTTCTGTGGGGGACAGGACATGGGAGCAGAGCAGGCCACTCAAAGAGGGGTGGGCTGAGCTCCCCTCTCCAACACAGCTCCAATCCAGGCTGGCACCGAGGCCCCAGATGGGCCCCCAAGTTGTGAGGGACACAGTCACCTGTGCAGATCTAAAGAACAAACTGGGAGAGACAAGGAACAGCAAAAAGCGAGGCTTTCCTTTTACGATGATCTTTCAAGATGGGGGGCCTTGGGGCTGGGCCTGGGGCTCAGCCATAGTGCACTTTCCTGGCATGTGTGAGGCACTGGGTTCGATTCTCAGCACCACATATAAATAAATAAATAAAGGTCTATCAACAAGGGGAAAAAAAAAAAAAAAAAGATCGAGGGCCTGGTGGTAGGGACACACAGATTGGGCACAACCAGTGTTTTCTGCCCTAGAGTTCAAGGTCACTCCCCTGCTTCCTCGTTGGCTGAGTACTACGGGGTGCACAGTCTTCCCAAAGCCTAGGGTTTACTGTCTCCTATTGGGTTATCGAAGTTATCCAGCTTCCCCACTTCCCTTTCTTCTCTGTTGGTGGGGGAGTCCCTTTGGACGGAGCGCCTTGGCACGTTTACCTCTGTTGGTCAGTAGGCCCTTCCTTCTCCCCTCCTGTCTGTCGGGGCCTGTAAATTTCTACCCTCTGGTTCTAACTGCTTGTGACTTTTCATTCTGCTCTATTTCCCCTCTGGCTGCCTTTCTTACATCCTACGTCATTTTACATTTAAGGCTAAATACTGTGTCCTGAAAATGGACCACAGGACTTTCTGTTTCTCACAGGAAAAGGAATCAAACCAGGATATTTTGGAGGGTAGAAAGGGTGCCATTGATAACTGCACTGGACAGCAAGTTGCCAAGGTCTGACCCTGGTGAGCAGGGCACGAGTCACACGGCAGACTGTCCCTGCTCCAAAGTGGGTCTGCTGCTGTGTAGACCCCCACACATCCAGCAGCAGAGCAGGGAAGGAGTCTGTCGGGGCGGAGGCTGGCCAGGGGCCGCAGTACCGTGGCTGCCCTCTGTCCACATCAGGTCATAGCACTTCCCATTGCAGTGTCCCCCGAGCCATGCTTGAGCATGGCACCTTGCGGGGGACACTGCAAGGGGAAGTCACAGGTATGAGGTATCACGCTTACCTGCTGGTTTCCTCTTCACACAAAGGGGACAGAGTCCAAACCCCACGTGGTTCTAAAAGATGAAGCAAGCAATTTAGCGAATGGTGTCCTTGCCTCCCAGACCTCAGTGGTCTCCACCTTGCCTTCTTCCTGTCTTCAGGAAGGTCGCCCCTCCTGGCTCTGCAGGAACACTCACTAGAGGGACACTCACTGATCCAGGCCTCATGTCCCACATTCCATTGAAAAAGCCAAGGTGTAGTGTAAGGGCTGCCATCCCCAGTCCTGCATTCCCTCACTGAAAGCCAGCATGCTGCAGTCCTTACCATCCACAAGGGGCCATCTTCTAGTAGCTGCTACGTCCAGGGCCCACGCAGGCTGGGCTGTGAGCATGCATTTATCAGATGGACTTAGCCTGGGACATTCACTCTGGTGGCACAGCGGGGGCTGGCACAAGGCCCTGGCAGTGTTGGTCAAGAGTCAGCACACTCCGTCCATGGGCCTAGTCCAGCTCTCTGTTTAGACACTCTGACGCAGCCAGACCTGTTCTTTGCATCTGTGGGGGCTTGCTCTGCAGGCGAGGGGCCTTGTGGCCATTGAAGCTTAACCTATTACTGTGTGGACCTTCTCAGGACAAAGCAAAGGGAGCAGGTGAACAGCTGTGGCCACAGCCTCTGGCCATCCGGGGCCTGGTCTGGCTCCAGGAAGCAATCACCTTTCTCCATGTTGTCACTGGGAGCTGGCCTGGGGCAAAGCTGTCTTCACCAGGACCTACTCCTTGGTGTGACAGTTCCCTGCAAGGTTTCAGAGACAAGGACCCACAGCAGAGATGCCCAGAGCTGGGCTGGGGTAGTGGGGCACACACCCCACAAATGCCATGTGTTTCCAGCTCTGGAGGCTGGTCATTTCCCAACTGCCAGAAGGGTCACGAGATGGCATCTAACATCTGCCATGTGTAGACCCTCAAGCAGGGGACGGTACTGATGGTGGTTAAAATGGAGATGATTTGCACTCTAAGTGCACTGTGAAGCACAACTCAGTGGTCTGCAGTGTGCTCCCAAGGTCGTGTGACCCTTGCCAATGTACCTCCAGGACATTTTCACCACCCCATTGAGACACCTGGTACCCGCCAGGGAACCCCCTCCTCGCTTCCCCTGCCCCGGCACTCACTATGCTGCGTCCTGTTCTTATGAATGTCCTCTTCTGGACATTGCACATGGATGGTATTATGGACTCTGCAGACTGGCTTCTTTCACGTAGCACGATCTCTTCCAGGCTCGTCCATGTTGTAGCGTCTTGATGCACCAGTACTTGTTGATCTCAGATAATATCCCATTGTATGCATAGGCGACAGTTCACCGGCTACTCACCAGTCGATGACCATTGGAGATCTCCCAGTTTGTGTCTATTATGATAAATACTACCCTGAGCAACCGCGGACAAGATTTCCTGGGGACATGTGTTTCTAGTTCTTTCAGTGTATACCAAGGAGTGGCCTCGCTGGGTCACAGGGTGATTCTGTTTATTTTTTTGAGGAATTGAGAGGTGTCTTCTAAGGTGACCACACCATTTTACGTTCTGAGCATTTGTTTTTAACTATTGAGTGATACCCCGATGATATTTTAAACAGTTTACATCATTCCTAAAATTCTGCAGGGAATGGGTGACAGGTCAAGGGACGGGGACCGGGAGGAAAGAGGCAGAAAGGGTCCTGCTGGGGGCAGACCATGGCTCTCCATATAAGGCTCTGGGCCCCTGTAGGGGGTGGGCACTGGGGCACTCAGAAGTGGCTCTGGAAGGCCTCAGGAGACTTTGTGTACAGGCATTGACTATATTTAAAGATTTGGAGAGAGCTGGGCTTGGTGGCACACACCTGTAATCCCAGTGGCTTGGGAGGCTGAGGTAGTAGATGTGAGTTCAAAGCCAGCCTCAGCAAGGGCAAGACACTAAGCAACTCAGTGAGATCCTGTCTCTGAATCAAATACAAAATAGGGCTAGGGATGTGGCTCAGTGGTTGAGTGCCCCTGAGTTCAATCCCTGGCACCAAAAAAAAAAAAAAAAAAAAAAAAAAAAAAAAAATTGGAAGAGCTGGGCTTGGTGGTTCAAGCCCATAATCCCAACAACTTGGGAGGCTGAGGCAGCAGGATTGCAGTTCCAAGCCAGCCTTAGGTTCTTAGTGAGACCCTAAGCAACTTAGCTAGACAGGCTAGGGACGTGGCTCAGTTGTTAAGTGTCCCTGGGTTCAATCCCAGTACCAAGAAAGAAGAGTTGTTTTTAATTGGAAAGAAATATGAAGACATGTGGACACAAACTGACTAGAATACAAACTCAAATGGGAGTTTTAGGGAACTCAAAGGGATTCACAGCCTGCTCACCAAGTGAGCATCTCTCACACCACAGGTCACACAAAGCCTGGGCCAAGTTGGACAGCCCCAACTGCACTCTTCCCTGCAGCCACTGGAGGGCGCCTGGGCCATTACCCAGCAGGAAGTGCTAGTGGTCATCCCCTTGGTCCCACCTCTGGTTTGGTGCCCTCTGGGAGCCTGTAGGGAGCCCCCAGGGAGCCCCAGAGTGCACCCCAGGGACTACCGGAGCGGGTATGCTCCTCCGTGCGACTGAGGGATGTGGAGTAAGGTTTATGTGAGTGGAGAGAATGCAAATGTCTCCTGGTTTTTACTATAAAATAGGACTTAAAAGAAACGGATCATTTCAGCCCAGACCACTGCAGTGCTTGTGCTGATCTTCTTTTGCTTTAGGTATGAACTTAGAGAACCCCTGCATTGGCTTTCCGGAGTACAGCAGGGTGTCAGGCCCTGGAGAGGAACACACACTCTCACTCTAACACATGTGCAGGTACTCAGTGCCCACTCTCAGCTCCTGTCTCCTCCCACAACACCCAGCCACTCTCAGGAATCTTTCTTTCTTTCTTTCTTTCTCTCTCTCTCTCTCTCTCTCTCTCTCTCTCTCTCTCTCTCCCTCTCCCTCTCCCTCTCCCTCTCCCTCTCCCTCTCCCTCTCCCTCTCCCTCTCTTCTTTCTTTCTGTATTGGGGATTGAATCTAGGGCACTTTTCCACTGAGCTAAAGCCCTAACTCTTTTTATTTATTTATTTTTAAATTTTGAGACAGCATCTTGCTAAGTTGCCCGGGCTGGCCTTGAACTTGCAGGCTTCCTGCCTCAGCCTTCCTAGTTGCTGGGATTACAGGTGTGCGACACCAAACCTGGTTTGTGATACCACACCTGGTTTGTGATGTCTTTTCTTAAAAGGGGAATTTCTTCTCTTTAAAACAAATAATTTATTAAAGTGAAATCTGCGTAATATAAAATTAATCATTTCATTTTTGCATGCTGGGGATGGAAACCAGGGTTTTGTGCATGCTAGGCAACACTCTACCACTGCGAAACACCCAAGCCCCAAATTAATCATTGTAAAACAAACAATCTGTGGTTTTTACTACATTAACAATGTGTGCAACCCCCACCTCTATCTAATTCCAAAGCTTTTTTTTTTTTTTAAACACTGACTTTTCTGTACTTTACTTTTTTGAATGTAGTCTCACCAAATTGCCCAGGCTGGCTTTGAATTCTCAATCCTCCAGTCCCTGCCTGGTGAGCAGCTAGACAGATGTAGCCACCATACCCAGTTCCTTCAAAAGCATTTTCCTTACCTGCAAGTTAAATTCCTTCTTCTCCTGGTGCCCCTTTGATCCTTATTTTTTCTTGTTTTATTATTGTGCACCTATCCTGGGCATGAGGCTGATGGCTGGGGATTTCTAAAGGTGATCACACAGTCTCTGCCTCAGAAATCCCCATCCTTGATCCCTCCCAAACCCTGGGCTGTTCTACCTCCTGCAAAGCAGCGTCCCCCCCACTCCAGACAGCAGAGGTCTGGGCCATGAGACATGCTCCCTGCTCTGCCCACCCCTGTCAGACACTGCCAGTCACAGCACACTCCTGTTGACACGTAAGTGGGCCAAGCGCTGCTGCTGAGTGCAGGTGCCCTGGGCAGCCAACACCAAGAGAGCCAGGACGGCAGTCTGCTGATGGGGCACAAACGTGGGCATCCCCAGAAAGCCAGGCCTGACGAGGAAGAGGCCTGGCGACTGGGTGCTCCTGCCTTGTAAAGAAGCACCCCAGTCCCATTCATGCCTCCGGGGAAGACCTTGAGAGGTTCTCCCTGCTGGCTCCTGTGGGACTTCAGGATGCTAAAGGAATTTCCCGCATGGACAGAGCCAGTGAATTCAGGCTGTGTGTGTGCACGTGCTGAGGGACAGAGGGTAGCTCAAAGTCACACCTGGCTCATAGTTTGCAGGGAGTCTAGTGCCAATCAAAGTGCAGGGTCCTTCTTAAAAAATATCAAGGACCTCAAGACGGTGATGGCTGAGCATGGAGGTGAGTCAGGACCTTCGAGCACGGCCTGTGTGAGGCGCTCTGCCCCTGTGCTGCCTTTGAGCATGGACGGCAGGAGGACCTGGCCTGAAGCACAGTGCAGAGGACTTGTCCTCCCACATTCTCCCCAAGTCACTGGTTTTGTGGCGCTTCCTCATCCAGCGTGGGGTTCAGGTGACCATCCTTCCCTATGCCCATGCATCCTCCATGCCACCAGCCCTCGCCAATCAGCATCTTCCATTCCTTGGGGGCAAGAATTAGCTCAGAGTTCGGGAGCTGGACCTGAGGGTGCTCTGGGCCCTGGGACAGCTGCAGGGAGAAGGACTTGTGACACTCGGGTTGCAGAGTCTTGGATCCAGCTGTGTCCAATGTGAGCCCTTTCCTGGACTTCCCAAGGGGACAGCCCTTTCTGCTCCAGCCCAATGCACTTGACTTCAGCCCATTGGTGCCGGAGAGTTGCTTCCACTGCGTCAGCCTGGTGAACTCATCAGCTTGGGTACACCCTCAGCAGGGCTCCTACTGTCCTTTCTCTGTGCCTGCAGCTGGACCTGTCCATGGGATTTCAGGACCTTGCTTCTCTGAACTGAGGCAGGCCCAAGGGCATCTGTCCACTTCTTTACCAGGATGAGGTCCATGGGCTGTGCCGCCAGTCTTACAGGGCCTGCTCTGGTCTAAATCCATACTACCAAGGGCCCTTGTGGGCAGGCAGTGTACCCAAGGCCAGCCCTTCACGGTCTTTCTGAGTCCTAGGGAGAGGCAGGGGCAGCCTTTGCAGGGCTGGGCCTGGCTGGCCTGTCACCCTCCCTTGGTCTAGAAGCTACATGGCTCAGCAGTCAGCACAGACTCTGGAGTCCAGTTACTGGGAGTGGACTCACCTTGTCCATGAACCAGCCACCCAGCCTGGGGTAACCTCTGTGAGCTTTGGGTTCCTCATTTGTGAAACGGAATGATTGAGATCGTGGTGGCGGACAGATCATGAGCACCATGCTCAGTGCCTGGCTTGCGGGGAGTGTTCCCTACCCTGCACTATTACGCATTTCCTTTCCCCTTCCATCCGGGTCCCAGGCCATGGCCACTATGAGACTAAAGTCTACAAACCTCAGAAAGGACTGTGCACGTCTCTCCTGAGAGGGTGGACCTGGAAGGCTACGTAGACCTGTTGCGTGAGGCAGATAGGTGACTGGTCATGAAGGCACTGGCCTTGGGACAGGCAGCAGAGCCATGAGCCTCATACTGTGAGGGGGGATGGGGGCTTTCTTGGCTCACCTTGGATTTGTGATTGTGACTATTTCTATCTGTTAACCTCTTCCCATCCAAGGCTGAGGGGAAAGGAAATGGCAGGGAAAGTATGACTGACAATTCCAGCCCTCCAAAGGGCTGCCTTCAGGCACAGCTGGAACCAGGTGTTCGGCAGTCAGTTCTGGGAACCACAGAATACCTCTCTCTGTGGACTTCCCCTGTTCTGTGTTGTCCTTCTGAGGAATGTGATGGCCCCGGGAAGTCTGGACCATCTCCCTCAGGCTGGGGGAGCCCAAGGGCTCCTCTCTCCAGTCCAGAAAATCCCCCAAATATGCCTGCCTCTGCGAATCAACTCTCCCCAACGGTCACAGTCCAGATGGACTATGACTGGTTATACTGGTCAGGAGCCCACTCTGGGGTTGGGGAGGGGCTCCCCAATACAAAACAGATGGTCTCTGAGCGACAGGAGTCGAAGCCTGTCCTCAAAATCCCAGCATGGCAGGGAGCAGGGAGCAGGGCAAGTAATCGCACTTCATATCTGGGGCCTGGGAGAGGGAAAACCGAGCGACCACATGCGGAGGAAGCAAGGAGGCGGAGGAAAGGCCGCGGAGGTGAGCCAATGCTTAAGCCAGGTTTTGTGGGATGAGTAGGAGTTTGCAGAGCATGCCATGTACTCAGCAGAGAGCAAGCACTTGTAAAAGCACGGTGACATGACAGCAACCAAGACTGAAACCTGGACTCTGTCCCCTCCTAACTTCCTAGGGAAAGCTATCTCACTTTTCTGAGCCTCAGTTTGTGCCTTTAAGTAGTTGGGGATAGTAATAGTGTTTCCTTATGTGAGCTTCAGAGGAGAAGTGGGAGGAAGGGGTGGGGTGATGGCTGTGTCAAGTCCCGGCTCTCACTGAGCTTCAGCTTGCCCATCTGTACACTGGGCAAAGAGTGCCCTCCTCAAGTGCCTCCCAGTCTCCATGAACCTGAGCCCGTTGCAGCGCCACCTAGCATTAGCTTCTAAAAGTTCAGGGATGCCTGGTGTACAGGGAGGGAGTCCAGCAGGGCACTCCACAGAAGGGTGGGCCACAGAGTCCTTTCCCCTTCAGTCACTGAGTTTCCACATCTGTAAACTGGACAGTATGATTGCACCTGCTCACTGCGTTGCTGGGGGATTGAGCAGAGGACTGCTGGGCCTCTCAGGAGACACAGCTGCCCGCGTTGCAAGCTCTTGGTGACAGGGAGAGCAGCAACATTGCTTTGGGCTCTGGGGGCCCGTGTTGGTTATCCTGAGCCCCTCAGGTTTACATTGCCTGGGCCTCTCCTGGTGACCTGGCTGCCTGGGTGCTGATGGGGGCCAGGACCCGTCTCAGGCAGGGGATCTGCCTCTCAGGCAGGGCTGGGCTGCAAAACCCGAAGTCAGCAGAAGCTGCTGAGACCTCTGAAGATTCAGCCAGGGGGCTGGTGGTGAGAGGGTTGTGCTTTTGACACCAGCAGTGACTGGCGTGGAGCTCGGCACAGACTAGCTCAGGAGCGTTGTGGGGGTCACAGGGTGTCCCGATGTAACACTCAGTCAGTAGGCTGAATAGCTATGCTTTGTCTTACGACAAGCGGTTAATACGCAGGGATCTTTGAAGAAGCCAGAGTCCCCAGCACTGGGGAGCCTCCGGCTCGCCAAGTCTCAGGTCCTCGTCATCTCATTTCACTCTAAGTCCATTTTACACACGAGAACGCTGAGGCTCACGAAGGTCAAGCGACGCGCCCAGCGGCCCAGGAGCAGGAGCAACTCCAACCCGGCAGCCTCCTTAGGATGCAATTAACCCAGCTCCCCACCTCCGGACGACCTGGCTGTCCCTTTCACGATTCTAGGGCATCCCAGGAAGGCCCCGGGAGCAGCCGGCTCTGAAGCCCCACTGCCGCTCGGGGCCGACTGCAGCTCTGGGCAGGGCCCGGGAAGGTCAAGGTCACGGCGGTGCCCCTCGGCGTCCCCGCCCGGCGGAGGCGGCCTCGCGCCGCGGCACCGCCCCCGGCCCGGGTCCCGCCCCGCCGGCACCTCCCCGCGGCCCCCAGCTCCGCGCTGCGTTGGCGGGTCCGGGCAGACGCAGCCCGGAGCCGCGCAGAGCGGCCTTGGGCGGGATGCGCGGTCGAGTCGGGGGGCGCGCCCGCTGGCCCGCGCCGCTGCGCTCGCTGCTGCGTGCCTTCCGGGCTCCGGACGCCGCCGCCGCCCCAGGCCCGGTGCAAGGTAAGCGCGCCGCGGGAGAGGGCTCGGTCCGGCCGGGCGCGGGGCTGGGGTGACCCTCCGGAGCCGTGCCCCTGCCCTTGGTCATTGCGGGTGGCCAGGATCCCCTCTCTGGCCCCAGCCACGGAGGTGGGCGCCTCCTATCTCGGGCTTTCCCCTGCAGCAAAGTCGCGCGCGAAGATGTCCCTTTAGGGAGAAGGACAGTGCCCACAGTGATCAGGAGTGCTGGCCGTGGGGTCGGACGGTCCCGGTCCGGGTCCTCCTCTGCTGGTCACACGACCCTGTGTGCCTCCCACTTGGCCTTCTCGTGCCTCAGTTTCCACGTCTGTGAAGTGGGGAGGACCCAGTACTTGCATCTTGAGGACAGTACTTGGGCTCACCAGGTGGAGGGGCATACAGCCAGGGCCACTTGTGAGAGCTCAGCTGGGGCCTCACCTGATGGTGCCAGCCCCTTGCCTCCTGCCGGGCAGACACCTGGCCCCGGAGCCAGTCCAGCCACAGTTGAAAGGATGGGATCTTCAGCCGCCCTGAGAAACCAGGAGAGTAACACTTCGGGGGAGAAGGGGCTTGTCTCCACGGAGAGCTATGCTGTACTAGGAGGCCATTGGCACCAGGTCATCAGGTGTCCAGGGGGCTGCACAAGTGGGTGAGGATACTCAGGCCGGAGCTTCCTGGCTGGCCTCTTCTAAGCTTCTCCTGGGGTCCCCACCCCAGGCTTATAGATTAGAACGTCCTGGAATCTTTCTAACCAGTGCCCCTGGGTAATTTGGAAAAAGGGCAATAAGGTGACTGTTTTAGGTCTCCTTAGGGGTTCTTATCAATGGCTTTCACCCCTCTGTGGTGGTCACTCCTGGCAAGGTAGTGTCCCCTGGCATCTAGGGGTAGCAGCCAGGGATGCTGCCTAAAAGCCTGCAGTGCTCAGGTCAGCCACTGCCCTGCCCCCAAAGATATTTCTCTCCACAGGGTTAGTGCTGAGTTGGGAGATCCTGGGGTTCATGGGCCACAGGACTGAGAAGGGAGTGACACTAGTCAGCTGGGTCAGCAGGTATCCTTTGAAAGCTGGGCTCCCTTTGGTGCCCAGGAGAAGATCTCCTGGGCCCGGCTTTGGGCACTTCTGTGCTGTGAGTTGGGGGGGCCTGGAGCCAGGGTGGTGGGTGGCCTTTCTGTTGCAGACTGCACCCTCTGGAATGGCAAGCACCTGTGAGCATCATCCCGGCCCTCTTAGTGGCTGAGCTCCAGGTGGAGCCAGGGACACTAGGGACACCCTCTAGTGCCCCTCTGGTGCCTGCACATAGTAGGTGCTCAGAAGGGTGGCTTCCTCCTCCTAAAGCACCCTGCCATTAGCAAAATTTGGGGGCTGGGTGCACAGTGGGTGCATTTTGGTTGAATTTGGCAGGTCTTTAGTTTGGCAGGTGAGATCTGCCTGCATCTACCTGCCGTGTGCCATGCCTCATCTGTTCCACATGTGCCTTTCAATACTGGGCATTTTAAAAAGGGTTCTGTAGCCTTTGCCTAGGCTTTGAGAGAGGCAGGACCCAGCCACTGTGACCCACTTTTGCCTGGGAGAAAGCAGACTATTTAGTCAGTGGGCCAGCAAATGATCACAGTCGCTGGAAATGCTGCAGGCGTTGACCTGGGTGCGGGGAAGCCAGAGAACCCGGAGCAGCCCCTGCCTGCAGGGATGTGTACTCCGGTGGGACAGAAGGAGATTGGACCTGGGAGGGAACCCAACCAAACATTTCAGCACAGGACAATGTGGGGAAGAAGAGAAGTCTGAACAGGCAGAAGGAGGGCCAGCGGCCTCAGGCCTGACCAGGGAGGAGGGAGCCTGTGGAAAGGCCCCGAGGTGGGAGTTACTGGTGGGACTGGAGAACAGCAGAGGATCTTGAGGAAGGAGTTCTGGGCAGGGGCAGGGAGGGAGCCGTCTGGGGCCCTAAGCCGTGGTCCTCAGACTCAGCAATGCGCCCCTGGGGTTTCACTTGTGTGCTCCAGGGCCAGGGGCAGGCTTTAGACTGAGGGGGAAGCTCGCTGCGCCTTTGGAGTGGCAGTAGGCTGTTGGGGGAAGGCTCTGCTGCTCGGAGGACAGGAGGGTGGCTTCAGAGCAGGGAAAAGTGGGAAGCCCGGGGCACCTCCGTGGCAGGGCTGGTCAGACCTGCTGCTGCCCCAAGTCCAGGGAGTCATGCAGCTCTGTGTCTGAGCACTGGTAATGGTGACACTAGAGGGTTGTCCCCAGGGAGGCCTGGGGGACGGAGGTGGAGAGGTGGGGGGAGGACGGGCACTCTGTGGTGACACACTAGGGGGTGGATGGGCTGTGTCTGTGGGCAGGTGCACAGCTGCCCCTGGAGCTGGGGAAGGTGCTTGGTCTGGAGGCTCCAGTCTGGGGCACTGGACAGAGGGTGCCTGTGGGCTTCACTGTCATATCTCAGTGTTGAAGGGACCCACATCCAAATACCAAGTGTTGCTCTGCATCAAGAGGCCGGGGACCCAGGGGAGAGCCAGGCTGTGTGCCTGGGACTCTGGGCCCTCTGGTGGCTGGATGTTGACAAGGTCCCTTGACCTCTTCCCTTCTGGAACCAGGAGGATGTGCAGTCCCCACTGGGTCTCCGGCTGACTTGTTTTGTGTGGCTGCTTCCTGGAGCTTGCTTTGGGTGGATGGCTCCTACCTTAAAGGGAAAATATGCTGTTTTTGTGGCTAGCTCTGCTTTGATTGAGGAGCAAATTAGCCACTGGTTCTTCTAGACTGGAAGGTCTGATTAGGAAGTGCTGACTCCTCCCAGGCTATTTCTGCACCAAATGAGTTCTTTAAAATTTTTTTTGAAGGGAAAGACATGATCGATGGTATCATGACATGCCCCATGCTCCGGCTGATGCTCCTTAAAAGTGGCTTTAGGGACTGCAAACGGTGGAGGTTGAAATTTAATGCCTGTTTCCCCAGGGCATTCCCCAGAGTGAGCCTGGGCAAGGTTCCCTGTAGGCAGTAACTCTGAAGACCCACTTTGGGCCCGGAGCCACCCAGTTCTTTTGAAAATTTAGTAGCAGCCAGCGGGACTTTTTTGGGGAGCAAGTGACTGCAATGGACTAGACCTGCTGAATCCTTCAATTCGGGGTCAACTCCAGAGCCTGTGCATCTTTGGCTCCCACTAGCATGTCCTTGCCTGTCCCTGGGTCATATCACTAGTCCTTGAACCCATCACCAAGGCCAGCGGGCAGGAAGTGCTGAATGGCTGAGGCTCAGCTCACAGGCCTCCCTAGGTCAGGGATGGAGCCTGTGTCCCCTCAAAGCCAGGCCTGAGCCTCCCAGCAGGGAACTGGGGATGTCAACAGAACCCCGGGGTAGATGCCAAGCCCCAAACTCCATCAGGCTTCCAGGTGCACCTCCTTTGTGCGGGGCCCCACACCTGGGCACACCCGGCCTGTGGACCTTGAGGCTCTGTCGTCCTGCCACTGCCATCTCCCTCCTGTGACCTGTTTGGAGACAGAGGCGGTTATGATGTTAGTTCGGACAGCAGTGGAGGGCCCTTGAGGAGTGTATCCAACTCAGGGTCCCCTGTTCTGGTCTTCTGCCCGGCTGCTCAGGGCACACCCAGGACAACTGGGCTTTTCCCTTCCCAGGGGTCCTGCAGGCCCACTTCCCTTCCCCGTCTCTTGCTCTTAATGCACATGTGTCCACTACCCGCTGCCTTTGGGACTACTGGCTGCTGATGACTAATTGACCACTTGTTTTTATTTTAAGGGAAAAGAGGGAAACTCATCCTTAGAACAGACCGGGTCTAAAGCTGGCACACCCTAAGTATTTGTTGGATGAATGCAGAATGCAGAAAACACACACACTCTCACACACACACACACACACACACACACACACACACACACCATCCATTCTCCAGGTGAGAAGCCTAAACATCCCAAGTGAGCAAGCTAGGCTGGGAGGTGCTGGCTGGGCCTCGCCCCTCCTGTGTCAGGAAGCAGCTGCAGAGAGAGCAGGTCAGGTCAGCCCTTGCTATGGACTTCCCCACCCTGGACAAGTAGGTCCCTGTGGAGAGCACGCCATGTCGCCTCCTATAAGTTTCGGGAAGAGGCGGCACCACACAGCACGTCTTGTTCTGAATCCCGTTGTTCCACCCAGCAGTGTGTCTTGGAGCTTCATCTGGGTTAATAGATTCTGTCTAATTGCTTTAGAGGCTTTCTGGCCTCTGCTGCGATGGCCAGAGGTTGTCCCAGCCTCTCACTGGTATTGCTGGGAGCATCCTGGGGGAGGCAGAGAGCCCCAGTGGGAGGGCGAGCTTGCTGGGGGTCCTGCTGGGGTCCTGCGCAGCCCTCTGCACTTAACATCTCCTGGTGCCGCCCTCCCCTCCCAGCAGCTGTCCGCCCAGCTCTGGATCCTTCCGATCTGAAACTCGGCCAGTCCCAGGGGAGAAGGTGGGATTTCCTTGGTTGACTGAGCACTCCCAGCTTGCCTCCGAGGGTTTCTTATGTTAATTGGCCGTTAATTGGCGCTTTCTGGGAGTTGGCTGTTGCTTTATTCAACCCTGTTTTCCTGTGGGTCCTTAGTCTTCTAATTGGTTTGTAGGAGCCTCTTACATGTTCTGGTCTAATCTGGTACTTTGCTCTCTCCGTGGCTTGACTTTTCACTTTGCCGGGTCTTTGAAGCTCCTGCTTCTCCTGCGCGCTGCACACATCTGCTGCACACGTCTGCCCGGCCCAGCGGGAGTCCTCTGTGCACCCCTCCGCTGCCACCATCTCCTCCTGTCCACTCCTACTGGTTGTTGGGACTCTTAGTGGGTTTCCTGAACAACATGGGCACCAGCACCCTGCACCCTGCCACCCGGAGCCTGGCCCAGTGTAGGCACTGACATCTGTGTCCAGCACTGCAGGGTGAATGGGGGCTGTGAGGTGCTGCTCCTGGGGCACCAACCAGAAGAGCTTGCTGGGAGTGTGAGTGGGAATGGAACTTCCGTTCTGTCAGCCAGGGAGCTGGCCCTGCGAGCTGGCCCTGCAGCCAAACTAGCTGGACTGGCTGCTGGTGGTCGCCTCCTTTGCTGATGCCCCAAAGCTTGGTGAGTAGCCAGCCTGGGCACTCTCCTGTGTCCTTCAGGCCTTAGCCTTGGGTCACCTCCAGGAGAGGCCCCTGCTGACTGAGCTTGTCAGTGACACGTGGCCCCACAGCAAGCTGGCCTAGCTGCCACCGCCCTCACAGGATGCCCCTGATGGGTGGCCTGCACGCAGGTGCAGATCGCTCACATCCTGGAGGCTGGAGTTCTGAGGTCAGCTGCCTGCAGCCGGCTGCGGCCTCTTGGCCTCTCTCGCTGGCTTGCAGGAGGCTCCCTCTGTGCCCACCTTGCTCTGCTCCTGCTCACTGGGGTCTCTTTCTGTGTGTCCAGATCTCTTCTTCCTTTGAAGACACTGGTCAGACTGGAGGAGGACCCACCCACGGGGCTCAGTGTGACCCAGTTGCTCTTTAGAGGTCCTATTTCAAATACGGCCACAGTCCGAGTTCCTGGAACCCAGGACTCCAGTGTCTGCATTTGGGGCAGTTCAGCGGCAGCTCACGGGGACTGAGGGTCGGCCCTGGACCCCCAGCAGGGGTGCTGCAGGAGTGCTTTGTGTTCTCAGCAGGAGAGGAGCAGGCCCACCTTGGAGTCCCTGTCCACCCTTCTGCTGTGCAGTTCACCTGTCCTGATAGTGGGGGACGGACACTCACCCGTCACTCACCTGGCAGTGGGAAGGCACAGTTCATGGGAACACTTGAGACTGGTGGCTGCTTTGGGAAGATGCCATCTGCCCCTCAATCTGAAGGACCCCTTTCCCTTGTGGCCCTGGTCCTAGAACAGCCCTTCTATAGCTCCCCGCAGCCCGCCCCCACCACCCGTGCAGCTGTACAAAAGTGCTCAGCTGTAAGTCCCAGGACCCTGAACTGCGGACAATGGGGGGCTTCAGCCAGGCGCTGGCTGCCTTCTGAAATCTGGCCACCAAAGGCCAGAAGGTGGCCACCTCACAGCCCCACAAAGCCTGGGTGCTGGGCCTCTACGGAGCTTCCAGAGACAAGGGCTCCCACCTGCTGCTGTTTTCAAGGCTTGTTGCAGGAGGAATCAAGTGGGCATGTCCCCAGGTCCACCCCAAACATGTGCCTTTATATCCTGGGGCTGTGTCATAGCTGGGAGTACACGGCAGGCATCTGAGTCCCATGAGTTCTCCACTGAGTCCCCGAGCCCAGGGTGGTCATGGGACCCACAACACAGTGGTTGTGACCCAACCTCTCCATGGAACAGACCCAGCACCAGCTCGCTTTCGAGGGCATGGTGTGCAGCTCTATGCCCGGCACACAGTAGGTGCTCTGAAAATTCTGTGGACTGACCAAGAGCATGAGAGGCCAGGTTATGGGGGACAGAGGGGCTGGGGGAGATCTCGTCTTCCTCCCCCCTGTGGAGAGACCCATCCTGCAGCTCCGAGGGGCTCTTCCTTCAGGTGGAGCGTGGCCTGATATAGAGCCTTGGGCTTGTCCCTAAAGGAGACCATTAGCAAAAGAATTTCCGCATCCAGCAGCACCTTCTCTCTCAAACTGTAGGAAGTGTGGCTTGTGGGAGTCTCTGGTGGGAGCCGGCTTCTCTGTTTGGAGAGGCTTCTAGGTCTTCCTGAAAGTGCCTTTGATTTTTGACCATCTCGAGTGGCGTACACCATTCCCACAGCGGACCTGGAGACAGGCGTGTCCAATCTGCAGGGTCCCTTTTCCACGCCCATTACCACATCACCCGTGGCAGGCACTGTCCTCAGTGAGGCTTCCCTCTGCTGGCTACTCTAGGGGCACCTGCTGCCTGGCCCCCACAGCACTGATCTTGCAGTCGGGCCAGCCGCCTACGCCTGCGTGATGCACAGCACACGGCTGGACAAGGTTCCCCAGAGCACTAAGACGAGGTTCTCTTCAGCAGTTGAGGTTCTGGTGTGAGTCCAGGACTGTGTTTCTCTGCTTACAAGTCCAAAGTGGCTGGTTTACGTGGACGTTACCTGTCTCTGTGACTAAGATTCTTTTTTCAGAACCCTAATGCCTATGAGTCAGAAAATGAGGACATTTGAGGCTTGCTGCATATTTACATTTCTATTTTTATCTTAATGGCTTTGCTGTCTATGTTTTTTTTTTTAATAATCCACATGAAATCATGATAAATTAGCTTCAATAATTACGTGGCTAAACACTGGGATAATACAGAATTAGAGGAGACACCCCCTCTCATTTCTAGATGACAGTGATTTCCAACTTGGAGTCGTGTGGTCACAAGACAGTGACAGCCTCATCAGCCAGTGCCAGGTGAGGGACCAGCCCTGTCCCTGGCCACTCTTGTTCACCTGCACATCTCTGTGGGAGATGGCTTTATGGTGGCATGACTCCATTAGACAGATGCTGAAAACTGAGGGCTGAGGGGATCCAGGAGCCTGCCCGAGGTCTCGGCTGGGAAGCTGAGTCAGATCTGGCATCGAGTTCCGCAGGCTCTGGAGTCTTAGCCACTTTGCTTCACTGTTCATAAGTCATAGTCTGTCCTCTGCCCTGTGGTTCTGGAGAGTGCTGGACAGCAGGCTAATGCTGGGTCTTAGTGCCTGATTCAGGGGGTCTTGAAAGAGGCCCTAATTCTACCTGTGCCTCTGAGGGCCTGCCTTGGAGACGTGCAGGCTGGTGGCGAGGAAAGCCCTGCCCTCCAGGTGGGAGGCGGTGCCTGCAGCAGGCAGGGTATGTCCCACTGTCCTGCCTTGCAGGTGGTCTGCCCGCGGTTCTCTCCACCCACCTCCATCCACAGTGTGCCCGTTGCTCAGTTCTGGGTGGATGGCCGACAGGAGTCCTGCTGCTTCCAAGGACCATCTCGTGGGGCTAGGGGCACAGGGTTGCACAAAAGTGGGAGGAGGATGCTTGGGGTTGGGTCGGAGTGTGCTGCCCCCAGCTCGGTCCCCTGGGTCCCCACGCAGCCTTGCACACGCCACCCCCTCTGAGCCTCACTTTCCCTTACCTGGAGGAGGCTTCAGCAGGAAGATGAGCACATAACTTTCTGTTGCTGCCAAAATGAGCAGCCACCTGGCTGCCTGGAACAGGAGCCACTGACCTCACCCTCTGCGTGGGTGGAAGGCCAGGTGGGCTCAGCAGGTTCCCTGTGGGCCTCGGCTGAGGTCCCAGTCTCCACCGATCTGCTCCTTACTAGACTTGCCTCCTGCTCCTTCAGGAGGCAGCACCGAGGTCCAGGTCCGAGGTCCAGGTCCGTTTCCTGCTGTCGGTGGCTGGGTGCCTCTCAGTTCCGGTGGCAGCCGCTGTGTCCTCACCCCTGGAATCTCTTCCCTCCCTCTGCCCCTCCACTCCTCTGCTCCTCCCTCCCCTCTGCTTTCTCCGGGGTCCTGTGATTACACGGAGCCCACGGATCATCTGGGATAATCTCCCTGTCTTCTATTCAGCTGATTATAACCCTGAGTCTATCTGCAGAGACCCTCATAGCCGGGCCTAGGTTAGTGTTGATCAGGAAACCCGCGTGGGAATCCTGGCCGGGGGCTGTGGAGCTCACGCGGCCTCTGCCCTCCACACTGTGGGCAAATGGATTGGGCCCTGGAATCCTGCTCCCAGGATCTTTAAGCCAAGACAAGCAACCTCTAAGGTAGGAGCACCTGAGCCAGCAGGTAGGCATGGGGACCCCATCCAGAGGACCCCCCTTATTACAGAATTAGCTGCAGGGTGCCTTGGCAAGAAGAGTTGGCTGAATATCATCAAACCCATCTCTGTTCTGGACACTGTCACCACCTGGCCAAATTGCCCTGGTTCTCCCCTCTCTGTCCTCCCCCCAGCCTCTGGCCACCTCTTTGCTACCCTCCAGCCCTAGTAACCTTGGAGAAGAAGGGAGACATGCATGCTCTCCTGGTTGGAGACACCACTGCGTTTCCTGTTACCCCCAGATGAAACCCTCACTCCCCAGGTGAGGTTTGCAAGGCCCTTCAAGCTCTGGGGGTGACCCCCACTCACACCTGCCCAGCGCTGCCCTCCCAGGCTGCTCTCACTGCCTCCATGCTCACGGAGGGCTTTGGCTCATGCTGTTTTGGGGAATCCTCTAGTGCTCCACGTGGGGCTCACAGCACCACCTCGGTGTGCACCCCTCACAGACACAGGGGTGGTGACGGAGACTCAACCTGAAACAGCACAGGATCAGGCCCAGCCCCCAAGCTCTTCAGGCCCCTCGCTTCCTGGACTGAAGGAGCTGCTTCACTTGGTTGGGCATTTTGGGATCCGATGGGGGCATAGCCCACCCCACCCTTAGTTCCACACCTGTGCTTCCTCCTCACAGCACCCCAAGGTCCTTTCTCCAAGAATCTGCAGGCTCCCCTGGTACTCCAGTAGGCACCGACTCTCAGGTCCCCCCCCAAGTAGCAACTGGAAAGAACCCCAGAGGGTGGGCAACCCACGGCTGCATCGAGGAATGCCAGGGTGGCAGCTGTTGCACCCCAGGTCACGGCACTGAGCTGGCTGCTGCTGCTACCTGCAGAGTGAATATTCCTCCCCTTTTCCTCTGGAAAGCCCTTGCACTGTGGAAAGGTACCAGCACAGAGGCTGGTGATGGTGCTGGAATTTAATTGCTGAACAATTGCTCTCTAAATGCAAAGCCCTGGCAGGCCCCTGCGTTGGTAGGCAGACCCCTGTGTTGGGGTGCACAGGAGTTTCAGTGAAGGGCAGAGGGGCTGGAGAGCAGGGCTCTGTGAACGCACAGAGGATCCCCATTTGTGGTTGGTACAAATTGATTCCTGGAATTGTCATCTTTATGGCTACAGAACTTATGATCTATTTTTAAAGTATCACCTATATACCTAGTGCTATGGATTTTCTGTAATATATAGATCCACTTGAGGCTGTGTTTGAACTGTGACTCTGGGAAGCGGCTTGCCATTTCTGTGATGGAGGACGGTGACATAAATCCGGGCTGTGTATGGTGAGATCAGCCCAGAGTCTCCTAAGTGTATAAACCCAGGGAACATTGAAATGTACACATCTCATTCGAGGAAGGAGGAAGTGTTTGGGTCACAAAGGCCATCATTTTAATGTGATTATTCTCTTTTAAAAGTCACCTGTTGTAATGCGCACAGCGTGTGTTTTACCACGTGGCACGGGATCCCGGGATCCCGTGAGGCCTTCCTGCTCAAACCTGCCCCTCCTTTCTGAAGGGCCAGTCGCTCCTGCAGGCTGGACTGCAGAGGGCCCTCACTCTCCCAGCACCTTCCGTTAGGTCCTTCACCAAGTCCCGAGAGGCCTCCTTGTCATCTTGCTGGTGTGTGGCTCCACCTTGGCCTCCGTGGTCTCTGAGTGCCTGAGCCAACCTTCTGCCTCCCGGGGAACCTGCTGGGGCTGTTTGGGTACAAATGAGGAAGCCAGGCCAGAGGAGGGCAGCCTAGGACCCCAGTTCCTTGTCACAGGAGCCAGGGTGGTCGCCGTCCTCAGGGACCCATGACAGCACTGTGGGGTGGTGTTTGAACTCCTGGAGAAGGGTGCAGGCAGGACAGTGTCTCACTGAGGACTGTGGCACCGGTGTAGGTTTGCTCTGTTCCTCCCGCTTTGGCGTGGGATTCTGTTGTGAGAGCACATACCACAATTCATTACTGTCGTGCCTGCTCACATTCTTTGGTTGGAAACCTCAAAGAAGTAGTTGTCCGCCTGATTGTGATTGATTTGGAGGGGCTATTCTGCTGTGGGATGCCTCTGGACTTTTCCTACCCGGGGTGTCTGCTGGGCAGATTCCCCCCAGATCTCCAAGGCCTGTTGCAAAGCAGGTGCTCAGTGAACGCTGGTGCCATGAAGGCCTGGGCCCCTTCCCAGCCTGACCAGGCCTCTGTCCACTCCCTGTGAGTCCACATGGTGCTGGACACGCTCCACTTCTTCCCCCTGCAGTCTAGGTGGCAGGTCAAGGCTGGGGTAGAGCCGGTGTTGGGTGTCTTGGATGGCCGTGTTGACTTGGGTTGGTGGTGGGGATTTCAGTGAGGTGGGAGGCACCAAGCATGGGCTGGCTCAGAGGCCTGTGGGAGTCCTCCTCTGTCCTGTGGCACACCTGTCAGATGGGGCACCTTGGCCAGGGCATGTTAATGCAGTGCAGGTCTGAGCCCCGGAGGGTGTGTGGCCCCAGCAAGGACTTAAGTGCTTTGCATCTCATTTTCTTCCTTTGCCCAATGGGAGCGTCAGAGTCTGTCTCTCGGGTCTGTTGTAGCTCCAGCCACGTGAGTGATCAGAGTTCTGGGGACCCTGGCTCACAGTGGGAGCTGAGCAGGGAGTGGGTGAGAGCCCTGCTCTCAGGCAAGATTGATGCAGGGCTCCTTGCTCCGCTGCCGGCCTTGCGCCCCGCCATGTGCCCCTGCAGGGTCAGAGGATGGCCGCTGCCCCACGCCCAGAGACTTTGCCAAGGCCGCAAAGGCCCACGTCTGCATGCCTTACGAGGGGCTCTCTTCATTTACCCCCATCTTTCCAGGGGTCCCTGCAGCCTGCCCCCTGCTTCCATCCTGGCACCCCTGCAAGGGAGAGTCTGGGAGGGAGGGGGTCGCCGGAATATTTAAGGTTTCATGGAGCAGCACATGGAATGGTGCTGGGCCACGACGCAGCGCACAGGAGCCCGCTGGCTGTTTTCCCTCTTCCCTGGGGTCTCCTGCCCTCGCCCTGCCTCTCGGCTGTGTTCTCCGTCCTCATGCTCCCGGTGGAGTGTGGGGGTCACACAGGAACTAGCAGAAGGCAGGCGGCTATTGCAGAGCACCTGTGCTGGTCACAGGAGTGTGAGCTGGGCAGAGGTGGGACCCTCCTCTTGGCACACTAGGTTTAGGGGGGACATGGCTGGCCGAAGGCCCTCCTATTGTAAGATCCAGACCCAATCTTGCACGTGGGTCTTCAACCTCTGCTTGGAAAGGACTTTGTAGACAGCCTGAGAATGAACTGGACTGTAGGGAGGGCTGGGCACATTTCTAGGAAGCTGTGGGATGCCCACTAAGTTAGCACTCTGGCAGCCGATGCCTTTCCCCGGGGGACCATCAATGGTGAAATGGAGGATTTTGTTTTACAAGAGCAGTGTTTTATTTAAAGTTATAGTTGTCATTGCATTGAACTTCTCCCTGAGTCATCCAATGGCTGGGCCCTGTGTGGAGACTCCCATCAAAGACGGAGTCCTGAGGTGAAGGATGTCAAGTTCAAGGCTAAGACCTATCTCCAAGAAGTGCAAGGATGGCTCCCGCTTGGCTGCTTTGGTGCAGTTCCCCTGATGGCCACAAGAGGGTGCAGCCGCCCTCGTGTTAACCTTGCCCTCTGAGGCAGTGTTTTGTCTTCTTTTCTTTGGTCCTTGAATTCCCACGCTGGTGTTTTGCCCTTTTGTCCCACTTTGGTTGGTTCCCAAGAGTTTAGACCGCAGCTTGAGCAGTTCCTATAAAGTATCTGAAGTTTGCTGGTTTCACTGTGTTCATGTTAATGTGAAGGAGAAGCCCTGTGGACTAAGGAGTGGTGGGGTGACCGCTCAGTCCTTCCCAACCCCGGGGGCTCGCGCTTGCGCCTGGGCATGCCCCTGGACACACCACACCCATGCACACACTTATCCAGCCGACAGAGCTCTATGTCCTGGGCGCTGACCAGTGCTGGGAACATTCTTGGGTGAACAGATCCAACAGAGACCTCTGTGGAGCTGACATCGCAGCAGCTTAGGTCTTTGGTTGGGGGCTTCAGGGACACCAGGGCCCTAGGAGAGAAGAGCCAGTAGGCAGCAGCTAAGAGCAGCGAAGTGGGGGCAGCCATCCAGTGCTGCTACAGCAGTCCGTGCTAGAAGCTGAGGATAGCCCACCACCCGCTGCCTGCCCGCTGGCCATGTCAAGACTGTGGAGGGCACACAGCAGTCCTCCGGGGGGGGGGGGTCCTCACGAGAGCCACTGCCACTGTGTCCAGCACTGGACACGACCCCAAGTGGTCTCATGGAGCAGCCCAGCAGAGTGCTCCACAGATGGGAGATGGAGGCCCAGAGAGGGCTCACCCAGCCTGTGGGCAGTGGGGGCAGGTCACCCTGCCCCAGGGCTTGTGCCCCAAATGTTCCTCCTCTCCTCTGCCCCCTTTCCCTCCTGCCCACCCAGGAAATGGCATCTCACTTGACCCGTTGTCAATATGAGACTTGGGGGCTATTTGGACACTGCCCCCCATATCTGGTTAATCATCGTAACATCAGCCTCCCCCCAAAACCTGGGAGTCATCTGCAGCTCCTCCCTTTCATCCCAGCCTGGCAGTCACAGCCTGCAGGGACCCTGGAGCCAGCCTGCACTCCCTGTCTGCCTCCCCCAGCCGGGCCCAGGCCACTCCCCCTCTTGCCTGCAAGGTGGCTGGCCTCCTGATCTACCTTTCTGCTTCCGGTCAGCACTGGTCTCTTCCCTAACAGCAGCCAGGGG
Organism: Callospermophilus lateralis; assembly: GCF_048772815.1. NCBI lineage: Eukaryota > Metazoa > Chordata > Mammalia > Rodentia > Sciuridae > Callospermophilus > Callospermophilus lateralis. The sequence goes on from NC_135307.1 coordinate 195,087,905, forward strand.
GTCCTTTGCAGGCCCACCTCTGCCTCCAGTGGCTTTCCACCATCCTTGGAAGGAAACCAGACTCCCCGGTGAGGAGATGTCCTGTTCACTGTGCTATTCCTGCACAAAGTAGATGCTCAGGAAACGTTGATGGGTGGATGGTTGTGCCTGTTCATCTGTACTTCCTGTGACAATAAGGCCATCACAGGGGGCTGAGCGGGATGGCCCTCCTGCAGTCTTTCCTCACCACTCCTCATGTGGTCGCATGAGTGCATGTGTATATGCAGGTGGCAGTGCTCTGCCAGCCCAGTGTCCCCTTCACCATGACACCCTTTCTGGCTGCCCCAGGGCAGAGGACAGTCCTTTCAGCACTTTGTGTTTCTTAGAGGCAAAGGGACCATTGGACTGATGTCACCCAATTCTTAGTGGTTCCTTCAGATGACAGTGTTGGGATCATCATGGCTGCCCTGGGTTGGGGGGAGGCTCTGGGTTTTCTGATCTAGGACCTGCAGGGTGGCCCCTCAGTGAGCTTCTGTCTGTTTCCAGGGTGATCACGCTCAGCAGGTGAGGGGTGGCACCTGCTATCCTCAGATCCAGAGCTCAGCCTGGGCCCCTCTGGGCAGTTAAAAATAAATAAATAAATAAATAAGGCAGCATGACTGAAGGAACTTATGTACCAAAGCTCATCCATTCAAAGTATAAAATTCAATGGCTTTAGTGTATTTTCAGAGCTGTGAAACCATTACCATAATCTAATTTTAGAACATTTTAAACATTTCTAGCACCTACCTCAAAAAAAGACCTATACCTTGGCCGTCGCCCCCGCCCCCCATCCTGGGCATCTGCCAATCTACTTTCTGGTTCTGTGGACTTTTCATAAAGTGGAGCCACAGGACATGTGGCTGTTCGTGCCTGCTTCTTTCCCTAGCATGGAGTTTCCAAGGTCCAGCTGCGGGGCAGCAGATGTGGATAACTGGAGCACGCGATACTTACCCATCCATCAGTTGGGACATTTTGGGGACTCTGGGGCCATCCTGAAGCCTTGTTGGCTCCTGTAGGGCTGCTGAGTGGCTTCCAGAGCTACCTGCCCTCACCAGGGATCTGTTGAGGGGATAGTCGGGACTTTCACAAGGATGGCTCCTCAGGCTGGAGACTCCTCTGGCCAGGTCCTTCCACACCCCCAGGGGCTCAGTCCAGGTCTGGAGAGGGCGGGCTGGAAAGCAGCTCCCTGATGGCAGTTTACCCAAGGCCTTTGACAGTCTTCTGTCCAGCATGAAACATGCTAAATGTTTCAAAAATTCAGAACTATTTTTATTATAGAACATCTTGAAGGCAAAGAATAATATAATGAACAGCTCCATCCCTACCCAGTTTTAACAAACCACACTATTTTGCTAAAATATATTTTTAAAGCAATAATAAGTAGCCATGCCTCTGTCTTCTGCTTCCCATGCCCCTTGGCTCCGGGGTGCTGATGCCAAGCCTGGCCCTTTGGTTTGCTCTGACCCCTCAGCTGTATGCAGGCGGGTGCAGTGGTGAAGGCCTCTGGGGCGCAGACCCTGTCAAGGGACTGGAAATCATCTTTGTGACGCACAGACAAGGCACCAGGTGACACTGACGTCCATAGTCCATTCTTCTGCTCTTCATCTTTCTGGGAGCAGGAAGGAGGACCCCTCCCTCTGGTGACTGCCTATCTGAACTCAGCACTTACCTGTGCACCTTTCCCACACAGCAGGAGCCAGCCCAGTCTACTGTGGTAGACCTGGTTGGGGGCAGGTGTTGCTGGAGTCCTGCCCACCAGCCTCAGCCCTGCTGGGTTTCCATGCAGATTCTGTGGAGGGGACTGAATTGACCCAGGCATCACTCACTCAGACTGGGAGATGCCAATAGTGTGGTTCGGGTGGGGACTCAGAGGACTTGCTCATGGACAACCTAGATCAGGAACACGGGCTGGCCCTGGCCCTCCACCTTCTGGCTGTGACCTGCGCTCATTTCTCAGCTTTAAAGCAGAGACCAGGGCGGCTCTCACATCCCAGCAGTTGTGAGGAGGGAATCACAGCCTGGTAGAGAACACTCAGCCCAGGGTGGCACACGTTTGTCACCACAGAGCCGGCTCATTTGTATGTGGATAAAAAATATCCAGTCCTGTGGAATTCTGCTTCCTCTTTGTTTCATGGTATTAATTTCCAACTGCAATTTAATGTGTCTTTGGCATCTACTGGCTTATTGGTGACCATCCTCAGCCTCCCCTCCCTCCTTCCTGGAAGACTCAGGGGTGGAGACATTTCTGTGTTTGCTTACACAGGTCCCTAAGCTTGGTGTGGTGCCTGGCACATACTAGACTCTGAATATTTTGAATGAATGAATAAGTGAATGGACCCTTTCTCTGCTGACATGGCCATTTCCGAGAGCCCCAGGCTGACTGTGGAGTGAGCGTCCATTCTACTTCCTCGTCTCTTCCTTCCTCCCTGGGCACCTAACTGGGTGTTGTTCAGCATGCCAGGGTGTTCACCTTGCACCCCCAGACCCTCATAACAGCCGCCTCCCGAGGTTCCAGTCCCGGCTCGGCAGGTGACAGCTGAGGATCTCAGGCAAATTCCCTGATCCTCAGTTCCACTGCCTGCCCCATGGGGTTGTGTGCAGGGCTGAAATGGGAGCCCTCTTCCCCAGCATCTCCTCCTCTGGGCACCTCCTGGACCAGGCTAGGTGACACAGTGCTGTGCCTGCCCACCCCCTCCACTCCTTGATCGGGTTTCCCTTTTCTCCACTGCTCTTGTTGTTGTCATTGTCACTTGGGACCAGGAGTTACCTGTGCTCACCCCACAACATAATCTAGAACTGTGAGAAGGGCTCATTAGCACCTTGGAAGGCACCTCTGTGAGCAGCAGCCCTAGAGTATCACCTTCCTTGCTGGGTCCCCTCAGCTTCATAAGGGTGTCTGGGGGAAGCTCCCTGGAAGGTACCTGCACCCCTCCTGCTGCACCTTTCCTAAGGGGTGGGGGCTAAGGGGAGGGCAGACCGGCAGAAAGGGTGTCCTGCAGGCCAGGCCATGTGTTGGGGGATAAAGTCTTGGATTGCTCTTCTCCCACGGTGGAGGGGTGCCGTGGGACCCACTGGCCTTCACATCCCCAGAGTGGAACGCAGAGCAGCCAGCTGCCACTGCCCGGGAGCTTGGCCTCCAAGGTAGGCACCGCCCTCAGGGTCTCCTCCCTTCCTGCGGGTGGGGGGCGGGGGAGGAAGGGACAGGGAAGGGCGCTTTCTTGTTTCCAGAGCAGGCTGGCATGGGTGGGCGGCTCTTACCCGGGATCCAGCTCCCACTTTCCCCTGGCAGCGCGCAGTTCAAGTATTTGAGACCCCTCCCCATCACCACGCTCATTCTCACTCCCAGCTCCCGTGACGTCATGCTCCTCGCTCGGCATGATGGGAGAATCCTAATGTTTTCCAACAGATGCTCCAAGAACAGCTTTCAGATTAAAGCAATTGCACGAGCAAAGATTCTCCCTTTTCCTTTTTTTCGGGGGGGTGGGGGGTGGGGTGGGGGAGGGAGCACCCCCAGACATTCCTGGACATCACCCCCTGCCCCAAGCACGCAATAAACACTGACAAGAAAAAGTTTTTATTTCCTGGTTCAACTTTTTTTTTCCTGGAATATAGACCGAAGAATGGGAATAAACACGAATAAATAACAAAGCAAGCGAGGCCGCGCACGCCGGGATGCGCCTGGCTGCAGCCGGCGGGGCTATTGTCTCCCCGCCCTGAAGCCAGCCCTGGCGTCCTCCTCCCGGTCCTTCCCTTCCCCAGTCCCTTTTTCTTTTCCTTTTTAAAAAGACGCCCCCTCCAGCCCCCTCGCCGGTGACCTTGGCCGCCTCGGATGCTCTGATTCCGCGCGGCTCCCTCCAACTTGCCCCCGCGCTGCCGGGCCCATGGCTGCATCCGAGGACGGGAGCGGCTGCCTCGTGTCGCGGGGCCGCTCGCAGAGTGACCCCACCGTCCTCACCGACTCCTCGGCCACCTCCTCTGCGGACGCCGGTGAGAACCCAGGTAACGGGTGGGGCGGGGGCGGCCGGGCGGGGTCGGGAAGGCATCACGCAGGTGGCGCCAGGTCCGGGTCCCCGCGCGGCTCGGCGTCCCTACCAGCATTGGCGAGCCGCGGCAGGAACCCGGCGCGCGGCCGCGGTTCCATCCCCAGTAATGCAGGACTGGGTCGCTGCGGAGCCCTTTGTCCGGAAGGAAGCCGCTTTCCGGGCTAGAGCCGGGCGCTCCGCAGCGTGCCTTCCTCTCTGGCTGCTGGGCTTTGCCATCCCCTCGGAGGGGGCTTCCCTTCCTCAGGTGCCCACCGCCTGGGGAACAGAGACCGTGGCCGCCTCCGCCCAGTGCTGTCTCTGAGCTCTGCCCTCCCTCCCCCGCCCAGCTCCTGGGGCCCAGCTTGGGGACCCCCGGCAGGGCAGAGCTCTGCTCCCCAGGCCTCTGCGCTCGGGGTTTCGTGGGCACCTGACTCCGGCGGGGCCTGCGGCACCTGGGCGCGCCCGCCTCACTGGACAGGTGTGCTGGGCAGAGCTGCCGGCAGGGAGCTGAGGGCGTGCGCCTGGACAGAGCCCGGTTTCATTACTCTGTGGACTCGCCTACTCCACCACCCCTCGACAGAGTCGATTGTTTAGGTGATAAACCGGTCACAAAGGCGTCTATATGGCTTGATTGATTACTTTCCAGGGAGAAAGAAAGGCCTAATGAAGCAGGAGGGGGGTGGGCTGTGAGCTCCCTGTCACCATGGAGACGCAGGAAGCAAAGTGATCATTAAAACCTTCCTCCACCAGAAGGCAATTTTCACTTCTCCCGGAGAAGTCTGAGCTTCTGAAATGTATCCTTCAAAAAAAGAATCAAAGCTGGTGTTTTGGTGTCAAGCTGCAGGGACTCAATTTTCTGTCTTAGAGGAGAGTGATCCCTTCATAGATTGTTTGGTAACAACTTGCCTTTACCTTCCTTTGAAGACTTATTCTCTCTAAATGCAATGACCCCAAATGATGGTGTTAAATGGTGGGCATCAAAGTAAAGATAATCCCCCAGGCCAGTGAAGGCTGGCTTTGTGGGGAGGGATTCCTGCACTCCCTGGAACACATCAGAGCTGTAGAGACTGCACAGAGAGACCCATTTAAGGCAGCTCCGTGGGTACCAGGGCCCTATTTGAAATTTTAAACAATAAACCCATGCAAGTCTTGTAAGATTTCTTTGTTAGGACTATTGACACCCTGTCATTCGGTCACACTAAGGTGCCAGCCTGAGGAAATCCCTACATCTGGGAGGGCCAGTTAATTTCCTTGGAGTTTCCAAAAAGGCTGCCATAAGCAGACCCTTAAGCCTTTAATTAATCTTTTTATTAGTGATCGAGGGCTAAGCCTTCAGTGCTCCATGATGCTTTGGTTTTCTCTGCGTTGGAGATGCACATCCATGATTGTTCCAATTATGGAAGTTGAATGGCTTCTCACGAGAAAATCCTTCCCCACTCCTTTTGTCTCCCTGGCAGTAGAAGGAAGCAAACTTGGAACGGAAATTATGGAGGACTTAGCTTTTTGGCTGTCTGTGAGTCGAGGCCTCCGTGGGTGGGAACGGAGGGTTTGGCAGGTGGCTGCTGCCAGTCCATTAGGGGGGGAGGAGGAGGGCTTGGAGGCTCCGAGGCCCGCGATTAAGTTGTGCCAGGAGAGGACGTGTGCGGGAGTTTTCTTTGGTTCCAATGGTCAAAATGGGACCCAGTGAGCAGATGTCAGAGGTGAAAAATCTAAAATATGGATTATTTACTAAGTGGTGGAACCTTATTAAAAAGCACCAGGCAGTTAAGTTTTTATGGATTGCATTCAGCAGAGGAGTTCTGGCAGAAAGAGAATTTTCAAGTTGGAAGGGACCTGGGAGCTCGGAGCAGCAAGGGTGGGTTTGGGGCATTGTGTGGGTCCTGTTGGTGGGGGACTTGGTGCTTAAGATGCTATGCATGCTTCTCTTGATGTGATGTGATCATACTGCACGTGGCCCAGGGCTGGAGAGAGTGTTTCCTGTTCTGGTCAGTTATTGCAACACCTTTGGGTTAAAAAGTCCCAACCCTTCATCTGACCCTCTCTCCTTTTAGGGCTGCCTCTGTCTGTCTATCCGCTGCTCTAACTCTGGCCTCCTGAACACAGAACTTAGCTGCTCTAGTTGGGGAGAAAGTTGATAGAAAGTAATGTGGAAGAGTTCTTGCTCCCACTGAAGTCTGTATATTTATGAAAGAGCTCAAAGCTGCAAAACACCCACCCCCTGGCTGTCAGTGCACTACTATGATCTTAGCCACAACTCCAAGTGTCCTTGGAAAGGTAGACTCTGCACTGTGCTCTAGACTGCACCTCTTTCTCTACTTCAGGGGGTCACTGTGTTGTGGATTCCAAGTTGCTGACCTCCCCAGAGCCTGTGTTTACAGATGCACTGGTGTGTAAGAGGGCAGAATGCACTGGGTGTGGGGGCCTCAGCGTGTGCTTCCACCTGAGACCACTACATCCATCCCCTCTCTTTTCACAGTCACATCTTATTTCAAAGACTACACTTTTGTGGTTCAGCCATCGGTTATTTCCAGTGTTTAGCTATTATGGGCAGCGGGTGGTGATTACCTGAGTGTAAGTGGCCTGTGCTTACCTCAGAGTTTCCTCCAGGTGGGTGCCAGCTTGTGGCATGTCTGGGCCTCAGGGGACTCACATTCTTTATCTTAATGATATTTTACCTTCCTGAAAAATATACCAACTCATATTCCTTCCAGGATCGGCCGAAGTGCCCTTTCTCCAGACCCTACCCACTCCTGAGGTCTGGAATCGCTTTTCCCCCGACAAACAGCATGACACGTGGTACCTGGTGTTAACTTGGGCTTCCTTGAATACTAGTGGGCATGAGCATAATTTTGTGCCTTCATTGTGCATTCAGTCCCTCAGTGGCAGTCCGTGGTGTGGACTGCAGGACAGGGCTGAGACGGTACCCCTGGGACGGAGCCTCCCGCCTGGTCCCCTCACTGCCCTGTCTGCGTCCTTCCGCAGCGCCTCTGTATAAATGGTCCTCTGTGTCTGCAGGCAGGGTTAGGACATCTTCCCAAGTTCCCGAGAGCTTTCCTCCTACGAGCAGTTCATGGTCACCAGGAGCTTTCTCCCTCTCCTCCACTGGCCCCAGGTCATAGGAATGGGCCTCTGCCCACTGGCACTATGGACGGCCCTGACACTGTACCTGGCAGGGAAGGTGGTGGTGGCCCTTTCTTGTGGGTCCTTCTCTGCCCTTGTGCCCTTCTCCCAGCTCCCTGCACTGTGGTCCTCTCCCTGGGCCAGGCCATCTGGGGTTCCTGCAGCACCCTTCTTTCCACCCTGCCCTTCCACTCTAAGCCTCTGAGCTCTGTCCTGTGCATCTGTCTCCTAGGTCCCCAGATGCTAGGACCATGGATTAGGCCAAGAGTCTCTTGCGACCCTTGTTTCTAGGGGTCTTGTGGGGGACCTCCTTCCAGATTCTGCTCAAGGGTGTGGTGTGCAGTGAGAAGGGGCCTCTGATCTCGTGCTGGGGTTCTCAGCCCCAGTGGTCTTGCTGTTGTGGCCAGGTTACTCTCTGTCATTGGGCCATGCCATCGGCTGTTGAGTGGCTTCTTAGCATCTATCCACTGGATAGCAGTGTACCCAGCTCCTGGTTGTGACAATCACATCTTCAGACATTGTCTTCTGGGGCAAAATCTCTGGAGAACTGCTGACCCCCCCCCTTCTGACTCGCTCCCAGCTCTCTCAACCCCCCTCCCCCCTGGGTTGCAGAGCCAGTGGGCATCATGCCAGCACCTTGGGCTCAAGTGACCTGGCTGTGACTGGTCAGCTGGCTGGACGCTTGCTGCCAGGGTGGTGAGTGAGGAAGAACCTGCACCCACATGTTTTTGCAGGGCCAGATTACCTCTGCTGCATGGCCTGGGGAGGGGGGCACCTGCCAGAACTTTCCCTCCAGAGCAGACTTCCTGCTCTCGAACTCCGGGCTTCCTCCTCACCAACAGGTGGGTATCATGGGAGCACCGTTCTTAGAGCCTCCCTCTCCTGCAGCCCCACATCGCGGTGTCACTGCTTTCTGTCACCCACCCACTTGTTCCAGGCCCCCAGGCTCCACTGAGCCTCTTCTCCTGGACAAGCTCAAGGTGGAGTCTGGGGTCTTCACTTCCTCTCATCCATTTCCCCTGACAAACAGAAAGTTTCCAACATGCAAATCTGGTCTAGCCTCTCCTTGGCCTCCAGCTCTGTCTCACGGTGTCCTGCCTGCAGGTGGGCTGCGGGGTGTCCTGCCTGCAGGTGGGCTGTGGGGAGCGGGAGCCCGGCTCTTTCTCTTTGCATTCCTCGAATGCTCTTTTACTCCACAGTTCTGACTGGGAGTCTCTGGCCCCTCTAGTGTATCTACATGGCTTCATTAGTGGCAGAACTATGCAGTAATTACCTTGTCAGCTTCTCTAGGGCTATTAAAAGTAAAAACTGGATGCTTTAAAAATACAGAGTTTAAAAATTCACAGTGTTTTCCTGATTATAAAAGCATTGCATGTTCATTATAGAAAATGTCCCCACCTCTCCCAGTGCCCCAAGGAAGCCTATAGGAATGCTTGTGTTGTAGGGACAAGGTGCCGTTATTCAGTTGCTTTGGTCAGGCTCCACAGTGGAAGAGCTGGGGTCCCCACCTCCTGCACCCCACATTCCTCTTGATCATGTATCCTGCGGCCGCCCGTCACTCGCCACCCTTTAATTCCACGTATTTCTTTGACAGGCCTGCTTATGGCCTAACTGATAGAGTAGGCACCTGCTCCCTGTTGTAATTTGACTGTAAACAACATGCAATACATTAAAGTTGAAATCCCCTTTCCTCGTTGCAGTAGCAACATTTCAAGTGTTCAGTAGCCTCATGTGGCGATGGCTGTGGCTGCCGTGTTGGATGATGCCGATGTCACACCTTCCATTCATGAGGACAGCTTTGCAGATTCTCTGGCCTGAGACCTCCCTGAGGACAGGGTCTGTTTTCCTCTTGCTGTGTCACCAGCACTGGTCTCTTGTATCATATCTACGTGAGTCAGACCTGTGCACTGCCCAGGGAGTGTTTGCTGACTGGATGGATACTCCACAGTGTCCTGGAGGCAGCCTTGGAGCTGTCATGTTGGAGGGGCCCTCGGCCTCCTGTGGTCTGATTGTCTCATCCTTGAAGGGGGAATCCCTAAGCAGGGAGAGTTTCTTATCTACCTAGGACCAATTTATTTCATGTCAGTGAGCTTCCCCAGAGAGTTTGAGACATGCGTGGCCCTTGCTAGATGGTTCTCTTTGGTCAAGAGAGCAAAGAGATACCATGGGTCCAAACCCCGGCTCTTCCATATATAATCTGCATGAATTTAAGCCACTTGTTTCACCTCTCTGAGCCTTGGCTTCCTTTACATTGTGGAGTGGTGGTAGTTACTGTCGGACTCTGCAGGGTGGGTGAGGGTTGCTGAGCTGTTGTCTGTACCAAAGAGCACATCTAGAAACCCTCTGATCCCTTGGAGATGACTCTATCTTTCCTTAGTAGTGTCGGGGAGGCTGGGAACTCAGTGATGTGTCAAGTGGAGAGGCCTTGGGAGGCAGCCTCAGGTCCATCCTGCCCACCTCTGCTGGCTCTGTATGGGCCTTGAGGACCACCTGCCCCAGAGTCTAGAAGACCACTGAGCACAGGGTCCATCTCAGACAGTGGTGAGGAGGAGGAGCAGCACAATACTGTATAATAAAGATATGTGTCAAGTCGTGCAGCCACCGCTCCCACCCTCTCTGCTGCTGCCAACTTTCAATGTCAGAGTCTACTGACACCTTGCCTGCTAGATCAGGTACGTTGGAGGGGAGACTGAGGCTGGCTGTGGGTGGTCAATTACAGATCCCAGATGGCGAGGGCTGCCTGCTATGTGGAGCACCGCCTTCAGGAGCGCCCATGCCAGTCACCCACCTCGCCTGCTCTCCCCTTTCCGCTGTTTGCTGGGGTCATTCCTTACCCCTCCCCCTCCAGCCCAGGGTCCTGGGTGCTACCCCCTCCTTTCCTGTCTCCCAGCAGGGCCCTCCTAGAGTCCCCCTGCTGTGCCCTGTGACCTGATAGCTGTGGGACAGCTCTTTTTTTTTTTAAGATAGAGTGAGAGAGGAGAGGAGAGGAGAGGAGAGGGAGAGAGAGAGAGAGAGAGAGAGAGAGAGAGAGAGAGAGAGAGAGAATTTTTTAATATTTATTTTTTAGTTTTCGGTGGACACAACATCTTTGTTTGTAGGTGGTGCTGAGGATCGAACCCAGGCTGCATGCATGCCAGTCGAGTGCGCTACCGCTTGAGCCACATCCCCAGCCCTGTGGGACAGCTCTTGCTGAGGTTTGGACGTGTGTTTTTAGGTCATCTTGCTTTGCTGCATTTGTTTTCTTTGCAGGTATATTGGTGACTCTCAGGGAAGGGCATCAGCCTCGAATGTCCAGGGAGGGCAGGCCTTGAACCCTGGTCCTGTGAATTGGCCAGACCAGTGAGGCCAGTGGGAGGGGAGTGTGTGCACAGAGGGATGTTCTGGGCCCTCACCAGGACCTGTCACCCAGAGCATGGTTGATGTGTGAGCAGAAGTGGCCCAGGAAGGAGAGTTGGCATGCGACCAGGTCTACCAGAGAGTTGGAGAACTCTCGAATTTAAGAAGTGGATTCTATCCTATGAACTGGAAACTATTTCCAGGACTCTGAAATGGTGGGGGACAGGAGGGGCCTTCTGGGCAGAGCTGGCTCTTGCCACAGGGGGCTGTGAGCCCTGGGTGGCTGGGTCATTCTGTTTTGGGAGCCTTGCTGGGAATCCAGATTTTTATGGGAGAAGTGATTTTTCAGTATTGGCTGGTCTGTTAGCTAGGGGTTGGTTTTCCTGCATGTAATAGAAAACATGCCCAAGCCGGGCCTCAGCAGGACGGAGGGTCCTCTTCCCAGGAGGTGCAGAGAGCACATAGCTGCCTTGCCCAGGGTCCGGGGCTCTGTCACGTTCTGGCCAAGTTCTGACTGCAGAATAGCACTCTACCTGCGGCAGCGGAGCGTGTCCTAGGCAGAAGAAGGGGACAGTGAAAGGCAAGGGTGTCCACCTGCCATTCTTGAAATGGCTTCCTGGAGCCCTACCCAGATTCAGTCACTATACCTGTTTGGCCAGAGGGGCACTAAGTGGCCACTTCCAGCTGCAAGGGAGGCTGGGAAATAGGCTTTTCTCTTCTGGGTTCTAGCTGTAGATAGCACATTGCTCCTAACCAAAGTGGGTCTAGAGGGAGGGGAGACTGAGGCTGGCTATGGGGTGGTCAGTTACAGCTCTGCTGTGTCATGTCAGCTTAAAAATCAGAAAAGCACCAAGTGGCCAAAACCAGCCTCACTGGGGAGTGGCCTGAGGCTGCAGGCTGTGCTCAGAACTGCAGGCAGAGCGTGTCTCACGGGAGAAGAGGTGTGTGTATGTTTCCTGCCTCTGCGAACAAGTGGGAGGTTGGCCTGGACGTGAGCCAGCCCCAACATCCTGTCATCTGGGTTCCACCGGCTGCTTTTCATCCAGGAACAAGACGGGTGAGGTCGGTGTCACTCTCAGAGCTGACGGTTTGGTCAGTGACTGGCTGCAGCTGTTCCCACATGGGAGCCCATTCCTCCCCGTGTCCTCTTCTTCCACACCCTGGAGATGGGGCAGGAGAGCTGGTGGGGGGGCTCCGTGGACCCTGTGGTCACATACACCGCTGTGCTTTACCTAGCAATCCTGGGCACCGATCGACGGCTTATATACAGGAGTCACCTAAGAGCGTATTGCCTAGTGATGTCCCACCTTGGTCTGTGTCCCTGCACTCCCTGCCGGACACATCTCAGGAGCAGCATCCGCTTTGCCAAGCCAGGCATGACTGTCTTGAGAGGTGGCTGAAAGAGTGAGTCCTGACTGAGTCTGGTGCCCACCCTCGCACGTGTGCCTCGTCTCCTTCATGTGGAGTAGAAAGGGTTTGATCCCACTCCTGGTTGAGTGATCTCCAGACACATGTGCGCCTATCTGTCGTCACATGGGTCCAGAGACACAGAGACACTGCTGGTTCATTTAACCACGGTGGCACCAGGACAAGATTTGTTCACTGAGCGCCAGGCAAGGTGATGGCAGAGGACGGCTGCCGCGGAGTCCTCAAGGTCCCATCTTTTAGTCTGGGGCTCGTGTTCCTGTTTGTTGAAGAGAGTCATGGAATTGGTGGCTTGGCAACGTACCTGATCTAGCAGGCATAGTGTCAGTAGACTCTGACATTGATCAGTTCGCAGCTGGGAAATGAACCTGCCAAGAACAGCGGAGAGGGTGAGAGCTGTGGCTGTACAACTTGACAAATATCTTTATTATACAGGATTGTGCAATTGTTTAAAACACGACACTTCTGAAGTAACCGTTTGTCTCAGTGCTTACTGATGAACTGTGCTGTTGTTATCATTATTATTTGTGGTGCTGGGAACAGAACCCAGGGCCTCCTGCATGCTAGCCAAGGGCTTTACCACTGTGCTGCACCCCAGCCTCTGACGTTTTTGGTTCAATATTTCTTGAAAATTTGTATCCACATGACATGCAGACAATTTTTTGCCTTCTTGTAATCAATAATTCTGGGGTTTAAATAAAGTTGGGAAGAGATCCCAAGAACTGTCTCTCCATTTCCCTTTGGAGGAAGATGCTGTCTCAGGCTGCACTGATTCTGGGACAGGTGTGTTCCTTGGATCATGCAAGCCCAGCAGTTGCTGACTGTGGCACATTCCCTGGCAGGGTCATCTGTGTGACACCCCGAGATGTGCTGGCTTCAGGACTGCCTCGTGCTGTTTTGCTATCTGTCTGGTTCTTCTCTATGACCTTTATTTTCCTGTATCCTCTCTGCACGGCCAGCGATACAGGGTCCCCACAGAGAACAGCTGACCCTCTGCAGCATGGATTTGACCAGCCCTGGGTCAAAGATAGGAGGAAAACTGCATCTATAGTGAACAATAGAGAATTTCACTTTTCCATATTCCCTAAGCAGCACAGGTGAGCAACTGCTAGTGGAGATAGTGCTGGAGGACACTGTCGTATTAGGCGTCATGAGTCACCTAGAGAGGAGTTAAAGCAGGCGTGTAGGAACTATGCAAACACTATGCCCTTGCACGTAAAAGGCTTCAACATCTGTGGATTTGGGTACCCAAAGGTGTGTGGGGGGGTGGTCCTAGAACTTCTCTCCATGCACAACTGGATAGTATTTCAACCAGGTTTGTTTACAGGAAAAAAGAAGATGGGCTTAAAATATTAATGGAGTAATGTGGTTAAGATGAAATATGGGAAGAGACCAGGAAGGTTGGGTTGGGAAGACATGCAAGGCCAGGCCACAGAGGTGGTGCGGTTTCAAGAGGGATGGGCAGATGCCGTTGGAGTGATCACCTGGTCTTGTGGCTTGGGGTTGTTGCACATCTGCTGAGGCGTGAGCCTTGCTGTGTGCTTGGCGTATGCTGTGGGGTGGGCATCTTGGAGCTCTGTGAGTGAAATGGCAGACCTAGGTAGTGCGTGCCAGTTCTCTCCAGCTGCCTGCTCTGCTGCTGAGTCTGCCCTCTGCGGGGCGTCCTGGGCCCCTGCAGAAGCACCTCCCGGCCCTCGGGGCCCACAGCAGTTCCCTGCCACTCTGCAGGTGTCTGCGTCTTGGTGGGGCGGGCCACATGCTGCCCTCAGCGCGTGGCTCTTCTGCACGTCTTTCCCTTCGGGCCCAGGGTGTGGCCCCGTGGTAGTGGTGGAAGGGGTGGGGACTTTGGGGTCTAGGCTGGAACCTTAGCTTCTGTGGGTTCTTTGAGAGTTGTCACACGAGCAACCTCAGGTCCAGGGGGTGAAATGCCCTGACCCCTCTGGTGCGAGGAGCAGGAGTCACATGTGAACAGGCCAGGACTTGGGGGATGTGGGCAGGGATGTGGGCCCTGGTGTCAGCCCACCGTAGACACCGTGTGACTTTGGGGTGAGCCTGACATCTCTGTGCCTTGGTTTTCCCACTTGTGCAGTAAGAATTGCTGATAGTAGTGTCTACCTAGGAGGACCCCACATGACCGGATGGGACAGCAGAGCCTGCCCAGGGAGCTCTGTCCCTGTGAGCTCCCCTTGGCCTCCACTCTCTGTGGAGAAGCGTCCGGCACCTTGGCAGGCAGCAGCAGAAGCTCTGGTGCCACGCCCTCCCGAGGCTCCCAGATGCCCTGGTCTCCTGCTGGGCCTCGGTGCTAAGGGGAGATTCCCTCCTGCCTGAGGGTCACCATTCCTGTGGGACCCGTCACTTCACCCTGCACAGCCCGGAGCTGGTCCACGGGACCTCTGGGTGTGCTGGGGGCTCCTCTGTCAAGGCACGGTGTCCCACTGTCCGAGGAGGAGCTAGGCTGAGAGGGCTGGGCCTACGTCACAGGCCGTGGTCAAAGGCTGACCCGCGGATGCTCTGGGCTCAACCCTGTGGCTGGCTGAACTGCCTTGGGGTCCCTGCGCTCTGTGAGGTCGGCTTTGGGTCAGAGGAGCGTGTGTGCGCAGCTGGCCAACCGGGCCTCCTGCCCTGTGCTCCGGTCCCTTTCCCCTGTAACCTTGACGAGGAGCTGGCTCTTCTTCAGGGTGACCCAACGCAAGATCTAGAAGTTCTCCCTCCCCTAACTTGTTCTGTGGGGACAGAGGGGATGTCCACTGACTTGCAGCGTGGAAGTCCCCTCCCCGGCTCCCGTTTGCCCAGGGTCTCTGGCCGTGACGCGGTGGCAGCACCCTCCTCCTCTCCAGGTCACGATCCCAGGCGGGGTCCGCACTGTCATGGGCTGGCTTTCCACTCTGACTGCCCCGCCTCCTGGGGAGCCTGCTTGTGTCCCTTTTCTGTGAGGATCTGTGTCGCTCCCAGCTCTGTCCTAGCCCAGGACCCAGCCTCGCAGCGAGTGCCCTGGGGCGTCCACTGCCTCCGGGCCGAGTGGCAGTGGCACTGGCAGCTCCTTTTTGTGCCTGTTCCTTCGCGGCCACAGGAAAGCAAAGGAGGGAGGTCTCGCCTGTGGGGGATCCTGGGGTAGAGGGGCCGCGGCTCAGAGCATGACTTAGCACGGACAGGCACCACTGAAAACAAGCCTATGGATCATTGGTATCTGTGGTTTTTAAAAATCAACCAATAACAGTTTATTTATCCCCCACGCAGCCTCTCTCGCGGGGGAGGATCTCAGTTCTGGTCATTTGTCTCTCTTTTCCTTTCTGTTTTGTGTCCTGGCCCTGGGGCTGGACTGTTGGCCGCGTCCTGCCTGGGATCACTTTGGCAGGAGGGTGTAGAGGTCATTCCTGGGCACCCAGGGGCTCAGCTAACATTTTACAGGGACCACAGCCCAGGTGCCAGCCCTAGTGGAGGGGAACCAGAGGCTTCTTCCCTGGGATCCAGAGCCCTGGTAGAAAAAGGCAGGTGGGACGTGGGTGACCTGCCCTGCAAGTGCCATCCCCGCTTCCATCTCTGTCCCTTCTGGCAAACTGCACACCGATGACATGCCAGGCCTGTGGCTGGGCATGAGGCACAGGCAGTCCCCAAGCCCACTGCCCAACCGAATGGAGAGTGCAGGGGGTGGTGGGCTTGGCAGGTGTTGGCCAGCGGGGAGGCGCCTCCGAGATGGGGAGGGCTGGCGCTCTGAGGGCACGCACCATGTGCATGAGCTCCAGGAGCTGCGGCAGGCCCCCAGGAGGTGCTGTGCGAGTCACAGCCAAAGGGGGATCCAGGCCAAGAGGGAGGGCAAGCTGTGCTGGCCTAGGGGAGGACATGGGCAAAGGCCAGCGTGTGCGCAGAGCTGGGGTGCCCACGACTGAGCACTGGGGTCTGGAGGGCAGAGAGAAGCCAGGGGTGGGGGGCACAGAGGGTGGAGGAAAGCCAGGGCCTCCCGCACTGGAGGGGCCTGGCCCAAAGGGAAGCGTGGGAAGCGCCGAGCAGGGTGTGCAGGTGCACAGGTGAGTGGCGGGTGGCTCAAGGGCCTGAGGGGCGCTGCACCAAGCCGACACCTGGGTGACCCCCGGGGTGGTAAGGGGTTCAGGGCAGCAGCAGAGCCACCTGGGAGGTGAGTGAGGAGGGCTGGGGGCAGAGGGCGTGGCTTCGGGCTCCCAGAGCCCATGTGTACAGGGGCTGCTCCTGCAGAGCCCCAGGGCTCCTCCCGAAGAGGGGGCTCCTCCCAGCTTGGAAGGGAGGCCAGGAGGGAAGGCAGTGCACTGGAGCAGGGAGGGCACGCTCCCTGGGCCTCCCCGTGGCACCTGGTGAAGCCGAGGCCTCTGCCTGACTCCAATACACGGTGGCTGTGGGCCTCGAAGGCCACGTGGGGTGACTGTCTCTCGCGGAGGACAGCGGAACACGGCCCTGTTTGGAGGGCGGCTTGGTGGCTCCTGACCTTGGGAGTGGTTGCTGGTGCCCTGAGATGGGCTGCTGGGAGCTGGACCTGGATTCCCTGCTCAGTGGTTCTTCTCCTGGGCCAGGTGGCAGGATGATGAGAGCTGACCATCACTGAGCACGGACCCTGTGTCGTCCCATGAGGAGGGAAGGTGGACAGGGACCCTCAGTGACCCAAGTCCTGCAGAATCCCCTCTCTGCATGTGGAAAGCCCAGTGACAATGATGGTGTGACCCTGTGACTTAGTTGCCCTTAGACACTATGATTACCCTTGGTGGGCCTGGCTTCATCAGATGAGCCCTGAAAAGGGACAAAGTTTTTCCGGAGATTCAAATTGGAGCACAGCATGGATGGTTGCCACTTGGTGGCAAGGAATGCTCATGACCACTGGGAGCTGAACGTGCCCCTGCTGACCATCAACAGGGCACAGGGACCTCAGTCCTATAGCTCTAAGCAACTGGGTGTCACCAGCCACCCACCTGAGTCTGGGAGGAGATTTTTCCTTCAAGCTTCAGCTGAGAATGCAGCGGGCCGCCACCTTGATTACGACCTCAGTGTCCCCAGCAGAGGACCTGGGCTTGCCAGGCCCAGGCTGCTGACGCTCAGAGTTAGGAGCTACTACACAGTGTTGCTTTCAGCCGCCAAGTTGGTGGCTGTGTGTTGTGAAGTTACAGAGGGTCACAGGAAGGGAACGGCACTTTTCCCTTTCACAGCTGGATGCTGAGCCGCGGAGAGGTTGAGGCTCTTGTCCAGGGCCACGTGGCTGGAGCCCGGCCCCGTGCCCCTCCTCTCGCCATTCTGTGGGACGTGCTTGTGGTTGTTGCCGCCCTCCCTGACACGCGGGGTGGCGTTTCTCCTGGCACGCGGTGCTGCTGCCTGCCCGCGCGGAACCCCCTGAGTTCTGTTGTGTGCTGGAGCAGCGGGACCAGGAGGCGCCTGCTGCTTATCACAAAGGACGGTACAGAGGGCACAGATGAAGAGAAACCTGGGCCAGCGGGGGGAGGGGACACCCTCTGGGGTCCTCCACGTGCCCAGCCCTGTCCTTCCCTCGTACAGGCCTGAGTGACTCACCAGTGGCCACTGGTGGTCAGTGGACCCTTTAGGCCCCTCCCTCCCTCCAAAGGTCTAGACCCTCTGATCCTGCCTTGGCCTCTCCTGAAGCCACCGCGGTGCCAGCACCAGTCAGCTCGTCAGCACAAGAAAGATGCTATGGCGTCCAAGGCGGCAAGGACTGTAGCAGTTGTGGGCCAGGAAACAGGGACCAAGGCCATGCACGTATCACAGACTCACAGTCCTCCCCTGGCCCAGACCCAATCCAGAGTCCCGCGTGGCATGCCACCACCGTGCTCCTCCGGGTCCCCAGTTGGAACAGTCCCTTGGCCCGTCTTTCCTTGCTGGCATGTCTGTAACTTGTTAGGCTCCATACGCTGCCCTTGAACCAGCTGGGCCTGCTTCAGGTGGCCTTTGGGCCATCATCTCAGGTGGCCCACAGTGTCATTTGGCCGTCGCTGGGGTATTGACTTGACCAGCTGGCCAGGTGTCTCTGCTCAGAGTCAACAAGCCCTCCTCTTGGTAGTCACCAGCTTCTGGGGAGATTCTTGGGGACCGTGCAAACACTCGGCCTCTCATCACCCTTTGCACGTGCTAGGGATTCTTGGCACCGTCAGGGCCGCGGGGTGGGAGGGTGGGTCCCTGTTCCCATCTGCCTTCTGCTTTAGTCACTGGAGTTTCAGTGCAAGGACGCTTTCCCGGTCTCCGTGTGGGTATTCGGCTGCTCCTTCGTGTCTGGATGCCTGTGTGCTGTTTGACCTGTGGATTGTACTCCGCAGGCGTCATCTTATTGCACAAACCGTCCCAGGCCTGGCCACAGGGAGCTCCTTTGAGTTGGCTCCTTCGTCTCGGGATACATCACCCTCCTTTTCAATGCCTGTCCCCACTTTGGGCACCATAACACATTCAGGCTCACAGGTCCTCGGAGGTGGGGTGGGCTGGTGGGCGGTGCTCTGAGGGCTGTACTTTCCTCTCCTGCTTTCTCTCACCTTGAGACCCCTGTGGGTATTGTAGATAGGGGTCACCTGCACACAGACTGTGATGTGATGTGCCTGGGGTGTCCCAGGGAGCAGGTGGCTCTTGCCCTGTGGAGGGAACCTAAGTCAGACCCCGCGCCAGGGGCACATGCACAGCCCATGTCACCTGGATCTTGGGGACCATCCACAGGACTGGGTGGGGAGTGTGGTGGGGGTCTGCAGCACCTGTCCCTCTTCTTGGGTTTGGGCCCCTCTCCACCCTCCATGAGCCCTCCACTTCCTCCCCCAGTGCCCCTTCTCCCTGCTCAGTGAGGCCCCGCCTGTCCTTATTGACGTCCAGAAACCTCACGTTCCTCTCGGTGGCCTCTCCAGGGACGCGCCAGCTGGCAGAGGGGGTCGGACTCTCCCCTGCCTCTGTAGCCTGGTCTGCTGGAGCCATGGTAGCTGAGGGTGGGCACAGGTGACTGAGCAGAGGCCACTGCCTCCTCGTGACGTCTGGGGGCCATGGAAAGCCACCTCCAGCACAGGCCGTGTGCCCAGCTGGGGGCTTGGTGTCTGGAGGGTGTAAGCAGAATCCACGGGTGGGGGGGTTGTCCTCCCGCCTCCTGTCCCTTCTCCAGCTCCTGCTTTGTCCTCCTTCCCTTCGTCTCCTCCCTCGCTCACCCCCTTCTTCCTCCTCCCCTCCGTCCCCAGCACAGGGACCGTGGTACCTGAGACCCTGCAGCCCTCCTAAGGCCTTCTGTCAGAAGTCTTAGGAGAGTGAGTCGTATGTGCGTGTGTGTGTGTCTGAGTATGTGTGCATGTGTGTGCTGGGTGCACGTGGGCGTGTGTGTGTGTGTGCGCGTGTGTGGGTGGGTACTACTGGAACTCTCATCTTTTTTAAAGGGCCGGGATGGGAAGGGACTTGGGTCAGGCCACGGCATGCCCCTCTGCAGCGAGCCAGAGCCAGCTCGCCTGGTGCCAGGTGCTGGCTCTGACAGGCGGGGCCCAGCCCTTGTGAGTGCTCTCGGCTGACAGGAGCGAGTCTCCTCCTTAGATGGAACCTCAGTTCCCTTTATGAACTGTGGTGTTGGTGGTTCCTGCCCCCTAAGTGGTTGTGGGGCCCAGATAAGGCTGTGACCTTTGCAGTAATTTTAAGTGACAGTACTCACCTGCAGGCATGTGCCCCCTGAGTTGGCAGAGTGGGAAGCACTGGCCCCTTCATATATGCATGTTGGCCAGGAGCCTGGGGGCTGCTGGGACCTGCTGGTGGTGGTGAGGCTCCCTGGGTGCCTGGGCCTCACGTCCACTCCTGCAGGGAGCATCTCGGTGCACATGAGAGCCCACGTGGGTTTCTGGACCTTGAGTTCCCCACTGGGGACAAAGGGGGGCCAGTGGCCAGAAGTGGCTCATAGACTTATCTCAGGAAGTGGGCTATAGGAGAGGAGGGTGCCCCCAGCAGTGCACCCTCTTTGGCCCAGGGTGGCCATTCCTGGTGCCCTGCTTGTCCCCCTAGAGGGCGTGGCTCACCCCTGTCCTGTTGCTGGGTGCGTTAGGGGAGTGCTGGCGGGGACCTCCGGCACACTGGTTCCCGTGTGAGGTGCGACCCTCAGACACACCCGCCTTGGGAGGCTGCTACACAGGAGAGCCTCTCCTCTTGTGGGAGGTAACAGGTATCATTCTTTATAAAGGCCGTCCGGCTTTTGAAACTCTGAAGAGTAGCCTCCGCACCCATTGAGACCCCATGAAATTGTGTGGACTGGCAGAGAGTTCCTTCTATCTTGCCCTCCTTTCCCCTCTTATTGACACCTGTACCAGGTGCTGGGGGCTGGGTGTGTTCCTCTGGAAACCATGACTGATGTGTGGCCACTGTGAGGCCCACACCTTAGGGCTTGGTTTCTCCTTGAGCTGTTTTCTGTTTCAGAGCCCCATCCCACCCAGGTCCCTGTGTGACACTTAGTCTCCCAGCTCCTCTGGTTGGGACACCTTGGACTTGATTGTTCTCGAGGACCCCACAGGTGTGAGGGCTGGTAAGGTATTTGGTAGAACATCCTTCAGTTCCGAACTTCTTTTCAATCCCCATCTGCCCCTGGGCCATGGTTCTGGGGTGGCTTCCGGTTGGTCTTCTTTGTGAGCTTGGCCTACATCCTGGGTCTGCATGGCACCCGACCCCTGTCTACTTGTGAAGGCGGGACTCTGCGAGGTGTTCCTGTGGGTGGGGGAGTGGTTGGGAAGGGTGTTGCAAAGGCTCACCAGCGGGCGGTGCTTGGAAACCGTCACCCACGCGGCCAATGTCACATCCTTATCCCTGGATGTGCCCTCTGTGAGTTGCTTGAAGAAACTGGAAGATCCCACTTAATTCTCTTCTGGACTATATTTAGAATTCTATTCCTGGCCCAGGCCCAAAGCTGATGTTAAAATTCAGAGCGATCATCTGTAGGGTGTGGTGGCTGCGGGAAGAACGTGCTGCTGCCTCCCCAGCTGCCATTGGCTCTAGTTATGAGCCTTCCAGCTCCTTGCTCACCTGGGCCACTCGCCCCTGGTCCCTGCAGGAGATGGGTGTGCCCCTGCCCCCACAGGCTTTCTCTGTGAGCACGCCCCCCCTCCGCCCCTCCTCCAGAGCTGCTTCTGTCTTGTTACAGACTGTCCCCTGCTGGAGTGCTGCAGGGACTTTAAATGAGGGCTCCATCCACTTCTGGCTGAGCCTGGTCCACATGGGATTTGGAGAGTAGAGCGGCTACATCTGTGACTGTACCCACCAGTTCGCAGTGATGGGCAAGGGAGTTTCTAGCCATGGAAAGGGAGGGATACCAGAGCTGCGATGGATTGGAGAGGACACCTGGCCCGGGAGCTCTGAGCTAGGTGCAGTCTTTGTAATGCCCTGTGGGGAATGGTGGTATCTGAACTGTATGGAATTTCTGATTGCCAGCTATTTGAAAAATCTTGATTGGACACATACTACATGTATGTTGCAGTTTTGGCCACGGAGTCTCAGTCTTGAAGAAGCGAGTTGCAGAGTGGGACCAGACAGGAGTAAGTGTGGGTTTGACTCTGAATGACGATACAGTAAGGCTGTGGAAAAGGTGCTAGGCAGGAGTCTGTCTGTGATGGAGAGTCGGAGGGGCCTCTGCACAAAGCTGAGGCAGAGAGAGGAAGCTGGCCACAGGAAGGCCTTGGGGAATAGCATGCCAGGCCAAGGGAGCGACAGGTGTGAAGGCCCTGAGGTGGGTGTGTGCTTGAGCTGGGCAGCATGGAGCCAGTGGAGCTGAGGCTTCATGTGATGGGCATGCAGACGTCAGGCCAATGGGGCCAAGAGGCAGGTTAGGGTCCTGAAGAGGGAACAGGGCTGGGCAGAGACTTGGGCTTGTGTTCTGAGCTGACCCTTTGAAGGGGTTGGTCTGGCTGCAGTGTGAGATCAGATGGTGTTGAGCAAGGTAAGGGTAGAAGGTCATTTAATCAACTCCAGTGGCTCGGAGCAAGTTTCCCATTAGCCAGCATCCCTGGGGGCTGTGCCCCGGCCTTGTGGGCTTCGACCACCTCTGCCTTGGTCTTTGTCTCTGGTTCCAACCCAGCCAGCATGTAGGTGGCCGGCACTGGGCAGGAGCTGGTGAGTACATTTTCAGGGAGGTTGCCAATTGATGGACATCCCGTCCGTAGCCTGAAGCTAGCCACAGTAGGAAATATTCCCATCCACAGTGGAAGCTGATGAAGGCCCCTCTCACTCCCCTTTGCCACCCAAACACCCATCAGTACACCCTGCTACCTCCACACAGGGGCAGCTGGTGCCCCAGGTCCTTTCCCAGGCAGCAGCAGTACAGCCAGAACATTGGGAGAGTCGGGGACAGTCCCCCACTGGTGGGGCTAGACGTCCAGGATTCTCAGAGCTCCCCTGGTGAAGCCCCGGCTGCCTACAGCGATGACCTTGAGGATGCGCCTGTGTGGCGGGTTTCCTCCTTCCCACTCTGATCCCCATGCTCCTTACTCTGCTTCCTGAGACCACCTTCCTGATAAACCCCTGCACCAGAATCTACCTCCATCTTTGCTTTCAGGAGAAAGCAAATCAAGATGTGGCAGGGCTGGATGTGGTGAGAAGTGGTCACCACCTTGAAGGTCAGGTCTCTAGATTGGCTGAGGATCTGATGGGTGCAACAAGAGAGGGGTCAAGGATGTGTCCAGGGGTTCCAGCCTGAGTAGCCAGGATTGTGAGGCAGTCATGGGTGGCATGGGGGCAGCCACTGAGATGAGTGGTTAGGAGTCTGGCAAATCAGCTGTCTCCTGAGGGCTGGACAAATTCTCGTTAGGTGTCTGTCCTATCAGATATGAAGTGCAAATGGCATGTGGTGTCAGGAAGTGGTGGGTGGATGGTATACAGCTGCATGGGGCTAGAAAATGTGGATGAGGACAGATTCCCATCTGCATCTGTGACTCAGCTGTGCCCTCCTTTTAAGAAGACTCTGTCTGTTGTCTTATTTTGCTATAGCAAAATACCTGAGGCTTGGAACTTATTAAGAATAGAAATCATTTGGCTCTCAGTGCTAGAGGCCTCCAAGTCCAAGAGCGTGGTGCCACATCTGCTGAGCATCTGGCAGGGCCTCCTCATGGCCTCACAACTTTATAGGGGGCATCACATGGTGAGGCAGCATGTGCGCTGGAGAGAGCTCGCTTCTCATTACAAAGCCACTCCCTGTGTGGTCAATCAACAGGTCCATCCCGAACCCTCATGACCTACTCACTTATGAGTGTCTCACCCCTCTGCCCTGCCATGTTGGGGACCAGGTTTCCAACACATGGAATTTTGCAGGATCCATTCAAATGCATCTGTCACTCACTTGCTGCGCCAGTCTATCTGTCTGTCTATCTACCTACTTACCTACCTCCTGTCAAGCCATCTACCTGGCTATCATCCATCCATCCTTCTATCCCATCCTTGCAATACTGGCTTCTCTCTGTCCCTTCCGCAGCATCCCTGCCTCGTCAGCATCTAGTCCCTGCTTGAATGCCCCAAATGACAGGGAAGTCCTTACCTCTTGAGGCTCCAGCCTAGAAGTTTCAAACTCATGTGACCACTTGAAAACACTGTCCTCTGGGGACTGTGTTTCTCTCCCATTTCCTCTTCCCAAGATGTCTTTACACTCTCCTCTTGGCGGGGGAGAGGCGCTCGAGAGCTCCGAGCTCTGCTCCTGGCAGCCGGCCACAGGGAGCTGGGAAGAACAGGGCCAGTCACAGAGGCAGGCCCGGCTCAGCTGTGGCTGTCCCCCTTCCCTGCTCGGGCTCTCTGGGCAAAGGCAGCTTTGTGCTCCCCGTGGACAACTAGCCATTGAGGCAGGCCAGGGGACACTGTGGAATAGCTAACAATAACTAGAAACTAAAATTAGGCATTTCACAGAAACCATGCCCTGCGCCCACCCCGTGGGTGAGCTTCTGTGCCCGTGTGTGAATGGAGCCTTTGCCTCGGCTGCGGCTCTGCGCGGGCCACGTGCAGGGGCTGTCTCAGAGCTCCCAGGAGAAAGACGAGCCCTGTTCTCTGCCCGGTTCCGCTTGACAAAAGTAGCACAAATACAAAGACACAGAGTGGGTGAGAGGACCGGCTCATTTTCTCCCGGCTCTAGCAGTCTCCAGGACCTGCCTGTGGGGGAAGGGGTTCTGGAAGGTTTCCCGCAACTCCTCTTCAGGTGGACCCCGAGCGGGCTGGAGTCGCGGGAGACTGGTGACGAGACCAAGAGGAGCAGGATCACCCAGCAGAGAGGAAGCCGCCCAGCGGAGACAAGGCTTAGCTTTTCACATTTCTTTTTCACATTTTCTAAACTTTTATTTTGAGATAATTTCCAGTGGCAATAATCGTGGAGCGTCCCCCAGCTTCCTTCAAGGGCATCTCCCTTCCCTGGCACATGGGAAGTTGGGGGGTCACACCCCACGGCTCCCTGAACCCGAGGCTTAGTGAGTCCCCACAGGTCCTCCAGCCCTGCTTCTGTTTGGGGTGTATTATTGTATCAAACTGTGACGTGTGTGACTTACCACGCTTGGGTAAAACTCTGCATTTAATTAAAAAAGGTCTAGTTCTCTTGCTTCTTAAGCCCACGCCGGGGACATGCAACTTCTGTTGGTACGTGGTGGCAGCCTGGCTTGCCTTCCTGCTCCAGAGGCGGCTGCCTCCCCTGGCCCCAGTCCTGTGCTTTTGGTGCCCATGAGGCTGCCAACCCCTGTTCTGCTCCCTGAGAAGGGCCTGGGCCCCCGTGGGAGTTGGTCTTCACCACTTCTCCTTCCCTGCTGGGCTGCAGTGGCAGCAAAGGGCCCCTTAAGAGGTGGCAGAAGTTGGCACATGGAAACCATTCCTCTCAGTGCTGCAGGCCATGAGTCTGAGGCAGAAGGTGGCAGGTGGCTCTAGGCCTCTGTCTGGACGTGCCTAGTGGATGGCCACCTCCCTGGGCCCCCTGTGTTGTGTGTTGGATTAGGGCCATTTAATGATCTCATTTGAACAGGGTCATCTTGGTAAATATCTGTTTCCAAATAGGGTCACATTCTGGCACCCTGGGGATTAGCTTCTCAGCATGAGAATTTGAGGGGCATGATTTAACCCCCAACAGTGACCTTCCCTCTTGTTCCTCCAGGGCAGCCAGTCTCCTTCCAGGGCAGACCCCCATCCTTAACACCCCCCACTACCATTTGCATCTCAGACTTCCTTTCTCCCTCTTCTCCCTGGGCCCCAGGGCCAACACGATCAGGTGCACTCACCCTGGCCAAAGTGACCTCTGTCTCTGCTCCTATGTATATGGCCCCTGGGATCTGGCTCCCAGCACGTCCCTCTAGAGCTAGATGGGTCAGTTTCCTCTTGCAAGAGATGGTCAGCCCAGTTCAATTTGGTGCACCCTAGAGGGATTTATTGGTGCAGGTGGCGAATGAACCTTGGCATGATGCTCCCTGGGTTTCACTCACGCTGGACTCCAAGCACTCAGACCCCGTCCCTGGGAATCGCTCTCACCACTCTGTATTGGATTCCCTCTCTGGCCGACCTTCTCCCTATGATAGTTCTTGGAGCCAATTTATGGCTTCCCATACTTCACAGTACCTGCAGAAAGAGTCCCCACCAGAGCTGGATGTCACCAGATGTGGAGCCCGTGGGGCAGAGCAGGCAATGACCTGTCGTCCATCAACTGAGCTATAGAGGGCAGTGCCCAGCCTTTGGTCCCAGGTGACTGTTGGCAGCATCTATGCCATCAGCTGCTCCGTCTTCACAAAGCCCCTCTGCCTGGGACCCCGGGTGGGACTCCGATCTCCAGGAACCCCGTCCTCACTCTCCCTCCCTCACAAGGCCCTGGACATTCTGCCTCCCCTCTGCTCTTTCTTCCCACTGACTTCTGCGTTGGTAATCCAGCCACTCTTTCGGGGATTGCTCCTATTCCCCTCTCTCCCAGCACCACCCTGGTTAGAAGCTCTGGGAAGAAGGAGAGCCCACAGGCTTGCTCCTGCCGAGGTGCCCCCAGTCGCTCACACTGAGGGAGCCTCTCACCCCGAGTCTTGCCGTGGCCCGTGCGGGAGGACCTGGGCCTTGGCACCTTGCTGAACAAACTGGCCGGCTGTTCTCAGTAACGTGGCCCTCATGGCTCTTGCTGTCTCTGAGGGTGGGATGTGGTGGGCAGGAACAGCCGCCTGGGCCAACCCCAACCTTTCCACCTTCTGGCTGAGCCACCTTGAGCACGTTGGCGAAGCTGCCTGGGCCTGGTCTCCTCATCTGCAGAGCGAGGTGGTGAGGGCAGTGTTCGCACCCACCTATCAGAGTTACTGATGAGTGAAGCACTTTGGCCACGCCTGGCTCTGGTGAGCCTGGGGAACTGTCAGGTCTGGTTGTTGTCACTGGTGTTTGTCACCGTCATACCACAAAGCAGGGGTCACCTCTCTGAAGCCAACTAGAAGTGAGTTTATAGGATCCTTCCAGAAATGAGTGGGACCTGGGAGCGAGATTCCCCGGTCCATGTCAACACACCGTGTCCTGAATCCAGAGGGCCATGGTCAGCTCTGCCCACTGGGCTTTCTTGCCCTCTCCAGTACTTGTCCACCTCTGCAGTCCTTGCTGGGGAGGTCCTGTGGGCGTGGGCCACGCGCCTGTCCCAAACAGGTCTGTGGCCTTCTTTCTGAGTCAGAAGATGGAGCAGAAAGAGCACTGTGTTCTCTTGTCAGAGACGCGTCCTTGTGATTCTGTTGAGCTCTCCAAAACAGAAAGGGAAAAAGTCTCAACCCCATGGTTGTCCTCCAAACCTCCCAGTGGGTGACATGGACCTGTCAGGACATTGGCTGTGGACTTGTCTTCCTTGGAACTGTGGAGATCCTGGGAGAGCACTGTGCTTGGGGACAGTGCTGGACGCGTCCCCCGCTGTGCTGTAGACCATGGGGTTCCTGTGGCCAAAGGAGTGGCAGAAGCCTGGGCAGTGGGTTAAAGCCCACCCAAGACCTGCCTTCCTGGGGTGCCCATGTGCTAGTGGACCCCTTAGGGGAATGGATGCTGATTTCCTGGCAATTACCAAGGATTTTAGGAGATAAATGACCTAGTATATAAAGTGTGCTTAAGTTAGGCATATGTTTGTTTAAATTTCTATTAGAAAATTACTACATTTATATGAAAGTAGATCTCAGATTTTCCTTGTAAGCTAACTTAGGAAAGCATTAAGCTCATCGTGGACGGAGCAGTTCCAGGAGGGTACAAGGCTCCGGAGTGGCTCAGGGCAGCCATCTGGAGGAAGCCCCGTGGGGCCCTGGGGAGGTGGTGCCCAGAGGGCCCAGGTGGCCCTCAGGGAGTTATAGCCCCGGGAGGGGAGGACCGCCCAGGAAGTGTGACAGGGACAGGTCCATCCAGCCCACCAGGGTAGGGGAGTCAAGAGGGAGAGCCACAAGCAGAGTAGACAGGGGTGGAGGGATTTGGCAATAGGTCCATGCAGGAGAGGGACAGAGTCTGTGGGGATTGTGGAGATGAGGTCGCCACCATCAGGGAAGTGGGCACGCGTTGTGGGTGTCGCTACTATTGGCCGTCATTGTCGAATGGAGGTCAAGGTGAGGGTTGAGAAGGGCTGAGTGCAACGTAGACCCCCATGCTGGGAGAGGAGCAACTTTCAGGGCTAGGAGATGGGTGGGCGCCCAGGCTCAGGGACCCTTTGGGGAGGGCATATACAGAGGCGGTTCTCGGACAGAGTTGGGCCCAGTGCTGCTCAGACTTTACTGGGTCAGCATCGGCTCGGGGCTTGTTGAAATGTGGACCCCATCTCATTGGGGGGCCTGAGACTGCACTGTAACAAGCTCCGGGACAGCTGCCCCTCGGGCTCTAACCCCAGCAGCAGCAGAAGCTGCTGTCACCCACTCGGAGGGACGGAGGGACGGGAGAGTGCTTGGATAGCTGTGGAAGAAGAGAGGGTGCATCTGGGTGGCTCAAGAGAGAAGGGAAGGGTGGGCACAGGCTGGCGTCTTTTAAGTTTTGCTCAAATATTGGGGGATGTTGAGAAACGAGAGAGGGCAGGAAGAAAAGCCTCCGAGGTCAATGTCCTTAAAAGAAACGGAATCTCAAGTTCGATGAAGTTCATGGCTCCCCCTTAGGGAGGCCTTACTGTATTGGCCTTGGGTACTTGGGACATATCACCTCAGGCTGTCATGAGGAGTAGGAGTAGGAGTAGGGCTTGTAGCTGTCAAAGTCGGGTGTCCGTGGTCCTCGGAGCTGCCCTCCCAGGAGCCCTTGCCTGGTAGCATGGAGCACCTGTCTCCGGCAGCAGCCGCTCTTTACCAGGAGGGTAGGAGCCTGGGGTGCCCTCCTCCTGGACCTCCCTCTCTGCTACTTCATCCTGGGGTGTTCTGAGGAGAGCCGGTGCTGCATCGTCCAGGCCTCTCCTCTGAGGCCCCTGGGTGTGCCCCTCACAGACCATGATGGGCCATGGCGGCCTGACTCAGTTTACCACTGGTCCAGCCAGTTTCCTGAGACAGTCACACTCTGGGATGTGTGGGGTTGAGCACCAGAGCTGGAGGAGGACCTGGGCGTCCACTTCTTCTCAAAGGCCACTACTGTCTGCTTGAGGGAAAGGATATGTGTCTCCATCCACGTGGAATGCCCATGGTCCTCCACCATCTCCCTGGGTCCAGGTGATTGGTGCTTGGATGAGCACGCAGCTTAGGTTTCACAACAACTCTATTCCAGGGCTTCAGTGGGAGCTTTTAGAAGAATCGCTCTCCCTGCGCAGCGAAGTCCCTGAGCCTGGACAGGCGGGCGGGGGGGGGGGGGGTGCCACCTGAGAGTTGATCTAGCTCAGGGGCAATATTGAGTGTGGATTTCCCAGGACATGGTTTGGGCCCTGGATCTGTTTGGAGCTGGTGTGCCCTTGGGCTTCTCTGTTGGACAGATGCCCTTCTCTGTGTAAGCTGCTTTGAATTGGGTTCTGTTGCTTTCTGATGGCTGCAGGTGCTCAGAGGAAGGAAGGGGCTTTGCCCAGGTCTCCAGGCTGGGATTCAGCTGCCACCTTCTTTCCCCAAAATTGCTCTCTCTTTGCCTCCATAAAGCACATACTCAGTCCCAGGGCAACTCCAGATGTCCCATCTCCCCACTTGTCTTTGGGGGTGTCTGCATAGCTGGGAGCTCTCCAAGGCTTTCCAAGGTGCTGGTGGAGGAGGGTGGGAGTCCATGGGACAGGAGAGGAGGTGCCTGTTGGTGGTGGCTGCTGCTGGTGGAAGTACCATCTGATCCCTGGTGACAGAGTGGGCACTGAGTGTCACGGCCCTTTTCAGGTAGGGAGGGTTTGTAGAGCAGAGGCTCATGCGCTCGGATAGTTTATATTGCTTGGGTTTGTTCCTTAAGTCACTGAAAGAGGTATTGTCAGGAGCTGCTAATGACATATTTAATTTTAATAATGAGGCACCCATGCCCACAATTTATTGCTTCCCGTGGCTTTAGACTCTGGTTTCTCGAGTGGTGTAATAGTGCAGAGGTTAATGGATAGCACCATTAATTATTTAGAACATCGAAATGGGAGGTTCTTGAAAAACCAAAGTCTTGTAACGGTTTAACTAATAGCTTCCTAACTTCATTATCATTTTGAATTTTCCACAGAGTATTTTCTCCCCCTCAAACCGCTCAGCTGGATAAAGTTATTAGGAGATGCCTAATTTTTACATTATTTCCTTGCTGGGTTTAAATACTAAGATTCTTCTTATTCCATAGCTATTCAGTCGGGCTTCGTTTTATGGCCTGTGAAATCCACGTGAAGGATTCAGCTTCTGAAGCCCATGGGAGAGTTTGCAGTCCAAGGCTGTTTTAGTGCCCAGTAGCTCTGATGGTGACTTCAATTCATTCTCTGAGGCCCCATGGGCTGTGGTCACAAGTGCAGCCTCTGAAGTCAGGTGGACCCTGGTGTGAATCCCAATTCCCTGACTCAGTGTCCTCCTTTGTCAAACGGGATGATAACACCTATTAGCCTGGTGGGATCCCACTGAAGATTAAATGATAAATAGAGGGTCAAGCACTGATGTGGTGCCTAGCACAGAGCCGGGGGCAGACTGTTGGCTGGTAGCAGTGAGGGAAAACCACCAGAGAAAGGCTGGCAGGCTCTGACCAGGGTCCACCTTCCACCTCACCCACTCAGGTTGCTTCCACATGCAGTGCAGAGCTGAGGTGTCTGGCCCAGGGTCTAATCTATTTCCTCTCAGGTCCCATATAGCAAAGAGCCTCTCCCTGCACTCGAGGTGCCCTGGCTCTCCTGGTCTCTGGCCTCCTGGCAGGCATCTTGTTGAGAGGAGCCTGGCCAACAGAGCAGCCTGTGGTGGTGGACATGTGGTACATTTGTGCCCTGCTGAAAGGTGCTGCAGCCACGGCCCACCAAAGGTGTCTTAAAGTGTGGCACATGCAACAGCAGCAGCGAGTCTTAATTTTTACTATTTACATCTAAAGAGACACCAGGCTGTGTGCAGTGTGACCGCTCCAGCTCAAAGCATGCCTCGGGCACTGCAGGTACCATCCTGGAATCTTGCTGGAAAATGCCAGGTGGAGGCACTGGCCTTGGCTGGAATGAGGAGGGAGGAAGGCCAACTGTCTTTCCACTCCACTCCAGAACCTTCTGTTGGAAGCACTCCTTGATGAGGAGGTATCTACAATGAGACCAGAGACCAGAGAAGCAGGAGAGGGCATCTGGAGTGACACGGACAGAAATTTAAGGATAGAAATTAGACTTGTGCTTTTGTGTGTGAAATATTTGGTAAACACAGAAGAGCGTGAAGTAAGAAGTTCAGCTGCCCAATCCCAGAATGAACAGACAAAGCCTCTCACAGGGCAGCTTCCTGCAGGGGAGGGGGCTCAGCGTGCTCCTGGGCGTGGCTTCACTCTCCCAGGGGATGGGAGAATGTCAAAGTCCTGAGGAGTGGCTGTGGGTTCTCTCAGAACCTCATCGTGTTATTTGTTGTCCACAGTGGGGACTTTGATCATCTATGTTCCTGCAAAAGGTGTTAGAAGCTGCTGCTCCCCCACGTGGGAGGCACTGCTGGATCTTGCCCAGCCTTTTACTTTTGCCAATCTGATGGCGAGAAATTGTCTGTCTGTATTTGCATCGCTTTTGGATAAAATGTGTCCCCAGAAGTCATTGCTTGGAAATATCACTGGTTATTTCTCTTGCTCCTTTTTCACTGGTGTTGGGCCAGTGGTATAAATCTTCAGCCAGTTTAGTAGGGGCCTGGCTCAGGACTGCTGACAGCAGAACATATAGCAGATTGTGTTTAATGAGGGTCTACTTTGTGCCTGGTAGGCTTTAGCTCATCAACCCGCCGATGGACCAGGAACTGTTCCTCTCAGAGTAGGATACAGAGTACTCCTTATGTCCCTGGTGGGCTGGGGACTCTCTGGGTTTGACCCACGTGTGCTTGACCCCTGAGCTCAGGTTCTTGCTCAGCTCACGGTGGGAGGCAAGGCATGGTGAGAAGTGTGGGGCAGGCTAGGCAGACGCACCTGGAATCGGTCTCCACATACTGGCTGTGTGGCTCTGGACTTGGGTCCGTGAGCAGAGAATTTGCCTGGAAGAGGGGCTTGAAAGATAAAGGAAGGGTGTTGCATAGCCCTGCATAGCTCCTTGCCCTGGCCGATGGTTACCTGTGCTCTCAGCAGCTGTCACCCTGAAGATGAGAGACAGCAGGAGGGCGTAGCACAGGTGCCCAGAACAGTCGCCACCAGGGGATGTCATCAACAACAAAACCTGGCGACCTGAGGGCACAGCTGAAAGCGCAGTGATGGAAGCCCTGGGTGGGTGCTGTCCATCGTCTCACCCACAGATCTCCACCCCAGGTGGTCGGCAGCGCTGGGGAATGGCCCAGCAGGGCTATCGCCACACTTCAAAGGAGGATGCTCCTCAGGCTCCTTGAGGGCTGCCATCCCCTCCCAGCTTGTCACACCTCTGCAGGTGGGTGGGTGTGTTTTGGGTGTGGGGTTGAAAGGTGGGCATCCTGTCCCCAGTCAGAGAAGACTCAGTGCCCCGGGGGCAGGAGCCTCCTGTTGCATTACTGTCCTGCAGGGCCTGACTGCTCTGCCAGGGTGACATTTCTGGTGGATGGCTTCTCCCGGGGGCCCCATCTGGCCTTTCTGTTGCATGCTGAAGACATCACAAAGTGGACAAGAGGGTCCTGTGAGCACATCCTTTAGGGACCTTCATTTTCAGCCTGGCTGTGCCTTCTGCTTCCCTGGGGTCACACAGTCAGCCGGGCTCTGTGACGTCTCAGCTCCCATGTGTTCCAAGTTCATGGCCAGTGAATATGCCATGGACTAACCCCTCCAGGAAGACTAGTCCATGGTGGACGCATCTCTCCTAGGAACTGAGTTCACTCTTTCAAGACGAGGGCTACGTCATTCATTCCTGGCTGTTCCCGTCCTCATCCTGACCTGGGGGCCCAACTTGAGTAGGAGTGAAATGATCCTTAAAGACCCACAAACCTGCTGCACCCAGGAAACCAAACGTGGGAATCAGGGACGAATGGCGGAGGGGAGCTATCCTTTTGGTGAACCGCCCTCCTTACTGTTACTGTGGTTGGTTTGTGTGGGTCATGGTTTGGATCTGGACTGTCCCCCAAGGCTCATGTGTTGAAGGATTGGTCCTCCATTTAGCAGTGGCCAGAGGTGGACTTTGGGAAAGTGCTTGAATTGCAAGGGCTCTGGCCTCCTCAGTGGAGGATTCCCCTGGTGGATTAACAATGTGATGACTGTGTTGGGAGCGATGGTGGATGGTGGGGTCCAGTTGGAGGAAGTAGGCCACTGTGGGGCAGGGTCCCTGGAAGGGAATATCTTGTTCCTTCCGCCACCTTCCTGGCGCCCTGAGCTGACCAGCTTTCCTCTGCCATGCCCTTCCGCCATGATGTTCTGCCTCAGCTCAGGCCTGAAGCGATGGAGGTTGTGATTGTGGACTGAAACCAGGAGCCAAAATAAATCTTTTCTCTTTAGAGTGTTTGTCCGGGTGTTGTCACAACAGTGGAAAGCTGGTGACATAGTGTACATTTTCCTGCAGTGTGAAAAGTAGCTGGATGGTTCTAGATGTGCTGCCGTCTTCCTGGTGGACTGCCCTCAGCTGCCAGGCAGCGAGCTCTTCACATACGTTTTCTCCCTGAAATCTTTGGACCTCTCTAAGTGATCCCAGTTCTTGTCCCCATGTTGGACTTAAGGACACTGAGTCTCTAGGAGGTTGGGCTGCACACCTGTGGTTGCCCAGCCAGAAAACTGCAGAGCCAGGATGTGAACCCAGAGTGTCTTGTCTAGGGCCTGAAGGGCTTAGCCTCAGTGCTACAGTAAATGCTGTCTGGTCCTTGACACTCACGCTCCACTCACCCCAGAGTCCTTTGGTAAGAGCTCTTCAACATGTTAAAGGTGATTTTAAAATATTCATCAAATGTCCTTTAATTGCTATCTAGAAATGTAGTATTCAGAACTGTGGCCAAGCCCATGGAGGCAGAGCTTTGCCTATCTGACTGTCCATTCTGCCCCAGGTGTCCTCCCAGCAGTGCTGTGGTGACTGTCAGGAGAAGATTCTCCTGGCCGAGTGAGATTCCAGGAGAACCAGCACACCACTGGACCCTGGCCACCTTGATTCTAGACCTTTGGTGCTCCCCACCTTCCTATTCTGGGCCTCTTGTGGGCTGGCAGATGGAATGAGAATATTCACAGGATGACTTGTGGGGTCTTGGGAGCAGGTAGAAGGGGCACAGTCATTAGTGGGTGCATCAGCTCCACCATGGGATGGCTGTGTGGCTTTGGGCAAATTATTTCCCCTCTCTGTGACACAGATCTCCATCATAATGCCAGTCTTGAGATACTGTTGAGGAGGAAGGGGATGCGTTTGTGTGGAAAGTAGCCAGCAACACTCAGCTGGTGTCTAGCAGGTGTTAATTCCCATTATCTCAGTTTCCGTCACACTCTCTTTGTTTCCTTTTTCTTAGACTCTTGGAAGAGATGTACTGTGCTAGAATTTAATTTCTATAAATCTGTTTTCTTTCCTCTCCATACTCTCCACGAAAGTGCAAAAAAAAAAAAAAAAAAAGACTTGTGAACCCAGCTGCGATGCTGCCTTCCGGTTCCAGCCCTGGCTTTGTGAGAGATTCCTATGCACAGTGACCCTTGGTCCTGTCCTGGGGTGGAGCCGTGGGGCATGCAGCAGGATGCAGAGTGTTGGACGGGGTATTAGTGCAGGCAGATTCCCATCCAGAACCTCCTGGCTTAGCCCTGTACCCTTGCGGGTCTTGGGAAGCTTCTTGGGCTTGAAGGTCGGTCAGATGCAGAGCAGGAAGCATAGGAAAGGCTTAGCACATTCCCGGGCTCAGTATGTGCCAGGTACTGATGCCACCGCTGTCGTTGCTATCCTGCCACTACGGAACTTGCCATCTGGTCCAGGCTGTGTGCGTGGAAGGGCTGGAGGCGCGATGGTGAGGAAGAGCCTGCGGGTTTGCGGGCTGGAGTTCAGAGCCAGGGTGGAGAGGCAGGTGCCCTGGACTGTGCGGGTATCAACCAGCACTCATCCCGCCTCCAGCTGGGGTGCTGCGAGGGGTGGGCATGGTAGCAGCCTCAGGTGCCCCTGCCCTGCCTGGAGAGGGTGACCCTGCGGGCCAAGGGTCCTATTCTCAGGTGGGAATGGGAGCTCAAGATTGTCAGCTGTCTGACTTTCAAAAGAAAGTCTAGATTTTCGTGTAAACCCCCATGACTCTTGGAAAACGCCCGCTTTCTATTCACATTTCTAAAAAGTCTGAAGTGCTCTTGGAGCCAGCATCATGGAAGGCAGAGATGAGGACAGAAATGACAAGTGACGTGACAGCAGGAAACAGTCAATGCAGGTATGAGCTGGGTGTCAGTCCCCCGGGAGAGAGGGCAGCCGTGGCCAGGGCACAGCCGGCCTCCCGAGAGACCGCGCAGGGCCGCTGCCCCATTTCCTCTCTGAGGAAGGAGCGCAGCTTTAGAAGATGACCCGGGGCACACGTGCAGTGACCTGTGGGGAGAATCCTGACAGATGCTCTTGTCGCTGCAGGAGGATCTTAAACGTGTCTTTGAAAGGCAAGGGCTTGGCTCCTGAGTAACGAGTGGGCCAGCAGGCTGCGGCGCAGAGCCCAGTGTCTGGTGTCACTGTCACAGGAGCCTCTGTCCTGATACTAGGCGTCTATAGAGCGTGTGAATGTGAATGTTTATCTGGAGATCTAGAGGAGGTCTAGAAGTGTTCAGGACTAATGTGTGCAGGCACACCTATTACTGCAGATTCTCCAGGAAAACCAACCAATAGCAAGTGGAAATCTCTCTCTCTCTCTCTCTCTCTCTCTCTCTCTCAATTTAGGAATTGGCTCTGTGGCTTGGGAGGCTGAGAGGTCCCAGTACTCAGCAAGCTCTGGGCCTGGGGCTGCTTGGGCTGCAGTCCTAATTGGAATCTGGAGGCCTGAGTGCAAAGCCAGTGCTGTGAATTTCAGTCCAGTTCTGATGCATGGCATCTCAGCCTAAGGACAGTCAAGCAGAGGCAATTTTCTTATTCTACCTTCTTGTTCTTTTTATTCCCCAATGGGTTGGGCAGGGCCACCTGCACCAGGGAGGGCCCTCTGCTCTACTCATCTATAGATTCAGATGTTCATGTCACCCAGAAATATGTCATAGACACCCAAAATGATATTTGGCCAAACGTCTGGGTGCCCTGAGCCTACTCTAGTTGACACATAAAGTTACCCATCCCGTGCACACCTATGGATATGTGAGCACCATATATAATGTAAAATTACCTTGTTGAGGGATCTCACGGCCTTGAGGTGGAGATTCCTCGTGACCTGGTGGCTTCCAGTATGTCTTTATATACAAACACATTAGGTAGCATTGATGCCCTGGTCCCACTTTATTATCTGCCTTCTGTTAGTCTATTGAAAGTCAGTTAAGCCTCCTGGAGCCCCCGTTCTTCTCATGGATATCTATTCCTTGTTACAGAATCCTGAGCCATGACCAGAGGCTATCCGAACTCCCCGGGAGGGAGTGGACGTCTTCCCTGTTGCAAAACCCCTGGTCTCTGGAGACTTTGCTATCCTGTGATTGGCAGCAGTGGGACTGCTAATGTCTGGAGGGGACAGGTGGCCTCTCTGTAGAGCACCAGAGCTTGGACAGAAGTGGTCAGGGCGGAGGAGCAGAGAGGACAGGTGACCTCCCGCCCAGATCCGCCTCCCTCACTTGGACTTTCAGAGTGTTGGGGGTTCAGATAGATAGCTACTTGCTTGTCAATCTGATACCTCTTCATCTTCATTTCTTTTAGTTTATTTTGAGTAGAAAGAAAACAACAGTTATTATTGAAAACTCAGAAAAACAGAAAAATGCCAAGGAGGAAATAAAAACCATTTAGAAACCCCTTCCCCCACTCAGAGAATTCTGGCTACTCTTTCATGTCTGCTGCCAGACTTTTTCTATGTAAAACTTTTTTTTTTTTTTTTACTGTATTGGGATCATTTATTGATTAAGCATATATACTAAAAACTCTGCACACTTCTTAGGATACTTAAGGCCAATTTCTCCAGAATATGAATCTGCCAAAATTTATTTGGCCCTCACTCTGTCATTGGAAATTTCATCTGGCCTGAGGCTTTTGTGTGTTTGGGTTTCCTTAATGAATAGCTGTGTGACTTCACGTTACAGGCTCATTTGTGTGCCTCTCTGATCACTGCTTTAGGCTAAATCCTTAGAAGCAGCTTTACCAGGTCGGAAGGGACCAAGAATGAACCTCTGGGCACGTCAGTGCTGTGTGTCTCTGGGAGCAGCTTCTGTCCTGTCCACACTGGACTGTTCCCTTAAGAAAGGAGCTTGAGCCCAGTAGGTGGAGGGGGGTTGGTCCTTCCCTGGAGGCTGGGCATCAGAGGAAGGCGAGCTAGTAGGAGCGTAGCCCGGCGCATGCAGAGTACACAGCCGATGAATGCCGCTTCTCTTCCTACATGTGGCCTTTCCCTTTATACCTGATTTCTGTGTTGCTTTACGTTTGCCTCCGCGGGTAGCATCGGGAGACGTCAGCACGCTCTGTTTTTATTATTATTTTAGCATCTTGATATAATGTGATCACCCCAGTTTGGCCTTTTGCTAAGTTTTGCCTGTTTTTTGAGTAATTTTGCATGAAACCGTGCCCTTGCTCCAAGAGGAGAACAGACATTTGCCTCCATCTTCACAGGATAATTAGACTCTAAAATTAGAAGGCACACACTGCATGTTAAAATGCATCTAAATAAAATCACAGTGGGAGTATTAATCCTTCTTGGCAGTGCGGGGAAGTCTGGCGTGCGCCTGATGGAGCAGGAGAAGCTGAGAGCCAGTGCAGAGGGCTCATCCTGGGGCGTTCAGGGCGGCCACAGATGCGGCTGACGCAACCCGCTTCGTTCCTCTAAAAATACTCGATTCCCAGTGAAAGGGGGTGGGCACAGAAGCCTCCTGCTTACCCCTTCCACGGTCACAGTCTGGACTCTGTGAAGGTGGCGCGCAGGCAGGTGTCAGGTCCACTGAGTCTGTTTTGTGAGTTTGTGAGAACCTGAGGCTGTCCCCAGGGAGGAGGGGGTCGGCCACCAAGCTCTGGCAGCATCTCTTCTCCAGCATCGGCCTTCCTGGAATTTTATTTTGTTATTATTTTATGGACCTGGAGATTGAACCCAGGGCCTCATACAGGCTGGGCAAGTGCATGACCCCCGAGCCACCCCCTCAGCCCCATCCTGCAAATATTTATTGACAGCTGCTAAAGGTCATGGAAGCTATAAGAGCTCATAGAGCAACGGAGTGGAGGAGACTCCTTTATGGGGTCAGAGTCCCTCAGAGGCCTGCTCTGTGCAGGCGGAGCTGGGTCATGAGAGTGGTGAGCCAAGGACATACCTCTTCCCTAGGTGAGCTGCCATGGGGAGGTGGCACCAGGCAACTCATCACCATCACTAGTAGTGAGAGAGAGAAGTGTGGCTGGGTATCTGGAGAAGAAGAGCACGTGTGTGTGCGTGTGTGAGTGTGTGTTGCATCCTAAGGTGCAAGACAGTTTTATTAACTGTCTGTTGTGATAGAAAGGAAATGAGCCGTGACTGTGACATCAGTTGCTCAGTTTCAACCCTCTCTCCTCTTTCTCCAGTCCCTGGCTTCCCCATAAATAGAATTTCTACCCACCCTGAAGCCTGATCTCCAGATGGGGAAGGGACTGAGTCTGTGTGGCTCCCTGCTGGGCTCTGGGGTCTGGTCCAGTGCCTGGCATTTAGTGGCGTGAAGCAAGTACATCGACGTGGATGCAGGCACACGGTTGGCTCTGCGGGGCTGAGGCCATCCAGCTGCAGATAGCCTATGCACCACCAGTGCCTGTGCCCGTCCTCCTGGTCCTCCTGCCCCTCCTCTGTGGCCCTCCTTGCACCAGCTGCCCCTCCCTTGTGCCGCCCTGCACCCTCTCCCTGGCTCTGTCGCTACCCAGGTCTCTGCTGCTTTCCTGGCAGGGATGCCCAGGGGTTGTTTTTACCACTGGTGCCCGTGCCTAGAGGACAGGGGCAATGTGGTGAGAATGAACGAGTGCTCTCTGTGACTCAGGGAGGGGCCAGGAGGGGGCTTCCGCCCTGACCCCTCCTGCCAGCAGCTCCAGGGGACCCTCCCG
Organism: Callospermophilus lateralis; assembly: GCF_048772815.1. NCBI lineage: Eukaryota > Metazoa > Chordata > Mammalia > Rodentia > Sciuridae > Callospermophilus > Callospermophilus lateralis. The sequence continues at coordinate 195,126,389 of NC_135307.1, forward strand.
ACTCACCGAGGCTGGAACCCTGCCCCTCCCCAGCACTGCCTGCCTGCAGCCTGCTTCTCTTCTGAGCACGCCTGTCGCCACCTGGACGTGCGCTGCCTGTGCACAGTTACCGTGAACTTGTAAGAGATCCTCGTAGGTCAGTGTGTGCACACATGGCAGCCCACGCCACTTGCATGTTCCCGTGAACCTGTCACTGTGGCTTGAGGGACTTGGCACTGTCCTATTTCACTGCCAGTGTCCCAGGGGAAGCCTCTCCCAGGCCCTGACAGTGCTTCACACAGGTGGAAGCTTGGAAGTGTTCCTCAAAGTGATGAATGAAAGCATTTCTTCTTTCCTTCACTCCCACATTTTGAAGGAGGCTGTAGAGCCCAGGGTCCCTGTCCACTGTGACCCATTGTCCCTTGGGGCCACCCAGGAGGCCCACGGTCTGGGGACCAGGTGCCTATGGAGTGTGTGGAGTGGGCCGGCTGGAGCTCTTTCCCATCCACGGTGGTTCCTGGGTCTAAAACCACACCCTGAGAGTCTGCAGGGACCCATCATGTCATCTGGTCCCCGGCCGAAACCCTGGATGTCCCAGAGTGGTGGCGTGGGCTCACTTCCACCTTGAGGCTGGCAGCGCATGTCCTCCCACGGCCACTGCTTGTTAGGGATCCCTGGGGCCTGAGCAGATGTCCTCTCTCTGTCCTTTGTGTCCTGGGTCCTGGTTTAGATCTTGAAGATCTTTGCATGGTTGCAGAGCCAGGTCAGTCTGTTCCTTATGACACATCTAAAAAAAATGAAGGCCATGGGGCTGGGCCTGTGGCTCAGTGGTAGAACGCTTTCCTAGCACGTGCGAGGCACTGGGTTCGATCCTCAGCACCACATAAAAATAAATAAATAAAATAAAGATATTGTGCCCAACTACAACTAAAAAATATTAAAAAAAAATAAAAGTGAAGGCCACAGGAAAGCTGCATTCCTTGACCTGTGATGCTGGAGTAGCCTCGGGACCCGGCTCTTTTGCAACAAGTACAATCTCTTTCGCCTCTAAACAGCAATGATTGCCTTATTTTGAGTCCGTTTTCCCCCTCCAAGGACAGCTCTTTGCCACAGGCTCTGCTCAGTCCATGAGCTCCTGCAGTGTCAGGTGTGGCTGACCACCAGCCCTGCTGGCCCCTCTTTCCGCCTGTGGACGCTGAGCCCTAGCAGCCAGGGCCGTGGGGCGGTCCTTCAGGGGAAGTGCATCCCTGGTGCCAATAGCACTCTCCCTAGCCCAGGCTTGGCGGTGGAGAAGAATCCCCCAGAGGCCCTCGGAGCGGGAGGCTGATGGATGAGCAGATGTCAGCTGCTCATGGCGGGGAGGAGAGTACGGGAGGAACATTCTAGAGAAGCGTGCATGTTGCTCATGGGTGCTGATGTGCTCTGCAGCAGCAGAGTGTGTGAGTTTGGAAGAGGCGGGAGCAACCCTCAGAAGGACCGTCCTGGTGGGGCAAACAGAGGGCCTTGTGGGGGGACTCGGGCCGGCAGGCTCCTGGGGAGTCTGTCTTTAAGCTGAGGGCTGGAGGATGTCGGGGGTTTTAAACACAGGGCCTGGCTGTGCGAGATCCTCCTGCAGTCCTTACAGTGGACGCCAGGGAGCCCCTGGCCAGCAGCAGTGAGGTTGGGCCTGGGACCGAGAGCTGCGGGAGGGTCGAGGTGACGGCCCTGTGGGGTGGCCTCTCCATTCTTGCACTGTCCCCTCCCTTGCCCCAGGGATGTCCTGCGTCCTTTGACAACAAGCTCCGTGTTTCCTGAGAGAAGGGACTGTGTACCGTCTATAGAGCCGCCTCCCAGGACATCCAGCTTCCTAGCTTGGTTCCTGAGTGGGACAAGGACAAGGACCACAGTCCCATCACTGCTGTGCCTGTGACCCTCCAGGTCCTCACCTGCGTGTTGGGGGACTTGGGTGGTTTCTTCTCTCCACTTCCTTTCAGCTCTGACCCTTTGCCCGAGGTTCTGCTGCGTGAAGACTGATGGCCCTGGGGTGCACCCACCTGTCCATGTGCAGGTGACACCAGGATTCTCTCAGGAGCACGTAGCTTGGCTGGAGGGACGTTAGCCTGTGGCTTCTCCTTCCAGGGCCTTTGTGTTTCTGACCCTTCCAGGAGCATGTGACACAGGCCCACTGGACACCGAGGGTCTAGTGAGCGCTTGTCCCTCTCCTTCTCCTGGCCTGGCTCTGCATTGTCTGTTCTCCTGCTGCCTCAGGGCTCCAGGCTCCAGGCAGACATCACTTTCAGGGAAAGGGGACGTTGCTCTTCCCTCTAGTTAAGAAAAACTCCAAACTCTAGGAGATGAGTCTTACTGGCCTGAAGGTGGGCAGCCCTTTTCCATCAATGACCTGTATGGGCAAGAGGCGGGTTCCCCAAGGGGAGTCCTGTGCTGTGACCACAAAAGGGCTGGATACAGCTGGGCAGGCCACAGAATCGTCTGAGTCTTCAAAGTCTTTAAAATTGCTAGCGCTTCCCTTGCCAGCAAGAGAGGGCTGAACCCGTCAACCCAGAGCCCCTGGTGGAGGACTTGACCTTGTGGGGCCGGAGACCATCTGCTGTACCTCCCAGTCACAGGCGTGCCAACCTTGGCTGGGCATGGGGCCTGTCCTTCTTTCCTTTTGGCACTAATTAGAGAGGACACGTTGAACTAGTGAAATGGTGGGTGGGGCTGATGGGGTTCAACGTGGGGATGAGCCAGCCGGAGACCAGCCCACCCTCGGCGACGCTGCCTCAGTGCGTGGCTGACACCTGCTTGGCGTGTGGGGGTGGGGGAGAGCTCAGCAGCTGTCCCCCCCCTTGCTAGGACCTCATGCCCTGTGCTGGGAAGCCCCTGTGTGCACCGAGCAGACCTGGGTGTGGATGGGAGACTCCAGTGTCCTTGGCTCCATCCAGCTCAGCGTTGTTGCTTATGCGCATGATCAAAAAGAAAGCCATCCCCCAGAGTTTATGTGCCGTGTAATTGTTTACTTAATTTCTGAATTTCCCTCTCTGACTTCACATCACATCTATATTTTAAAAAGACTAGAGTGAGATTTTATGGTAAGTATATTGAAAAGTAAATGGCAAATAACCCATCTATGAAATTGTTGTAACAGTGGTCACCATGGTAACGGCTGGGGCAAAGCGACTCTGTTCAGGCCGGCTGGTGAAAGAGAGTCCAGCCAGGACGCAGGACGCAGGACGCAGGACACATGCTTCCTAAGAGGCTTTCAGCAGGCATCAGGGGGTCTCCACCAGACCCCAGTACATTTCCTAAGGAAGTGTGTTCAATAGAGGGCACTTACCTGGGGAAGCACTCTGTTTTCTTTCTATAAATAATATATGTATTAAATATATATCTCATGTTTTAAATAGGGGCTTAAATTATACATTGTGGATTTTGTGGTAATATAATGGATATTTCATTGAGTCTGTGTTTATTTTTACCTGTCTTTGAAGAACTCTGCCCTTAGCCTATTAAAGCATCATCTCCTTAGGATCACAGTTAGAGGAGCTTATTCCAACTCAAAACAAAGATGCTGGGACCAATGGATTATTTTGGAGGATTTTTCCAGCTCATGATTCAATAATATGCACTGATGTGTTCTCTGTAGCCTAATAGTATCATTGATAAATTGGGAGAGCAAATTCCATATGAGATTACAGTTCCCAGGCACCCAATTGGTGTTGACCTCCTCGTGTTAAATTAAGAAACACAAATTGCATAATGTGCTCCTATGTTTTCCTGTTTTATTTTTTTTTCCTGAAGGTCAGAAGGTAAATTTGACACATCAATCAAAATATTGATGAATAATTTATAGATGTGTGCAAATTTTATCTTTATGGGTATGGAAGTAGATACAAAGGAAACTGGGAAGGATTTGTTTTTTGAAAATGAGTAAAGACTCCAATTACAAATGAAATGCTAGACTCTGTGTACAGAACAATGGTCACCATAACAGTATATGCATGGTTTATGGGCATATTTTCAAAACAACATTCTTAGCAATCTGTATTAAGGCCATGAAACATGAACAACAAAGACACATTTAGACAACAGAAGAACTATCTTCTAAAAATAAAGCCAAGAACTTTCCAGTAGGGCTGCAGACCACACCTGCACTCTCCTCCAGCACATACCTGTGGCTATGTGAGAGGGCAGGAGAAAAAATGTAAAAAGCAGCCTTTGTCTTTTGCGTTATGCTCACTGTTCCTGTGGTGGGAGGAATAAATTTTAAAATGGCAAGTGAAAGTAGACCTTCTCATTAAAGTAGGAAACAAGCTTTAAATCCTTGTCCCATTCAATAAGATCAGAATAATGAGATGCCATGTCCACTCATCACACGGGAAGACATCAACACGTGATAATGGATGGTGTCACCATGGGGCGGGATGGAGCACAGGCTGCGGGTGCTGGTGTAAGTGGGCATGACCACCTGGGGGGCAGCATGGCATGTCCTTTGAGTGGCTATGACTTGGCAGTGCCACAAGCTCAGGCCTCTGCCCTAGAGAAAAATCACACACGCGTAGCAGAGTCTTCCAGGGATGTTCACCACAGCATGGTGGGACAGCAAGAAGGAAACGAAAAGGAACAACGTGTCATAGAGGCAGGAGCTTGCTTATTTTATTGTTTTGTTTCTTCTAATAAAAATGAAACCCATCTGAAGCAACCACGTCAAGAGGTTGATCTTTGGTCATTCTGGTCATTGGATTCATGAGTTTTTATTTTGCATGCATGTGTGTGTGTGTATGTTGAAGTTCAGAAGAAATCAACCCCTGTGCACCTCATTCTCTAAAGTGGTAGAAATGTTCATAACAGAAATGACAACGAATCACAACGTTGAATCTTGTGGTAGAATATGAAATACTGCTTCATAGGTGGTTGTCAGCATGTCCTATCATTGTCTGTTAATTAATATGAAACATAAAATAGGGATTCCTGAAATTAAAAGATTCTATCACATTGTCGTTACGAAGTAACTGTATAAACCTCATGGAAGGAAGTTCGTCTTTAGCAAAATTACATATGCAGTTAGCCTTTGAACTAGGACTCCTACTTCTAGAATTCCACTTCAAAATAGCTTGCAAAACAAAACACATATGTAAAGACTGTTCACTTTGCCATTTTTCATTATAGCAAAATGTTTAAACAGTCTATTCATGAACAGTGGATTCATGGTGAAGAAGGGCATATGAGACAGTGATGCGTCGGATATTGTAGAGAGAGAGTTCTCTCTAGACCAAGGGGCAGTCCCCAGGAGATGCCATATGCTAGGCAGTGTTTCCCAGAGAAATAGAACATGTATGTGCCTACCTGCCTCCCTCCATCCCTGCCTACCTACCTACTTACCTACCTGCCTACATACTTACCTACCTACCTATATGCTTGCCTGTCTGTCTGTCTGTCTATCATCTTTATGAGGGAGAGACTTATGGGTATATGCACATGGATTCATATATGTGTGTACGTATATATATTTATATATATGGCTGATTACTGAAAATTACTGATTACAAAAAAAAACTGATTACAGAAAACTTTTAATTAATAAATGAGGAATTTTGTAATGGATCAATGGGGCCAATGTAGTCTGAATCGACTGATCTCCTTTGCCCTCTCTAAAAGTAGGACAACCAGACATCACACGTCTCCTAAAATGCACTTGGAAATACACACCATCCCCTGGGTTTTTGCCTTAAAAAAATTAAATCTGAAAGGGATTAACTTTGATGTTTCACTACCATTTTTCAGGAAATACGGGGGCTAGAGGAGCACGTGAACAGGCCACCCATCTTCTTAAGGAAGATTTGGAGCCTCTTGTCAGACATGGTCCTGGCTTCCTCATGCCAGCTCGGCCTCAGCTCTGTCACCAGAGATTGTCACACAAACAGCATGTGTTTGTGTGGGTCTGGGCCCTTCAATGAACAGGACATTTTAAAAATTTAGCCATCTTTTGGATGTGCTACTCGGGGCTGGAACCCGGGGGTCTCTGCCACTGAGCTGTATCCCCAGCCCTTTGTAAAATTTTATTTTGAGACAGGGTCTTGTAAGTTGCCCCAGACTGGACTCAAACTTGGATTCCTCCTGCCTCAGCCTCCTGAGTAGCTGGGATTAAAGGCACACACCACTGTGTGCAGTGGAAATCTACCCATGCTCATGTGAGTCTGCGTGTGTAATTTTTATTGTCAAGTAGGATTCCCTTGTTTGAATATTTCACCGTTTGTCTATTCTCTTGTTGGCAGATATCTGTGTTGTTTCCAGCTTGTGGCTAATGTAAACAAAGTTTCTCTGAGGATTCTCGTGTATTCTTGTCCATTTCTAGATTAGAAATCTACTGACATTGAGTTGCTCACATATAATTATATTTTAATAATCATAATTATTATAATTCTTTCTGCTGCTATATGTATGGTCTCAGCCCCTTTTACCTTCTGGTTTTTGCAATTTAAGTCTTCCCTCTCTTTATTTCTATTTTTTTTTTTTTATCAGTTTAGCTAAAGGTTTGTAAATTTGAACCCTTCAAAGAAATAAATCTTGGATTTTTTTTTTTAAATTTCACTATGGTTTTATATTCTTTTTTTTTATTATTATTTCGTCTCCAATTTTTAATTCCTTCCTGCTGATTGCAGTAGGTCTGGCTTAATTTTCTTTTTCTACTGTCTCAGGGGTGGTATTGAGTTATTATTTTGATAATTCTCTTCTTTTTCCCTATTGTCATCTACAGCTATAAACTTCCTTTTACATTTCTTTAGCTATATCTCTTAAGTTTTTTTTTTTGTTGTTGTTTCATTAATCTTAAAATATTTTTAAGTTTCCCTTAGTCTCTGATCTTTGACTCATTGGCTACTGTGGAGTTTGTTGTTAATGAATTTCCTAAATTTCTTTCTGCTATTGAATTCTAATTTCACCCACTTTGGTCAGAAGTTGAACTTCTTGTGATCTTAGTCTTTCAAAGTAGGGTCATGGATCAGCCTAGGCTCTTTCCCAGAGAATGTCCCGTGTGCATTTGAGAGGAATGGGTGCCCTGCTGCTGCTGCTGGGTGAAGTATTGTCTGAATATCTGTCCTTTAGTGTATGATGCAGTTTGCTTATGGGTGTTGCTTAGTTTTGCTGCTTTCTTCTTGATATTCTGCACTCTGGTTCTATTCATGACCACGTGGGCTACTGATGTCTCCGACTATTCTAGTTGAGTTGCCTATTTCCCATGCAGCTCTGTCAATTTTGGCTTCATGTACTTTGGGGTTCTGTTGCTATGTGCATACATTTATCATTGCTATGCTTTCTGATAGGTTGACCATTTTATCATTATAAAATGTTTTTCTTTATCTCTAGTAACATTGTACCATCTGTTGCAAAGTAATTTTATCTGATATTAAAATACCACTCTAACTTTTGTATGGTTGCTGTTTGCATAAATATACTTTTTCTGCCCTTTTACTTTTGCACTGTTATCTTTAAATCTGAAGTGCTTTTCTTGTAGACAGCATATAGGTGGATCTGCTCTGCTCATTCTGACGTCTCTGCCTTCTGTTGGGCTGTCTGATTCATTCATATTTAATATCATGGTTATAATTGTATTGGCATTTACCTCTCCTTTTCTACAACCCAGTTTCTTCTTCCTCTACTCTTCTTGGTCTGCTTTCTTTTGCAATAAGTGTGTGTTTTTTAGTGTAAATTTTTTCCTTTAAGGATATTTTTTAGTCACTGTCTTTGTGGTTGCTCTAGGGGTGACCATATACCCCATGTCTTACCAGAATTCTTCAGTTCCACTAATACATTCCAGTAAGATCTAGTACCTCAGTGGAGCACGGTTCCATCTCCCTTTTGATGCTATCATTATTATACATGATACATCTATAAATGTTACACTACCCTGTTGTAGTTATTACTTTATATGAATTTATGTCTTTCAAGGAAGCTGAGAGAATAAAGGAGAGCAAGTATATATTGTAGTTTGATACATTAACCATGTTATATTTTTCCTGTTCTCTTCATTTGTTCTTATAGATTCTCAACCTCAGGTGTCATTTTCTTACATCAGTATAGCTTTGCTCACACACAGTTTCTTTGTGCTGTTTTTGTGAACATTTTACTTTTGTATATGTGATAGATACAATAGTGTGTGTGTGTGTGTGTGTGTGTGTATGTGTGTGTGTGTGTGTGCATGCGTCATTTATAGACTTTTAAAAAATTCAATTGACAGAAGAAAGTAGAAGAAATATGGGCTAATGCTGTGTTTTACAGTTATGTGATTCTCTTTCCTGGGGCTTCTTGGTTTTGTGTGTTTGTAGCTGAATTGCTGTCCAGTGATTCTTACTTTACAACTTAAAAAATTCCCCAGCTTTTCTCACAAGACAAGCCTTTTAGTAATGACTCCTGTTTTGTTTATCTGGGGTGTCTTTTGCATATTCACTGTTGGAAGGTCATTTTGCTGGATGTTAAGATTCTTAGTGGACAGTCTTTCCACTTTGGATGTGTCATCCCACTGCCTCTGGACTTCCATTGTTTTTATGAGAAGTCTTCTGTTAATCTTACTGGTCTTTCCTTTTATGCAACTAGTCATTGTCCTCTTGCTACACTCAAGATTTTCTCTTTGATGTTGTCTTTCAACACTTTGAGCTTAGTGTGTCTGTGTGTGATTGTCTTCACACTTATTTTATTTGGAATTTGTTGAACTTCTTGGTTGTATGAACTAGAATTGTAAAAAAATCAACTCTGGGGGTTGAGAAGTTTCAGCCATTGGAGTACTTTCCTGCTCCTTTTCTACTCTCATTCTCTTCTCTCATTCTAGTCTTTTATGCTTTATATTCCTTCATCCCTTTAACAGTGCCAGATGATCTTCTAACTTTATTTTTCTTCCTATTTCTCTCTGTTCTTCTGATTGAATAATTTCTAATGATTTTCAAGTTGCTGATTCTTCTGCCTGTTCAAAGTTCCTAATCAATTCTTTTAGTGAATTTTCTACTTTAATTATTATAATTTTCCTCCCCAGATTCTCTGTTTCTTTAAATAGTCTCATCTCTTTTTTTTTTAATTCTCTAGTTGATCTTTTTTTAATTATTATTTTTTATTTGTATACGACAGTGGAATGCATTACAATGCTTATTGCACATATAGAGTACAATTTTTCATATCTCTGGTTGTGTATAAAGTATATTCACACCAATTCTTGTCTTCATACATGTACTTTGGATAATAATGTTCATCACATTCCACTGTCATTTCTAACCCCATGCCCCCTCTCTTCCCCTCCCAATCCTCTGCCCTATCTAGAGTTCATCTATTCCTCCCACACTCCCCCTCCCTACCTGACTATGAATCAGCCTCCTTATATCAAAGAAAATATTAGGCATTTGGTTTTCTGAGATTGGCTAACTTCATTTAGCATTATCTTCTCTAACTCCATCCATTTACCTGCAAATGCCATGATTTTATTATCTTTTATTGCTGAGTAATATTCCATTGTATGTATGTATGTGTGTGTGTGTGTGTGTGTGTGTGTGTGTGTGTATATATAAATAAATATGCCACATTTTTTATCCATTAATTTATTGAAGGGTATCTAGGTTAGTTCCACAATTTAGCTATTCTGAATTGTGCTGCTATAAAAATTGATGTGGCTGTGTCCCTGTAGTATGCCATTTTTAAGTACTTTGGGAATAGACCAAGGAGTAGGATAGCTGGGTCAAATGGTGGGTCCATTCCCAATTTTCCAAGAAATCTCCATACTGCTTTCCGTATTGGCTGCACCAATTTGCAGTCCCACCAGCAGTGTATGAGTATATCTTTTTCCCCACATCCTCGCCAACACTATTTTTTGCATTCTTAATAGCAGCCATTCTGACTGGAGTGAGATTAAATCTTAGAGTAGTTTTAATTTGCATTTCTCTAATTGTAAGTGATAATAAACATTCTTTCATATATTTGTTGATTGATTGTATATCATCTTTTGAGAAAATGTCTGTTCAGGTCCTTGGACCATTTATTGATTGGGTTATTTTTTTGTTTGTTTTTTGGTGCTTAGCTTTTTGAATTCTTTATATACTCCAGAGATTAGTGCTCTGTCTGATGTGTGAGGGGTAAAAATTTGCTCCCAAGATGTAGGCTCTCTATTCACCTCACAGATTGTTTCTTTTGCTGAGAAGAAATTTTTTAGTTTGAGTCCATCCCATTTATTGATTCTTGATTTTAATTATTGTGCCAAATGAGTCTTATTAAGGGAGTTGGGGTCTAATCCCACATGATGGAGATTAGGGCCTACTTTTTCTTCTGTTAGATGCAGGGTCTCTGGTTTAATTCCTAGGTCCTTGATCCATTTTGAGTTGAGTTTTGAGCATGGTGAGAGGCAGGGGTTTAATTTCATTTTGTTGCATATAGATTTCCAGTCTCTCAGCACCATTTGTTGAAGTGGATATCTTTTCTCCAAAGAGGATATCTTTTTCTCCAATGTTTTTGGTGCCTTTGTCTAATATAAAATAATTGTAGTTTTGTGGGCTAGTCTCTGTGTCCTCTATTCTGTACCACTGGTCTACCAGTCTATTTTGGTGTCAGTACCATGTGTTTTTGTAACTATTGCTCTGTAGTATAGTTTAAGTTCTGGTATATGATGCCACCTGCTTCACTCTTCTTGCTAAGATTTGCTTTAGCTATTCTGGGTCTCTTATTTTTCCAGATGAATTTCATGACTTCTTTTTTTTTATTTCTATGAGGAATATCATTGGGATTTTGATTAGAATTGCATTAAATCTGTATAGTGCTTTTGGTAGTATGGTCATTTTAATAATATTAATTTTGCCTATCCAAGAGCAAAGTAGATCTTTCCATCTTCTAAGGTCGTCTTTGATTTCTTTCTTTAGAGTACTATAACTTTCATTATGTAGATCTTTCACCTCTTTTGTTAATTTGCTTCCCAAGTTTTTTTTTTTTTGAGGCTATTATAAATGGGGTACTTTCCCTCATTTCCTTTTCTGAGGATTTGTCACTGATACACAGAAATGCCTTTGATTTATGGGTGTTGATTTTATATCCTGCTACTTTGCTGAATTCATTTACTAGTTCTGGAAGTTTTCTGGAGGAACTTTTAGGGTCTTCTAGTATAGAATCATATCATCAGCACATAGTGACAATTTGAGTCCTTTTCCTATGTGTATCCGTTTAATTTCTTTCATCTGTCTAATTGCTCTGGCCAGTGTTTCAAGAATTATGTTAGATAGAAGTCATGAAAGAGGGCATCCCTGTCTTGCTCCAGTTTTTAGAGGGAATGCCTCCAATTTTTCTCCATTTAGAATTATGTTGGCCTGGGGCTTAGCATAGATAGCCCTTATGATGTTGAGATATGTTCCTGTTATTCCTAATTTTTCTAGTGTTTTGAACATAAAGCAGTGCTGTATTTCTTCAAATGCTTGTTCTGCATCTATTGAGATGATCATATGATTCTTATCTTTAAGTCTATTGATGTGGTGAATTACTTTTATTGATTTCCGTATGTTGAACCAAACTTGTATCCCTGGATTGAATTCTACTTGATTGTGGTACATAATCTTTTTGTAATTGATTTGCCAAAATTCTACTGAGAATTTTTGCATTTATGTTCATTAGAGATATTGGTCTGAGTTTTCTTTTTTTGGTCCTAGCTGATCATATACTGTCATCATACCTTCCCCTTTCTCTCTAAGAATGGACCTGTTGGAATATTTGGATCTCATTTGTGATAGCTGCTTTGAAGGTGTGTGCTGAGGCTGACAACGGAGCCCTTTCACAGCCGGTTTCTGTTGTCTGTTTTCCCTTTCTTATGTATTTGTGACCCTTTCCTATGGTTTTACACGTCTTGTAACTGCCACCCCCCTCAACTGGACCTTTTAGATAATGTATTTTAGCAAGTCTGGATCCAGTTTTCCTTCCTTTGAGCTTGTGATTGTTTGCTTGTTTGTGTTTTGTGATATGCAAGGGCTGTTTTAGAGTTTATCCGCCACCCCCAACGTACTTCTCCAGCAAGGTAGCCTTGGGGGTATGCATAGTCACTCAAAATGACTGTGGTCAGTGGGTGTGTCTTTGGCGTCCCTCTTCTCCCTTCTTGCCTAATTTCCCTGGCAAGCCGTCTGCCTCTGTTGCTGGTAGCCTGCGTTAATTGCTATGTGATTCCTCTATTTTTCTTTTTCTTTTTTTTTTTTTTTGACAGTGCTCAGGAGTCATTCCTTCCTCTGTGTTCTGATCAAATTACATTTGAACATGTTTGCAAGGACATATTCGAGGCCGGTCCTGAGGTCTGGCCACAGAGGTTGGCTCTTGCTAGCTGTCTCTGTCTCAGACCCTTCTGATAAACTCACTGGCTGCAGCTGGGCTTGCTGCGCTCGGCCTTCTCCACCTGTCTCCGTGTTCACCGATCATGTTCCTTCCTCTGCCTTTTCTGCCATTAGCATTACCTGACGAGGTTCCACTTATAATGTTGTATTTTTCATTGTAATATTTCCATTTGGGTATTTCATAGTCTCTGTGTGTTTCATTTTTTCTATCTCATCAGACATCATCTATCTTTTATACAATATTCTTTTTTTTTTTTTTTAATTAATTTTTATTGTAGGTTGTTCAAAACATTACATAGTTCTTGATATATCATAATTCACACTTTGATTCAAGTGGGATATGAACTCCCATTTTTACCCCATATACAGATTGCAGAATCACATCAGTTGCACATTGATTTACATATTGCCATTCTGGAGTCTGTTGTATTCTGCTGCCTTTCCCATCCTCCACTATCCCCCCTCCCCTCCCCTCTTCTCTCTCTACCCCCTCTACTGTAATTCATTTCTCCCCCTTATATTTTCCCTCCTTTCCCCTCACTTCCTCTTGTATGTAATTTTGTATACCCCTGAGGGTCTCCTTCCATTTACATGCAATTTCCCTTCTCTCTCCCTTTCCCTCCCACCTCTCATCCCTGTTTAATGTTAATCTTCTTCTCATGCTCTTCTTCCCTACTCTGTTCTTAGTAACTCTCCTTATATCAAAGAAGACATTTGGCATTTGTTTTTAAGGGATTGGCTAGCTTCACTTAGCATAATCTGCTCTAATGCCATCCATTTCCCTCCAAATTCTATGATTTTGTCATTTCTTAATGCAGAGTAATACTCCATTGTGTATAAATGCCACATTTTTTTTATCCATTCGTCTATTGAAGGGCATCTAGGTTGGTTCCACAGTCTTGCTATTGTGAATTGTGCTGCTATGAACATGGATGTAGCAGTGTCCCTATAGTGTGCTCTTTTTAGGTCTTTAGGGAATAGACCGAGTAGTGGAATAGCTGGATCAAATGGTGGTTCCATTCCGAGCTTTCCAAGAAATCTCCATACTGTTTTCCAAATTGGCCGCACCAATTTGCAGTCCCACCAGCAATGTACAAGAGTACCCTTTTCTCCACATCCTCGCCAGCACTTGTTGCTGTTTGACTTCCTAATGGCTGCCAATCTTACTGGAGTGAGATGGTATCTTAGGGTGGTTTTGATTTGCATTTCTCGTGGTTATTATAGTCATTTTTAAATACCTGTCTGATAATTTCAATAGCTGGCTTGTTTGAGGGTCTTCTTTTTCTATTGCTGGTCACCTTTTGTGACCACAAATAAAATTTCCTTGCTTCTATGTTGTATTGCATCCTATTTTGTGCTGCATGCCAGAGATGTTTTTCCATCACATAACAGTGCCCTCCCCTTCTTTCAAGTCGTCAGTGTTGAAATGCTGAATCCATCCTGGAGCTGACTCTGATTTTCGGTAGCTTTGGTTTCATTCATTTCGCTACCAACTCCAAGTGCCCCGTGGGAAGGGCATGCCCTGGATTCTCGGGGGCTCCTTGAGCTTTACATCTGAGACATCCTTTTTTCTGAATCTGGTGACCTCTGACCTCTGACCTGCAGCCCAGGTCGCCCTCTACTAACTCCCGAGTCCTCAGGCTTTGGAGACAGCTGCCTGTTCTCTTCCAGGGTGTGAGGTCTGCAGGGATTCCTCCCAGTGCTCCTCCCTGCCTTTAACCGTCAGGAACCGGGAGCCTGGAGTCCCAGAAGGGCTTCCCTTGAGTTTGCTCCTTTTTTGTCCCGCCCTCATTTTCAGAGGGAGCTGCCTGTCACTGGGGGAAGCCCCACATGGCTCAGGGGTCTTCCAGTTTTCTTGCCCCTACCCCCCCAGAGAGTAGCCAGTGGTGAGGATTCACTCTGTGCCTGGGACTTCTTCACATGCTCCTCTGTCCCCTGGCATGGCTCTCCTGTCCAGGGTGAACGTCCCTTGTCTCATCATGGTCAGAGGTGAGGACACTCAGCTGTCAAACTCCTCAAATAACCTTCTCTATTGCTCCATCTCCATGCTGTGGACTTCCTGCAAATGGCAGTCATATAGGAACACTCAGGGTCAACAGGAGGACGTCATCATCTTGGAGAACCTAAAGTGATTTGGTTTATGGACCATTCCCAATTTGGCCCATTAAACAACAACAACAACAACAGGAAACTCTATGATGGTCATTGCCTTTGCCTGGGGAAACTACAGGAGGAGAAACCAGAGGTCATGGTTCTCACCCCTGAAAACACCCTGCTCCCTCTTGCTTCTGATTGTGCTTCTTCTAGCTCTGAGGCACAGGGGGAGGATGTGGCGGGTTGAACGTCTGTGAGATGGTATCTCGTCAACCAGAAGTCGTCTTTTCTTAATACCAATTTCAGAATGTTAAAGTGGACAGTAGATAGTCCAAGGCTGAGACCCTCCTAGGACTCCGGAGTGAAGGATACTGGGCTTGGGTCTGGGCATGACCAGCTGAAGGGACGCCCGCGTACCAGGACTTTGATCTGAATTAGGACGCCCGAGTCAGAGGTGTGCTCTGCTAGCTGCTGCTCTCTTGCTGTGAGGGGTGCAATCCCAAGACTTATGGTGACGAAAAGGCTGAGTGGCCATTTCTCTAATAAAGCTCCCTGGATAGTGGCCAGGACCCTATTTGCAGACTTGGTTCTTTGGCCCTGATATAACTGCAAGGCGCACCAGCAAAGGTTTGTGGCCAAATCTCCTGAAATGTGCTTGAACACTGACCACCGCAGGCTTCCATCGGCTGCCTGAGAGATGGTGACATGTTGTCCCCTGCGTGCCTGTGGTCTTGGCTCCTCAGACGTCAACTTGGCCAGGAAGCAACAGACGTGCCTCTCAGTGGGAGCTTCCAGGAAGTCTAATCAGACGGAAATCTGATCTGTATGCACGACTAGCTCCGGCAGGTAGGGCAGGTCGAGGGTGTGAAAAGTGAAATTCCTCCCAGCATCTCCCATTGACCCCTCCACCCTGTGGCTGGTGACCACCAGTGGCAGGGCGGTTTCTCTTGACCCCATGAAAGGGACTCATGAGGCCTACTGTGCTCGGTGGTGCCAGGGGACACCGAGAGGCATGGACCTCGCCTGCTCTTGGACCATCCTTTCGTTCTTCCTTCTCTCCCCAGATCCGTGGAGCACCTACCTCGAGTCAGGCACTGGGCAAGGCTGGGGGCTGTGGGAACAGAGGCATCTCCTCCCTCAGGGCTGCACTGTGCAGGGAGGGACAGACCCTGAGCAAGACACTTGGGATGTGGTGGGCACTTAGTGGGAGACCTGGACTTGCTCGGGGTGGGGTGTGGAGGTGGTTTTTTCCCTGAGACCCCCAGGGGAGAGACCATCCCCAGGAGACAAATGAGGGGAGACGAAGCAGGAACAGGAGAGCGCTTCCAACAGAGCAGGAGCAGCCAGCAGTGGGCTTTGCCTTTGAGAGATGGGCTGGAGGGCGGGTGGGGTTGCCAGCCAAGTCACTCTGGCAGGAGGAGCAGGGGGACATGCTGACTGGGATCGCGGAGTGGGCTGGGGGGACTGGAGCTCCCAGTTATGTGAGAGGTGAAACTCAGGGAGAGAACTGGGGTGGGGCTGATGGTGTATCCCAATGGCCGCCAGTGGATATGTTCATTCTCTTGGCCCCGAGGTTCTCCGGAGGGAGCTTCCTGCCTTTCCACCCTGTGCTGCTGGCTCTCCTTGGCTGTGGCTACATCTCTCCAATCTCTGCCTCTGTCTTCAGACAGCCTCCCCTCTGCAGGTCTCTGTGTGTCCCCTCTGCCTCCTATGACGATCCAGCCTTGGATTTAGGCCCACCACATGCAGGGCGACCTCACTGGAACTTAACTAATGACATCTGCAAAGACCCTATTTTTACATAAGGGCCCACTCTGGGGTTTTGGTAGACAGGACCCCTGGGCGGGGCCACTCTTCTACCCGCTACAGAGAGCAAGGAAAGACTAGGTAGGGACGGCTCCAGATGGCCAGCTTGAGCCACCGGATCTGGAAGACAGACCCACACCAGCGTGGGGGCTCCAGCACAGGATCAGAAACACGCTGTGTGAGTGTGTGACGTGACTGTACCTGGTGAGGCCCTGGGGTTGACTTCTTATTGTCCCTTTCCTCAGGGAAAGCTGGTGTGCAAAGCTGGCATGCAACCAGTGCTTTGCACAGCACGGGACCACGGAGACCCCGCACCACACCAGGCTCCTTGGTATTGTGTGTACAGGAAGCACCAGGGGCTGGCGCCAGGCTGGCCTGGGAACTCTCCCCAGCCCTGCCATGCTTCCTGGCTGTGTGTCTCTGGGAGGGCTCTGGGCTTCTCTGAGCTTGAGGTCCTTCCTAGTGCAATGGGGGTGAAAACGCTGGGGAAGAGCACTGGGAAGGAATTGTGCGCAGCTTGAAGGTGCTTGCCCGGGGATCGGTCTCCTGTATTTTCACTTTAAACAAATGCTCCATGTATCAGGTTATATTTTAGATTCTACCAAACACACCCACAGGAGGGTGTCCAGGATGCGTGATGGCGAAGTTTCCACTTTATCCTGTAGCGTGAATTATTGACAAGTGCTTATTTTCTTCTGATTTCTCCCTTCCTCAACAGTCAGTAGAGAATCTCAGTTAATTTTGAGTTCTGACTTAGGAAGGGCATTTGTACTTAGTGGACTGGGGAATGGTGGTGGCTGGGGAATGGAGGTAAAAATTTGCAAGTGGATCAGAAAAGAAAAAAGCTTCTCCGTAGATCGGAGGCAAGGAAGTCAACAATCCACAGGGAGCCGTGGGGAGGTCGAGCTTTTAATCTGAGAGACATCAGAAATACTTCTGTTCTCTTAACTTCCCTCTGCAGCCCGCCTCCACAGCCTGCCCTGGATCCTTGCAGCAGAGAGATTTTCCCTCCAGAATCAACCCTGAGCAGCAGCCTGCTGCCTGGTCACTGTCCTGCCTGGCGTTCAACCCCCTGGTGACCTCGTCCCCCAGCCCTCCTGCGGGCTCTTGCTCTTGCTTGGCATGGTTTCAAGCCCTTGCTAATACAGCCCGAATCCCGGGATCACGCATGGCCCTCTCCCCTGGATCTCAGCCCTGCCCTACTACAGTAGCCGTCATTCCCAGCTCCCAACACCTCTCTCCTAGTCCTGGGGAGCTGGCTCCTGTTGCTGGCAGAAATGACAAACCACACTTCAACATGCTTCCCCACCTTGACCAAGACCAAGGGCTCCTTTCCAATCCAGGAATGCAAAGGCCCAAGAGCGAGGTCCAAGTCTCACTTCACCGCTCACCGGGAGCATCTTCTGTCCACCTAGCAGGTGCCCCTTTCACAGGTCAAACACCACCTTCTCTGTGAAGCCTTCTGTCTAATGCAGCAGAAAGCAAGTGTCCTTCCATTCTCCATCACCGTCTGGACATAGGACAAGCTGCCCCCTCCCCGGCCAGGACAGTCTGCGTACTTTGCGTACTGTCTAAGTTGAAGTTTCATTTCCAAAATGGCAGGCATGATATGCACCATCTTTCAGTAGAAAACCCACTTTGGTAAAGTTCCCTGTTCCGTTCTTCCTGAGTGGACCTTCCCTGGCTCTAAGGGGTCCAGCGCGATTGCTAATATTGCAGTAAATCCCCCGTGAGTGGCGTTCTTTACAGTTAGGACAGATCAGCTTCCTCCAGGATGGATTCAGACAGAATTACAGAAGTCAGATGCTCCCTGGGCCTCTTCAAAGCCATCCAGATGTGCCATGTGAAGGGCTGGGGGACTGGATGCCAATGCCCATGCGTGGGGGTGTTCCGTCTCCCTGCACCCCCAAAGGACTGGGAGAATGGCTAAAGGAATCAGCGGGGGAGGGAAGACCCGGAAGGCTCTGGGTGCCTTTCCAACGCCTGCCAAGGGTGTGTGCAGAGCACAAAGTCGAGCCCCCTCCAGCAGACTTGCAGCTACCTGCTTGGGAGTGGAACTGAGCAAAAGCAGATGGTGCACAGGTGGTGGCAGTGAATGTTGGGGTGATTGCATCTCATGCTACCTTGAAATGCTGCCTGTGGGGTCCAGATTGACCTGGGTAGAAATGCCACCTGGGAGAGGGAGGGGTGCTGGCAGAGAGCTGGGAGTGGGAGGGAATGCAGCTGTGACTGGAAGTCTCACTACAGAGGTGCTTGGGGGTCTGGGCACAGGGCGAGGCTGGGGCTGCAATTCTCATGGGGGAGGCAGGCCTGGTGATAGCAAGCTCTGGCTCACCATCGTTGTGGTTGAGGCGCCGGCGGGTGGGGCTGGTATTGAGGACGTGGGGGATCCACGATGCCAGTGTCTGGTTGGTCCTCACATGGCACTGCACCACCTGGGCGTGGTGAAGAGGAGGTCATGGGCAGCTGCTGGGTTCCAGGGGCGATGGGTGGAAGCTCAGGTTACAGTCCAGGTGAGAAGCAGGTTCAGAGGACCTGAACAGGGTGCTGTTGACAGGGCTTCAAGGTTCTGGGGAACCAGACACCTAAGGATAGCTTGAGGGGTTGGGGCAGAGGTGCTGGGTGAGAGCAAAGAGTCTGGAGGGGACCAGGGCTCAGGGCCTTGCACCAGGGGCTGGGTGGGTTGGCTCAGTTTCCAGCACCCACTGGATACCCCTGAAGGGACCTGCAGCCATGCTGACCCTCTGGCTTCCTGTGGCTGAGGAGCCTGGGAGATTTCTCCATTATCACACTGAATCCACAGAAATTCCCAGAGGCAAAGGCAGATGTGATGGCATGTGAAGGTGCTTGGACAGTGTGGAGCGGTGAGCAGAGCCAGGCGGGTGCTTGGACATGGGTCCCAGCCCCTCCCCCTGCTCCTGAGTGGCCAGGTCCTGGCCTCCCTCACAGGAATACAGAGTTAGAGCCAGGTGTCAGTTCTGTTCAGGGCCCCCAAATGCCATTTTGTGATAGCTCTAATGGGCTAGATTGCAGAATAAGAGAGACAGAGACGGAGCAGTGGAGACAGTGAGATAGAAACAGAGACAGAGAAAGACAGAGAGAGGCAGAGACAGAGAAAGAGAGAGGCAGAGAAAGAGACAGAGGCGAGCAGGGAGGGACAGCTGACCTTCCTGGGGACAGAAGCAGGGCAGAGTGGGGTGCTGGAGAGGAAAGGTATGGAGGGAGGCTGTAGCCCCCACCCCAAGCAGTCTGAGTGGGCTTTGACCCTTCCCTGTGTGGGATCCAGATGGGGACTTGTCACCAGCACTCACGTCCACACCCTCCTTCCCTGGGCGGCTTCTGGTGGCACGTGTGGATCAGCGTGGAAACCCACCTTTGGGGAATGATGTCAGAGCTGCCCATCAAGGCACCAGCGGTGCTCATGGTCAGCAAAGGGACAAGACCAGGCAGCGTCTCTGCCCCTCCCACCACAGCCCAACTAGAGGGCCTTAGGCAGCTCCCTCCACCTCTCTGAGCCTCGGTTTCCTCTTTTGAACCGGGGCTCGTGGAAATACCTGCCTGAGAGCATCCCGAGAGCAAGGCCGGGCAGAGCAGCAAGGCCTCGGTGCAGGCCTGGGGGAGCAGCCCTGGGCTGGAGATGCCCAGAAGCCCTTCCCACCCTGCCCCAGAGCTGCCTCCGCGGTGGGTAGAGCGTCTCGGGGGATTCAGCAGGTCTCAGCCCTCCCTTCTCCGTAGGCCCAGCTGCCAGTGTCCTGGGCTGCTCCTTCCCCAAGGCAGGTGATTCAAAGGTGTCATTAGCAAGGGCAAGGCCTCTCCTCTGAAAGGCAGAGGCAGCCTGTCGGAGAGTCAGTGGTTACTGGAATTAGAGGTTTCCGGAGAGATCTTAAATGGGTAATAACTCCAGAAAATGCTTGGCATTGATGTGCTTACCTGGGATTTCTCTGACAGGGCCTGGCTCTGCTTAGAGCACTGCTCTTGGGATCACCCCTCCCCCTCCCCGTCCCCTCCTCCCTCCCCCACAACCCGCGTGCACGGTTATGGTTGTCAGCCTTGACCTGTGATCAGCACTTGGCACCTCTTAGCTCATCCCGTACCAGTCCTGGGGAAGGGTGTGTGGCAGGCAGCTGTAGTGCAGGGGGAAACAGAATTCAGAGCCCCCATCACCCAAGTTCATCTCTACTTGGGAAGGGTCTGGGCTCCTCTGGTGACACCAGGCACCCAGCCCAACAGCAAAGCTGCACCCTCCCAGCTCCTGGTCCTGGGTCAGGCTCTGGGGCCTGTTGCCCCTGTGCCCAGAGGAGCACTGCCGCTGAGGTGTGAAGCCCCACACCTGGTTTTCAGGTGGTGGGTACAGGATTCAGACCCACAGAGGCCTTTCTCCCAGGAGGACCTCTCAACGGGAGACTCTTCTGTCCCCAGGGCACCTGCGCAGTATGGAAGCACTTTGTCATCATAACTGGGGTGGGGCTTTGGGAGTCTGTGGGTAGAGGTCAGGGACATTGCTAAGTACCCCAGATGCACAGCACAGCCTCTCCTCAGAGAAGTACACTGCCCACAGAGGTCAGAGGCTGAGGCTGAGCAGCCCCCTCAGGTCCCTTCTTATACCTGAGCCAGCCAGAGAGGTGCCTGGAGTGGGGACGGGGGCTTCCCTGGGCCTGAAAGGAGGCTTCTGCACCTCTGACTGGGCTGGGATGCCCATGGGGGTCCACAGGGCTGGGCTCTGGGCAGCCTCCCCAGTCAGAGACAGTAGCTGCCTCAGGACTCTGGAGGGCAAAGTCCCCTTTGCTGGAAGTCCTGGTGCAGCAGGGCAAGAAGGGTCAGGACCACTGAGAAATGTCCCTCCCTTTAGCTCACAGAACTTGCTTGAGGCCAGGGGATATTGTTGGAGTGGCCAGTTTGTATACAGGATTTAGGGCATTGTTTCTGGAGATTTTAGCCACAGTCCAGTCAGCTGCCAGCCTGAGCAATGTCCCGACGGTGCTGGGTGACAAATCCGGGGCACAGATCTTGGCCCTGAGCCAGGTTGAGCAGAGGTTTGGAGAGGCCTAGCGCTTGGTCCGCCAAGCTGGCTCCCAGGCCCCGTGTGCCCTCCTTGCCCCCCGGCCCGCCCCGCCCTGGCACGGTCTATATTTAAGAATGTTTACAGATAATAATGGCCTTCAGCCCCAGGAGTCAGACAGGAGCTTCCTGACAACTGTGCTGCTGTGCCTGGCTGCAGGTTTGCTCTGGCTCTCTGCTCTTCTGAAGGAGCGAGGGGGCCTCTGGGCTTTGCCAGCCGCTGCCTCCCGGGGCAGCTAGAGAAGTGGCCACGACCCTGCAGGGAAGCAGGTTTTCTTGGGAAGATAGAGACGTTCATCCAGACTCATCCCATGGCCTTCAGGCAAGTCGAATTCCCCCAGAACCCCTAGTGGGACCCAGAGTGGGCGTCTGTTTAGGAGAGGCCTCTGGAAGATGAAGGCTTTGCAGAGCCCAGCAGCGCCAGGCCCCAGGGAATGACCGGCTGAGTCGGGAGTCCGCGTAGAGAGCGGTGCCACCCTTCCCCCCATGCAGGGTCCTTTTCGTGTGTCTGCTGGGTCAGACCCACAAAGAGCCTGGTGGTCTGTTTCCATGTGAGTGTGATCTTCACCTGCTTCTTCTGGGCTAAAAGCTAAGTTCCACCTGGAGCCTTTTCATCTCCAGAGTGAGACGATTTCCAGGAAATAATAGATCATCACCCATGTGCATCTGAACCGCACGGTGCCCTGCTCTTCAGCCAGGTTTTGTGGAAATTGCACGGGGAGCTTTTCACTTTCCACAGTGGAGGTGAGACATGCCTTCAGTGTCGGGAGTAAATATCTGACTTCGGAAGCTGTTATTCTGTGGTAATTTCCACACGGGATCCTGTGGCGGGTGTGCGTGTGTGTGCATGTGCATATTTTGCTTTTGTTTGACTTTGCATTTCGCATCATTTGTGGGTTTCGTTTCTGCAGAGTGGTTTGGAAATGAGTTAGGTTGCTGGAGTTGGGATGGCAAAGGAGCTGGGGAAGCCGTGTCTGAGTGTGACCCTGGTCCTGGTTAGTTCTTGGTTTCCGAAGGCAAGGGGTTTTGGACAAAGTGGGAAATGGTGATTCTGGAACCTGAGGCCTCGGGGAGACAGGTGGGGGTTGCACGCTGCACCACCTCCCCTGAAACGCCTCTTTCCTCGCAAGGGACAGGAAAGCAGGTGATTTAACTGTCCTCGGTGGAGTGTGCTTTGTGTGTTATTCTTTGAGGATGAATTACAGAGTTATGCAAATGCATAATGATTTTGCAAATACAAAGCCCAAGAATAACAAATCAGAAGAATAACACATGTTTGAGGTTCATTGAGAAATAATCAAAGCTGTATTGTCTGGCTGAGGAGAGATCGGGGAAAGTTGTCTGGGAGCCGCTGTTCAGTTGTCACGGGGCGCATCTCTCAGTAGAGATGACTGTTCCCAAGAAGGTGTGATGCACATCTGGGCTGTTTACCTTCATGACTTGTGTAGGGAGCTGCAGTGAGAAGGGCTTGGGGAAAGGCACTTTCTTGACCATATATTCTTGCCTGCCTGAGCACACCCATGGTGGCAGGTGGTTTGCAGTTCTCTGTACCCACAGAAGAGGTTTCTGTTTCCGTGTGTCCTTTTGGTATTAACTCTTTGATTGTCGAGCCTTGAGTCTGTTTGTACACCACCCGTCCGCCAGTTACTTTTGGGGTTTAAAGACGTTGTTATTACATAATGCAGTGTTGTTGCTTGTGGGGTGGCTGTTCATGTCGTGTATGCTCAGAACATTCTATTTTTAAAGTCTGAAATATCATTCTCAGGCGCAACCTGCTCGCTCCTGCCGCCCATGGAATCACACGCTGGGCGCCGTGGAGCTGTGGCGTGGAGGCACCTGGCACGCGGACGGAAGCCTGTTCCTCCCGTCTGGGCCCCAGAACCCTGGGAGTGGCCACAGGCAGTTTTCCTTGGGTCCTGAGGTCGATGATCAGGAGGGCAGTGCTATTTTTAGCTCATCCCTTCACGCATCTTGACATGATTTGACGTGTCCCAGCTGAATCTCATCTATGTGCAGAGGTCACTGTGCTCTGAAATCTGTTCTGTGGGACAGAAATAGTCCTGTCCTGAGCATATTACATTTGTTATTATTCAGGGAGAAAGTTATCAACTATCTTTAAAAGATACAAAATATAGCTCAGCCTTTTATTTCTACTGTTCATCTCCCTGGCCATGAGCCCTCCAAGGGACTGTTCATCCCGACTGCAGAGCAGGGAGCAGTGTCCTCTGTTTCCAGAACCTGCATCTAACGCAGTTCACTGTGGGTTTTCTGGGCCTGTGGGGGGCGGGGTTCCCACCTGCAGAGGTCCCCAGACCCCGAGGCTAATCCAGGCCCCTGCCTGTGCTACAGACGGGCATCAGCTGGAGTTCCAGAGGTTCGGGCCGATGGTGCTTGAGGCAGGTGGTGGGGCAGGAGGGTGGGCTGATACTATCCTGTGCTCTTGGTAGAAGAGGAACTTGACTGGAACAGAACTTAAAGTTTAAATCAAGCCAGCTTGCTAGTGGGTTTCCGTGGAGCACGGCCACCCCATTCACTGAGGCACCTCCATCTTGGCCCACATCTGAGGAGCCGCGGCAAGGCGATGTCAGTAGTGGGTCAAGCTGATGTGTGTATGATTGTTCATAACACTATTTTAAATTTTCCTGTGTTCAAAATTGTGTAAAGCATGTTGAGGACTGTGGTGGTGACCAGCCCAGGGTCTCCAGACGAGTGCAGTGGGCTCCATCCCAGGCTCTGAGCCGGAAGCACCTACCTAACAACCTGGTGGTTGCTCCACAGGGCACATGATACACACAGATGGAAATGTCGGTGGTGCGGCCGAGGTGCCCAAGAGCCAAGCAGCACTGGCACAGCATAGTGCTCGGGAGGCTGAGGCCACGGGAGGCTGAGGCCACGGGAGGCTGAATGCTGCAGGGACCCAGCTCACAGCCCTGGCGCGGCCCGGGGTGTGCGTGGGCCCTGGAGGGGGCGTCCTAGCCTGGCTGCTGGGGAGTGAGCAATGCTGCTGTGATTGTGGCCCCTGGGCTCACGTCCCGTGCCCACTGTCCTGCGGGTTGTTGATGAGCAATCTGGGAAATGAACAGGAAAGTAGGGCAAGGCCAGGAGAGCTCTCAGTGTGGTGGGCGGGAGACAATTGAGTACTAAAAAGAGTGTCAGGGTGGGCGACAATGAGGAGGTGACATTTGAGAGAAGACTTGGGGGCGATGAGAAACTGAGTCTAGTGGATCTGGGTGAAGAGCCCTCGGGGCGAAGGGGACTTTTGGTGCAATGGCTGGAGCAGGAGCCTGCCTGGTAGGTTCTAGGAGCAGCAAGGAGCCCAGGGTGGCTGGACTTGTGTGAAGTCACTGGGAGGGGGGAGGAGAGAGCCAGGGAGATCACCAGGTGAGGGCCACCGCCAGGATTTTGACTTTTGCTCCATGTGCAATAGTGAGCCACTCGGTTTGGAATCCGAGAGCCATGGTCCACCCATGATTTAAGGGAACCCTGGCTTCATTGTGAGAGCAGCTAGAGGAGCGGAGGACTAGCCGGCAGAGGTTCATTGCTGCATCCAGGTGAGAGATGATGCAGATGACCCTGTGAGAGCAGTGGACAAGGGCACATCTGGAAGGGGAGGCAGCCCCATGGGCTGAGGCTAGAGAGAGGAAGCCAGGCCGGGATAGCGCCCAGGTTCATCCTGAGCAGCAGACAGACAGAGCTACCCACTGGCCTGGGAGGCTGGGAAAGCCGTGGGGGAGCAGTTTGGAGGAGACACAAGTTCGGTTTTGGTGATGTTAAGCTGGGACGTCTGGTAGGCACACACACAGAGAAAACGCTGGCCATTGGCTGCCCGGATCTGCAGCTGTAGAGAGGACTTCCTGAGGTCGTCTCCTCGGAAGGCCAATGCTGTTCACAGGCCGGACACCAGCTAGTGTGCTCTTCCCCAGATTTACTCATTTGTCTGCCACCTGGAGTCCAATTTACTGAACATTTCCTTATAATCTAAGTCACTTTTTAAAACCTAAATAAATTCTTTTTAAAAGGAAATCTCATGTTGCAAATTTAAGTGGAAATCTAATATCATTGGCTTTTGATTAAAGGTAACCATAAAGTAAAACAGTGAATGTAAAACAACATTTAGTTCAAAATAGACACGGTCTCTTTTCAAGGGTCCTGAGTCAGAGGACCTCTGTACTTAGGCTACCCCTGACACCTGCAGGGTCAGGGGTCACAGTGATAACGACACTAGACAGAGATCCTTGGTGTTCTTGGAAGATTATGGGGAATTGAGGAAAAATTGAAATATTTATCTGGGTCCACAATTCCCTAACTCACCTTCTGATCCTCTTCTCTGTACTTGGCCCTTGGGGAGATGCTGTGTGGAGCTGTTGATTTGTGGGGAGTGTGTAGAATAAGGGAGCTTGGGGTACAGCTTGACCCTCTGCTAGATGCAGGGTTCACTTTAGGACTCTGGGTCTCCTGGAGGACATTTGCAACTGGAATTCACAAGAACATATAGAGAGGCAGTGGCTGTTTATTCTTGGAATAGACGTGAAGGTGGGATTTATCCCATGTGGTTTGAGTTTGCGCAGGGACCAGCTGGGATAGATACAGGCAGACAGGCGTTGATTCCCCAGGAGTAGGCACACCCTCTGGGAACTGTCACAGGAGTTTGTGCTTTTTAAATGGAGCAAACTGTTTCCTGAATGATGGTTGTTGGGGTGCATCCCTCCAACGCCTAATGAGCCAGCCCTGGCCCGTGCTGTCGTGGGTGAAGCAGGAAGGGCTGTGTGCACCCGCGGGTGTTTCATTAGCACGTTTGGCAGTGGAACCAGCCAGGAGCTGGCCTTGGTCCTGAGGAGCAATCATCGAATCTTGTGTCTGTGGGTGGTCTGGGACAGGCCAGGTGGCCCGCATCTCATACCTGGAGAAGAACTTACTGTGCTACCTGCTGGCCACTCCATGGCTCCTGAGGGAGTTCACTTCATTGGAAATGTGTGGGCAGTTGGGCTTCTCTCAACCTCAGAAGGGGTTTCGGATCTCTGAGGTCCTTCCTGCCATAACTTCAGAGTTAGCCTCTTAAAGCTCTCTTGCAGGATCCTGGGGCCCCTGGCACCTCCCTGGGCTGGCAGCCCCTTGAGAGTAGGATCTGCTGACCTGTTGGACCATCACATCCTGCCCTGGGCAGGCATATGAGGGATGCTCTGAAACGGGAGGTGGACAAACCTGAGCAGGCCACTGCTCAGCTCCAGGCCACCCACTGCAGCCTGGCCCCCAGGTCCTGCACCCACTGCTGGTCCCTTGGCCAGGAATGCCATCTCTGCCCTCCCCTGGCCCTCCAAAACCTGCCCGGGCCACTGAGCCCCTGCCTTAGGAAGCTGCATCTCCCTCCCGGCCTCCTGGTACATGGTGACCTTGGGCTCCTCTGCCAGCATCCTGCTCCCAGCCAGTGTCACATGGACTCTGAGCACCTGTGCCAGCCTCCTGGGTGACTCCTTGCTCCTGACCTCACCTGCTGCTTTCTGCCAGTGGCCAGGAGAGGCTCTGCATGCCTGAGACCTTGTCCTGTCCTGGTTCCCGTTACCTTGGTATACATCCTGAACTCCCAGCCAGGCTCTGCCATCTTCCTTCCTCCCTGGTAGGACCCTCCAACCCTGGGAAGCAGTGGCCGTGTAGCCCAGTGGTCAGTGTGGACTGGAGCCTGGTTGCCTGGGACTGAGCCAGCTCTACTGCACTAGAGCTCACGGCTTTGTCCCTCACTGTCCCCTGTTAAATGTTGGTGACAAAAGTCCCTACCTCACAGGATGAGATGGAGTCAGACCTTGAAGTGCTCCTGCTGCTGCCTCTCCCAGACACCTGTCCCTGCTTCTCCTCAGCCACTACACTTCAGGGCTCAGGCCACATGTCGCCTCTGAGAGGAGGCCCCTGGCACCTGTTGAAGAGCTCCCCACACTCATGTCCTGAGTGTCGTTTCCCCAGCCAGCACTGCCTGGCCCTGGCACCATGTCATGCACCATGTCACCAGGCTGCCAGAGGCCCTCAGGAAGCAGGGGCTGGCCAGAGCAGGGAGGGACGAGCACAAAACATAGACTCAGCCAGGATGTGGGGGGCTGTGTGGGTCAGGTGGCATGGCGTGTGGGCTGCACCCAGGCCTCACTTTCTTACATCAGTCTTTCTCTTCTGAATCCTAAGTTGCCAACTTCAAGGGCAGGGTGTCATCCCCTGCAAGGCACCTGGTTCATGGGGCACAGCACTGTACTTGATCTCGAATGAGAGTGAACGGGAATGGGAGATGGTGAGGAGCACGGATCTGATGCCTGGGGTGGGCTTGGCCTGCTATTTATTAGCCAGGTGACCGGCCAACTTTAAGTCTCAGCACCTCAGTCTCCTCATCTAAAGTCTGAATAAATGAGAGACCCTCTCAGGGGCGGTAGGGAGGATTAAATGAATTAGTTATACTTGAAGTCCTGCAATGGTGCCAGTATCCAGCACCTGGTAATTACTGTGTAGATATGAGCTGCTGTGGTGGTGCTGATGGTGTTGATGTTGGTGATGGTGATGGTGATGGTCAGGGTGGTCGTGGTGGTGATGGTGATGCTGATGATAGTGATAAGGGGATGATGATGATGGTGTTGCTGGTGATGGTGATAATGGTGGTGATGGTGTGATGTTGATAGTGGTGGTGATGGTGATGGTGGTGATGAAGATGGTGATGGTGGTGGTGAAGGTGGTGGTGATGGTGATAATGATGGTGATGGTGGTGATGGTGGTGGTGGTAGTGATGGTGGTGATGATGGTGATATGGGGATGATGAAGATGGTGATGGCAGTGATTAAATGAGTTAATTATACTTGAAGTATAATGTAATAATGGTGGTGGTGGTGGTGGTGGTGGTGATGGTGATGGTGATGATAGTGGTTATGGTGGTGGTGATGGTGGTGATGGTGGTGATGGTGGTGGTGGTGGTGGTGGTGGTGGTGATGGTGATGGTGATGATAGTGGTTATGGTGGTGGTGATGGTGGTGATGGTGGTGATGGTGGTGGTGGTGGTGGTGGTGGTGGTGGTGATGGTGATGGTGATAGTGGTGGTGATGGTGGTGGTGGTGGTGATGATGGTGGTAGTGGTGGTGATGGTGGTGGTGGTGGTGATGTTGATGATAGTGATAAGGAGATGATGAAGATGGTGATGGTGGTAATGGTGATGGTGGTGATGAAGATAGAGATGTGGTGAGGATCATCAAGATGGTAGTTATTGTAGTCTAGTGTTAGTGTTGGTGATGGTGATGCTGGTGAGGATGATGTGGTTATCTTATAATAGATTTCAAAATATGGAGTAAAGCAGAATTAAAGAAAATACTACTGAATTAATAAGAGGAAAGCTAGGACACAGGAAGTGTTCTCCAGGAAATGGATGAGCCCCAGTTGCAGTATCTTGTAAATGAAACTGACTTTGACTTTCACCAAGTATCAGAGATGGCTTAATTTTGGAGCAGTGCTTCTCACAACCTCTATGGCATAGGACCCATTTTAAGATTTCTGATCTGTTGCAAATTGATAGTTTCATTAATGTGGAGAGAAACATTGTCACTCTTCACCCCTAAGGGAAGAACAGGTGTCAGCTGGTACCTGGCACAGATACTTACCTTGTTGCCTCTAGCAACGAACACCTCCCAGATGGGTATTGGTAGGTGGATGCATTGCACAGCACTGTTTTAGATGTAACTGACGGGGCTTCGAACTTCACAGAACTGCGAGGTCAGATGTTTCCCTCTGCATTCTCTTTCAGTCTTTTGGTTGTGCATACTGAAGAGGAAGTTGTAGTTGGTGACTGGTGTGCCTCTGACGTCTGATACTGGCTGATTTCCCTTCTCTAACAAGCGGGGGGCAGTCTCGGGCGCAGCACCCTGGGAGGGCACACTGACTTGCTAGAATGTCGCAATTATGTTGACTTGTGTCTGTTGTATTTACTTTGTGACTGCTTCACATTTCTGGACATTGCTTCTGATTTTCCTATTAGAGTCCAGATGTAAAGTTTCTTGAAGAGATAAATTTATTTGAGTGTCAAAAGCAAGTTGCTTTAAAATATAAGTCTTCCACTGTCGAATGTATATATGTGACAAAAGTCATGAAGGTGGTATAGAAAGGACTCTTAACAGACCTGCAGAGGACTCTGGAGGGCAGGGCATGGGGTGGGAAGGGGTAGGAAGAGATCTGGAGTCACTTGTACCCCAAACCTCTGCCTCGTAAGAAACCACAGGAACATGCTCCTAGTCCCTGAAGGGCCTGGTTCTCTTTACCTATTGGATTTGGAGAATGTTGTAACTGACCACGTTTCTCCTCACCTGGGTTGCTAGGAAGCCCAGTGTCCAATTTTAATTCAAACCCCAATCCCTGGACAGAATCCTGTAGTTTGTGTTTTGGGTACTTAAGCCATGGGTTCACGTGGTTTTCCAGCTATTCTCGGTCTTTCCTTGATCCTATCTTTTGTTTTACCTGCTGTATGCGTTGTAGAAATGGCAGCATAGGTAAGCTCCCTTACATCCTTTTTTGGAATCTGGTGGGCAGTGACAAATTTTGAATGAATTAGTAAGATGGCGCCCCCTCCTACAGCGGTGAGGCAGGGGAGGCTCCATATTGGAAGCCTGATTAGGCCTGATTAGGACAAGGAGGCAGGTGCCTGTGGTAGGAAGCCAGCTTTGCTCCCGAGGCCAGGCGGGGTGACGCCGTGGTTGCTCTGAGCTCCGGGCGCTGTTTTGTGGAGGTGCCATACCTCAGGCCTCTATTTAGATAGAACGTGCGTTTCTTAAGGCACACATTTGCATCCCGCGTGGGCTGCGGTGGCTGCGTTCTTTCTACCCACACCAGCTCAGGGGTATTTTTAAATGCACGACTTAGGAGCCAGCTTCTCTGTGGTGTGCAGGCTCATCATGGGGCTAGAGAGTCCTTACCAGGGGGGTCTGCAAGGGTGGAGGCCAAGGCAGCCGGTGGCCAGCACGATCTCGGCCATGAGGGCTGCGCTCTGCAGCCCCCGTGGGGCCACCTCAGTGGGTATCCCTCCCCAGCAGGGCCAAGCTCAGTTCTTGGAGTCCGTAGGTATGGCTTCTGGAATGGCCAGAAGGGCAGGACTGAGGGCTGATCTGAGGCCGGGTAAGGAGATGAACCACTTAGGGGACAAACTCTCCAGATAGTGACCTGGGAGGCGGCGGGGCAGGGCAGTTGCCGAGTGGGCACTCGCTCTTGCCCCAGGTCTGTAGGAGGTGGTGGGGGTGCTCAGGGACCTGTTGGAGTTGAAGGGCAAGCGGAGCCACCTGAGCTGAGCGCTGCCTCCTGTCGCCTCCCGTCTGATTGGCGCAGGGTCAGGGTGCAGGGTGGTTCAGGGTGGAGTCCACACTCAGCTGAGGAAATGGCTGGGCCCTGCAATGCTGCAGCTCCTTGTTTGACAGAAAGGGAAGCTGAGGGCCAGACAGGGCCCCCAGAGCTGTGATCCCTGTGCTCTTGCAGACCCCGGGGACACCACCACCTTCCACCTGGTGGTTGACGCCAGAAGCCTGGGAGTCAGCCATCTCTGCCGTTTCTCCCCTGACCCCTGCAAACCCTTCGTCCTGGAGTCCCTGCCCCCAGTACATCTCCAATCCATCTGCTTCCCATCACCTCCAGCACCCCCAGGACCAGGCCTCCTGTCCCCTGGAAGCAGGCAGCTGCATCCTGACCACCACTGCTTCCTCTGTTAGGTCCTTCTAATTGGGTTTCTGCTGAGTAATTGGAGTGATCTTTTTAAACCTCAAATCTCATTAGAACCGAAGCTCCCCACCCCCCATGCTCCCAGCTGGCTTAAAATTCCTCAGTGCTTGCCCAGGGCTTGTGTTAAAAAAACAAAACAAAAAAAACTAACCCCCCCAAACATAAAACTCACCCAACTCCTCACCAAGCCAGTAGGCCTGCCTGCTCTGACCCCCAACTCCACCTGGGGCCCTGTGACTACATGGCCTCTTCAACTTCAGGACCTTGGCACAGGCTCCCACCATGGGAACTCCACCCCACACCCTGTACCTGCAGGTCTTTGCCAGGCTGCATCCTGCCCACCCTGCCCCCTGCAGCCCAGGTGTCCGTCACTCCTTCAGGAAGCTTCCCACCTGGCCAGGTCCTGGGCTCCAGGTCAGAGCTCGTTGTCTCTCTGGGCTTACTCTTTACCCTCGGCTGGGTTTCTGAACAGCCTCTCTCCTCCTGGATGCCAGCTCTGGGAGCCACACCCGCCTGTCTCTGCAGCCCTTTCCTGCCTCTGGCAGGCTGCCTTTCCAGGGTGGAGCCCCGGGTCCTCAGGGGTAAACATGTGCCCTGTAGAGAAGGGCTCAGAGTCCCTGGTCCAAGCAAGCTGTGTTGTCCTCCATGTCTTCCCCTGGTAAGCCTCTCCCTCCACACTGGATTGCCGGACATCATATGGTGATATGGTTTCAGTTTTGGGGTCCCAGGACAGGGAGCCTCCTCCAGCCCACCATCCTGAGAGCCTCTGCCTCCTGTTTCCTGGCAGGATGTCCAGTGCTAATGCCAATGATGGACATCTAGTTAATCCCTTGCTTTGTGCCTGCATCAGAGGCACCCTGCAGTGAGGACATGCAGTCATGGGGTGAGGTCATGCAGTGAGGTCATGGGGTGAGGTCATGGAGCTTGCTGCAGCTCTGAGCCAGCTCTGGGTTCTGGTAGGAGCTGGATGGTTCTAGAAGGAATGAAGGTGAGCTGGGGATCAGACTGTGATGTAAGGGTGCCCTGGGAGCATCAGGGGTCTTTGGTCAGAAGGCAGTGGGCTGGCTGAGACTGTGACAGTCCTGCTGAGAGAGCGGTGAGTCACCTGTGCGGCTCCCACATGGCCCCAGCGTGTCCTGGAGAGACCTTGCCCCCACCCAGGGACCTCCTCCTTTTCCGAGGACCGCCTTCTGTTTCTGCAGGCTCACGCCCTGGGGTCCAGCCCCTCCCCTGAGTCAGGGTGGTGAGTTTTCCAGGTGGACACTGGTGTTGACCTTGCTCCCAGGGATCTCTCCCCACAGGTGTCTTCTTCCCGATACAGGTGGACTTCTCAAACCTTTTCTTTATGGCATCTGGAGTTCCTGTCGTAGCTAGAAAGAACTTGTCCACATCCAGAGCACTTTAAAAATGCCATCCTTCACTCTCCTTACGTTTTCATTGTTATGTTTAAAGTTCTGTTCAGTGTGGAGGTTGTTTTCATGTGAGATGTGAAGGTCAGGACCAACCTACATGTATTCTAGGTTGCCGCCAACTGTCCAAGCTACATCTATTGAATAATGTGACTTCCTCCGATTTCCACTGTCTCCTGTATAAATCTATTAAATTCCCATGTGACTTTTGGTCTATTTTAGGACTTCATTTTGTCTCACTGAAATCTATTCTTGGAACTGAGCCACGTTGTTCTAATGATCGCCGTTGAATTACACGTTAATAACAGAAAAGTCTGCTCGTCGTCCCTCTTTCCCCTCGGTCTTTTCCTGCCTCCTCCCGTTTTCCATATTTATTTTAGCTTATTCACTGTGTGTTTTTGAACCTGATGGCTTGGTGGGGTTTTAGTCTTGTGGGAATTACTGCATTTTCATGCTGGAAGGATGCTTTGAGAACCTTCTGTCTACTTCTCATTCTCCTGAGAGTACAATGATTTTGTCTAATGGTGCTAAGAGGTTGGGGGGATGATAAGCCAGGAAGCCCCCCGTCCCTCTTCTGCACCCCCGTGCCCCTCTCCCACTGAGGACTCCCGCTCAACCTTTGCACCTTTCAGGCAAGCGCTCAAGTTGTCCTTGGGTTTCATTGTGACACTGAGTTGAAACACGCACGTTGGCCACGCTGCTAGGGGTCGACCAGGAGCTGAGGGATGCAGCCTGCATTTCCACTCTTCTGTTGTGACTCTGAGACTGGTGATGGTGGAGCCAAGGCCATTTCTTTACTTCAATGACAAGAGTCAGGGGTTCATTCCCTTCAGGGGGTGGGCTCCACTGGTCACGTGGGAGAACCTCGCACATACCCAGGGCACAGCCCTCAGCAAGGACGTCAGAAGAGCAAAGCCAGCCGAGGACAAGCCAGCAAGCCCAGCCTGCGGAGCTCCCTGGCTGAAAGGGCAATAGACGCATCGTGACAGTGCAGAGGTCGCGAGGCTCGGCTCCGGAGGCGGCCCGTTGGTCTCTCTCTGACTTAGCATCAACTTATTAATAGCAACTGGCCAGTCGCCCAATGATGATTTGGACTGTTTCTTGCCAGAGGCTTTGTGGTTGGGGTGTGAGTCCTTGTGGGTCTCCGTGACCTCAGAGGGGAATGAAGGTAGAGGACGAAGGATGATGTCAGCAGCTGACAGTTTTGGATGACTCACCCCAGGCCACTCTCTGCCCTCTCCAGGGATGAAATCTTAAGTCCCCAAAGAGCCCTTGGGGGCAGTTGCTGTGAGGTTGGGGGATGATAAGCCTTTGAGGCATTATAGATAAGGAAACGGTGCCCAGAGGGTGAAGACAGGGCCAGCTGAGCACCCCGAGTCTGCCTGCCGGGCTGCACCTCCCCTCTGTGTGGTCCTTCCACAGTGACAGTTGGAGTCACACACACAGCCTTGGTTAAGATCTCAGCCCCATGCTTTGTGACTTTTGGCAACTCATTGATCCACTTATTCACCTATTAAGTGGAACAGGGACTAAGTGAGAAATGATAAAACGTTTCCAACGTTGCCTGGCAGAGTAAATGCTCAATAAAAAGCAGTTACAGTTCTTACGAGCTTGCCGACTGTTTCTGAGCCTGGGTCTTCCCTTGACACGATGAAGGCATCATTGTGCAGTGTGAATGGCTGCACGCTCCTTGGGTTGGCTTGGTTCAAGGCTTGGAGGGCATGTCCCTGTCAGTGCCACCTGCATGTCCTGGGATGGATGACTTGGCCTCTTTCTGCCACAGTTACCACTTCCCTGGAGCAGAGTCTGGGAACTGACTCTGGGTTTTGTGAGGGTCAAATGAGAGATGTGCTCAGCTCCATGCCGGGTGTGACGCTGTCCCTCCCTCTCCAAGTGACTTGTACACTGCACACCTGGCTCTGGTCGTGACCCCTTCCCGTCTCCCTTACTCCTCTTTGTGGTGGTGATCTTTTGCAATCTGTGGAACTTGGCGTTGGTCCAGGGAATTATGAGCGAGTTCCAGGGCCACCTCTTTCATTGGGAGAAAGTCTTAGGTTTCCTAGACCTTGGGACAGGACTGGTTTGATGTCTGTGCTGTCTGCTCACTGAGCTCTGTGAATGAGAGGTTCCCATTGCCACAGGCACCAGGGGTGATGGGTACACTTGTGGGGGGGCTACCAGCTCCTGTCAGCAGCTTTTCTGCTCCTGAGGTTTGGGGAGGCACTTGATGTGTCAGGCAGCCCTCTCTGATAGCTGATCATCCCAGAGCTCAGAAGTCAACATGCATTCATTAGCTTACGATTTTTTTGTGCACGATTAGGCTGGGCTCAGCCGGCTGGTTCTTCCCATGGTGGATGGCCCTTCACACCTACTTCACAGAGGCTGATGGTCAGTGTGGCAGACTGCAATAGTGTCTCACATCCTATGAGATGCTGGTGCTCTGTGGGGAGTGTCTCCTAGCTGGCCTTTGCAGAGACAGAGACTCCCTTCTGCCCTCCCCCTGCCAGACTGAGGTCAGGTCAGTGCTGAGAGGACTGTCCTTGCAGTACTTTGGGGTGGAGCTCATTAGGCATCATAGACCACTGAAGGGAGATGCTTCTGTCTTCCCTTTGTGTCTGCCCTGTCACACACTTGTCACACAGTTGTCACACACACATACAAGTTAGCTTGTTTTCCTTCCTGAGCTGTAAGCTCCATGGAGACAGGAATCTCAGACTCAGTGTTGTATCCCTAGACCTAGTAGCTACCACAGGTGTTGAATGGAGGAAGGAAGAAGGAAGGAATGGAGGGGGAGAGAGGGAGAAGAGGGAGGGGGAGGGAGGGATGAAGGAAGGACTTTAGGAAGTTGGACAGATGGCCAGGTGAGAAGGAAAAAGCCCAGAGGGGGAAGGAAGCAAGAAAGAGGCCGAGGGCAAAGTTGAGAAGAGAAGAAGGCAGAGAGAGGGAACTTGAGCTGTTCTTCAGCATTAAAGTCGTGACCCTGGGGCAGGATATTGGCCGTCCCCAGCCCCAGTGACCTCAGCCATGCAGTGGGGCAGCTGTAGGACCCACCTGGGTTGCCAAGAACTGGTTCTCGGAAGGTCAGAGCCAAACTCGTTGCTGGTGGCTCCTCTGGCTGTTCTCCTGGTTGCTGGAGATGGAGTTGCTGGGCCCACCATCCTGGAATACAGGGCAGCCTGGACCGGATGACCACACCTGGACTGTATGACGCATGGGTGCAAGGCGGTGGAGCCAGGCTAAGAGAGTTGAGGGGACAGCAGCCTGGGGCTTCCAGTGGGACATGCTGTGGTGTCTCTGCCAGGGGTGGCTGTGCGGGGCAGCTGACCAAGCTCCACAGACCTCCGGGCAATGGAGCCTGGGCTCTCTGGGGCTCGGCGGCTTTGTGTGCACGCACCTCCTCTTGCTCACACTCCCCTCGAGGGTGCAGACACATGACAATAAAAATGTCACCACATATCACCCCACCACCTGGAGCAAACACCATCTGCACCCCGTCAGGTTTACTACGGTGTGCATTCCTGTTCCAACAGGCAACAGTGGGTTCTGTGGACACAGCCACAGTGGAGCCCGTGCTGCTCATCCCGAGCCTCAACCTCATGCCTTTGTAAGGGGACAAATAGATGAGGATGCTGGGAACGCGAGGTTAAGAGAATAATCCTATAAAATGAGCCCCCTGTACTGACTCCCTACATGCTTTCTTTGTCAAAAAGAAATCTGCCCACAGCCCTGACTGGCTGAGGGAACAGGAAATGACACATTTCTCAACAAACTGAGCCAGGGGTGAAGTTCAGGCAGTCCACGTAGGTAAAGAATGATGGGGTTGAGAAGATGAGGGCTGGTTATCAAAGAAAAGAGAAGGGGTTGGTAACAGCTAACCTCCGGGATGGATCAGCAGGGATTGCACTTCCCGGCTCAGGAGTTGCTAGGGATCACCCCTGAGCGGCTTCTTCCTGCCCTTAGGCAGGAGAAGAAAGAAAAGGGGGGGCCCTGGGGTGTATAAAAGAGCAAAACACACCTCTGCCATGGGCCCCCCTCTCTCAGCAGAGGTCTGTTATCTCTGTCCTTCTCTTAATTAAAACTTGCTCTCTACTTGCCTCAGCATTTCTCTGGTGTTTAATCTTCAACACCAGGGGATCGAGGACCAAATCCTGATTTCCAAGAGCAGCATCACTACTTGGTGAACATTTTCAGATTGACTGAGCGTTGGTGGGTCAGACAGCTTTCACTTTTGATATTCAGTATCTACCTAGAAACTGGGGAGAGCCAGAGTGTCTTCGTCAAGGGGTTGTTGATCCTGCTGAGATTCAGGAAGGGTTAAATGAATCCCATTCTGTGAGCATCATCTCCACAGGCTAATTTGGGAGAAGAGAGAGCTGTAGGTGGGGAAATGCTCCCTGTGCTCTGGGGCTGGCACAAGTTAAAGCAAGGGGGTCAAAGCAGGGGCACTTGTGGGTCCCCAAGCATTTAGAACCACAGCAGCTGATTATAAATGACAGAAATGGACCAGGGACGCTGCCTCTGAGGCTAAACACAGCCCAGTCAACACAGACAAGGCGGCCAGTGTCCTTCTAGGCACTGCCAAGCCTGCAAGGAGTGAGGAAAGAGTGAGACCAGTGGGCAGCACCTCTCTGTACAGCAACCCATCCTGGGGATGGACCCAAGTCCCTCCTGAGTGGCTGAGTGGCTGAGTGGGTGGGAGTCCTCTGCGGCTCCTCCTCTGTGCTCCCTGGCCTGGTTGGGATGCTTCTCACACCTTAGCAGGATTTGTGCGTCCAGGCCCCAGGCAATTGTATGTGACCAACAGCTGAGAGGACTGGGGAGCAGCCCCCACGTCGCCCTCTGCCTGCCTGGCCCCCAGGGCAGCTGCCCCTGGAGGGCCCAAGCCAAGAAGTGCCCAGCCAGGGGTAGGGCCCTGGAGGTTGAGGTCTGCTTTGGGAGACTTTGAAGGCCAAAAAACTTCCTCCCTAGCCTCATTCTTGCTACCTGAAATGTTCTTGGGACTTTGGGAGATTAAGGTCTCCAGTGGGGAGCCTCTGGCTCTGGGTGAATGGAAGGTGAGTCTATTGGTGATGATCTAAATAAGAGCCCCAGAGTTGACCAGAGTCCCCTGGGTACTTCCCAGGTGCTTGGGCAGAGGAAAGGGAGAGGGCTGAGTCAGAGTGAATCCTGAGGGGAGTGTCCCCTTTAATCATCACTACAGCCCCATGTGACCAGTACTGCTCTTCCAACAGGTGACAAAACTAAGGGCTGGGATGTGGCTCGTGTGCCTGGCATGCACGGAGTGCTGGGTTCGATCCTCAGCACCACATAAAAATAAAATAAAAAAGATGTTGTGTCCACCGAAATCTAAAAACTAAAAATAAGTATTAAAAAATTATATCTCTCTGTCTCTAAAAAAACCCCAAAAAACCCCAAA
Source organism: Callospermophilus lateralis (assembly GCF_048772815.1). Taxonomy (NCBI): domain Eukaryota; kingdom Metazoa; phylum Chordata; class Mammalia; order Rodentia; family Sciuridae; genus Callospermophilus; species Callospermophilus lateralis. The sequence continues at coordinate 195,164,182 of NC_135307.1, forward strand.
ACTAAGGCTCGAATGAAGACACTTCCTCCAGGTTCAGTCACAAGCCCCGCAGCCTCCCCAGAGGCTGCCCACAGAAGCATGGGCCGGCGCTGCCCTCTGGGGTCTTCTGTGTGCTTCCTTCCGAGTCCCTGACCCACAGCACAACTCTCTGGGAATGGGGAAGGATACTTACCTTCCATGATGGCTCATACCTACCGTATTCTTGCCATTGTTGGCAGAGGCCCTGACAAACATAAGGGTGGCCAAGGGGACTTTGGAAGCAGGGGACTGCTTAAGACCTTCTCTGCCTCTTCTTAACCACAGGGCCATGGCAAGTCACCAACCTGGCTCGGCCTCAGTGGCTGCTGTTCCTGCTCGACACTCACTGGGACCATCATGCGTGGTTCTGAGCGTGCCTTGGCTGCCAAGGAGCAGAGGGGAGTGGGAGCTGGGTTCCGGCATAAAAGGGCAGGACATTTCACCCACAATGAAAACGAAAAAAATTCTCAAATTTGATAGTATCAAGTGTTGTCAAGGAATACGGGGAAACAGCGTCTGTCATTTCAGGTGAGCGTTGAACAGCCTTCCTGCACAGGCTTCCAAAATCAGGTCAGGTTGGGAGCAGGAGTGCTCCGGCTCCCAGGGTCCATTTCAAGGCAGAGTGGGAAGGACAGGGGCCCTACACAGTTTTAGCATTGTGATAATCATGAAAAACTTTAAAAAACACTGAGTGGCCATCGATAGGGGGATTTATGTCCCCAATCCAGTGAGGAGTGTTCTTACCGTGGGACTTGGCAGTAGTTAAAAACAATGAACCATATTTCTATGAGAAACAAACAAACAAACTAACTAACAGGATAAGACTTACAGTGTGGAATCACGTTTGCAAACATAATCCACCAGCAAGATGATAGCATGTCCATGTGTCCGAGAAAGGGGCCAAGGGGGAGGAAGAGAGGGGGAGACCGAAGAAATGAAGAGCACAGCAAGCAAGAGTACGGAGCTCGGAGTAGCAGATAAGAAGGGTTAGCTCCAAGCCTAGGGTGGTGCCCCAAGTAAAAAGATCTGATAACTTCCGCTTGTGCATTAGATATATTATTCTTGGCTTTTAACTCACTTATTATTCAGAGACATTAGGAACCATTTTAAAGAGAGATTTGTTTAGAAGGAAGGGGAAACTGACCTGATAAGGATTCTGATTTTAAATACAAGGACTGGTTTGACAACTCTCTTTTCCCTGGGGCCGTGTTTTCCGCAGACACTAGCTGTGTCCTGTGTGTGGCCCACAGAACTGTCCACGGTGCTAGTTCTTTACTGGGCCCTCAAATCTTTAGTTCATTGCCTTTGCCTTTGATGATATCATCTGCGTTTGTCTTTGATGATGTCATCTGCCCAGTTAGATGAGAATTCAAATTGCCATCTCAGCTGCGAGGCTGAGGCAGATCAGAGTGCCAATTATGTTCATAGCATCTGCTCTGATGTTTCATCAACCTCCAGATCCTAAGGCCCAAATCAGACCAAGGGTCCTGAATAAGCTACAAAGATATCACAGAATTACTGGAGTTTTAAGTCAAGGGGCCAAAGTATTCTGACAACAGGGGACATTTCTTGAACCATGCCAGGAAAGGACAGATGGCCCAGACCCTTGGCTTCTATCTTTAGCTCCTCCTGATGCCCAGAGGTTGGGAATGTGTTTTGTAGAGGACATGAATGCTTTTTTATCCTGTTTTACATCTTGGGTTGGGACCGATATGGCACCCCCTAGATTCAGGGCCAAGAGTTCCAGGCAACAGTCTGGCCCCAGAATTGACTGAAGGCAGAAGTCATTGAAGCCTGATGAATACACCCATCTGTCATTTGCCCATGTGGCTCAGAACGACCAGGTATGCCTTTTGATGCTATTTAAAGAACTCTCCTGGCTCTGTGGACTCCAGATTCTCACATGTGACTCCTGAATCTTTCCTTCTTGAGGTTGGGCATTGTATTTGACTTGGTGAATCTCTCTTTCCCTCCCCTCTTTACATTCCTTCTTAAATTACTCCAATGGGAAATACCTGCATGTGGCTAAAAAATCAAGCATCAGACAAAGGTTCCTGTTGGTCTGATGGATGTGACTATCATCACCCCCTTTATTGGCAGTGAGAAGTTTGCATTTTAAGCCTGGGCTCTGCTGGGCCAGTTCTGCCCCAAAGCAAGCACTGCTGTTTCCTCTTTCTGTTCCTCGGAGAGGTGTTCATGTCATTCATGGTTCTGTGGGTGTGTGTCTCTGTGTTTTACACTAGTGGTAGTCATCTAATGTACTGTCCCGTTGCTTTTCAATATTTCTTCTAGATCATTCCGTGTCAACACATGCTAGTCTTTGGTGCTGCCTGATATCCTGAGGAGACACGTAGCCAGCTGCTCTCCTCCTATGGGTGGGTACTCAGGTTGTTTCCAGACATCTGTCTGTGGAATCAGGACTGCTGTGAGTCCTCTCACCTGCAGGTGTCCTTTGATTTCAGGTGCCAGCTTATTTGTGACATATGTTCTAATGATGGCATCCATTGGACCAAATGAGGTGTGAATTTTTAGTTTGGGGTCAGTATAAAAATCGACCTCGTCATGATTTTATCAACTTGTAATCACAAATGTTAATAGGGGTGCTGTTTCCAACCCCGCCACCTACCCAGGTCCTTGAAGATTCTGAAAGACGCATTTACAAGAGTACTACTTGAAAAGAGAGTTATTTAGGGTTTAGGTTGAAGCCATGCTTACAGTTGGGATGGTATGAGGTTTGCATTTTATTCAGAATAACTCGGTGGTGGGAGAGATGGAGCGGGGCTGCGCATGGGGAGTGGCTGAGGCTGGGTGGGCGGGGGCCACTCCTGCCCAGCTTCCGAGTGCGAGGTGCGTTGGCATCCCCTTATTTTTTTCTTAACAGACATTTTCAAGCCAGATGTGAAACAGCTTCAGGATCTGACCCTCATAATAAAGATTTGTACAATCACTTCCCATGAGCCTCTCTTTCTGCTCACAGTTGGTACAGGCTCATGCTGAGCTGGCAGCCAGCTGAGTGCTGGCAGTGATCGCCTCGCTCCTCACAGCCTCCCGGCGAGGCTGGGAGTCAGTCAATGTTTTATTTCTGTTTCACAGATGAGAAAACAGAGGTTGAGAGAGACGAAGCAAGTGGCAGAAGCAGGGAACCCAGAGTCCTAGCAAAGCAACGCAGTGCTTCTGCCCGACCAACCGTCCCATTGCCCGGCACCACCCACCTGGGGCCACCTGTCTTCCAGACCCTGGGAACATGGTTTTCCCTGGGGGCTTAGTGACTAGACAGGCCCCAGTAGATGGCAAAGACCAGGACAGAAATAAATGCATTACCCAAACATTACACCAGCAACTCTTTTTTAAAATAGATTTTATATTTTAGAACAGTTGTAGGTTTAAACAAAAATTCTGCAGAATATGAGAGTGTTCCCATGTGCCTTCCCACCCCATCCTGCTGGCTTCTCTGCCATGAGCCTTTTGTCGGGTGCGGAGTCAACACCAAGGAGTGATGACTGAAGCCCATGGTGCACGTTGGGGGTCACTGTTAGTGTTGTCCACCCAAGCCCCGACAGCGCACAGTGTCAGGTCTCCGCCATCAAATGGCACCCTGCAGAGCAGGTTCACGGCCCCAGCTCCCCATGCCCACCTGTCTGTTCCCTCCTCCAGGGCTCTGGAATCTCTGATCATTCCACGTCATCACAGGTCTGCTTTTTCCAAGACCCGTATAGTTACGTCCTACGGTATGTAGACCTTCAGGTTGTTCTTCTTCTTTTTTTTTTTTTTTAAATTAATTTTTATTGTAGGTTGTTCAAAACATTACATAGTTCTTGATATATCATATTTCACACTTTGATTCAAGTGGGATATGAGCTCCCATTTTTACCCCATATACAGATTGCAGAATCACATCAGTTGCACAACCATTGATTTACATATTGCCATTCTGGTGTCTGTTGTATTCTGCTGCCTTTCCTATCCTCTACTATCCCCCCTCCCCCCTCCCCTCCCCTCTTCTCTCTCTACCCCCTCTACTGTAATTCATTTCTCCCCCTTATATTTTTCCTCCTTTCCCCTCGCTTCCTCTTGTATGTAATTTTGTATACCCCTGAGGGTCTCCTTCCATTTCCATGCAATTTCCCTTCTCTCTCCCTTTCCCTCCCACCTCTCATCCCTGTTTTTCTCAGCAAAAGAAACAATAAGAGAGGTAAATAGGGAGCCTACGTCCTGGGAACAAATCTTTACTCCTCACACTTCAGACAGAGCCCTAATATCCAGAATATACAAAGAACTAAAAAAATTAGACAATGAGATAACAAATAACCCAATCAACAAATGGGCCAAGGACCTGAACAGAAATTTCTCAGAGGAGGACATACAATCAATCAACAAGTATATGGAAAAATGATCACCATCTCTAGCAGTCAGAGAAATGCAAATCAAAACCACCCTAAGATACCATCTCACTCCAGTAAGATTGGCAGCCATTAGGAAGTCAAACAACAACAAGTGCTGGCGAGGATGTGGGGAAAAGGGTACTCTTGTACATTGCTGGTGGGACTGCAAATTGGTGCGGCCAATTTGGAAAGCAGTATGGAGATTTCTTGGAAAGCTCGGAATGGAACCACCATTTGATCCAGCTATTCCCCTACTCGGTCTATTCCCTAAAGACCTAAAAAGAGCACACTATAGGGACACTGCTACATCCATGTTCATAGCAGCACAATTCACAATAGCAAGACTGTGGAACCAACCTAGATGCCCTTCAATAGACGAATGGATTAAAAAAATGTGGCATTTATACACAATGGAGTATTACTCTGCATTAAGAAATGACAAAATCATAGAATTTGGAGGGAAATGGATGGCATTAGAGCAGATTATGCTAAGTGAAGCTAGCCAATCCCTTAAAAACAAATGCCAAATGTCTTCTTTGATATAAGGAGAGCAACTAAGAACAGAGTAGGGACGAAGAGCATGAGAAGAAGATTAACATTAAACAGGTTGTTCTTCTATTTAGTGATGTGGTTTTCAGGTCCCTCCACGACTTTTGGTGGCTTGGAGCCATTTCTTGTCATGGCTGATTAATATTCCATTGTCTGGGTGAACCAGTTGGTTATTCATTTTTCCCATGGGAGGGCATTGTGGTCTCTTCCAACTTGTGGCAGGCAGTCATTTTATATTTTCAAAATGGTTATGTTCCATCCGTAACTTTCCTTGTCCTTAGGAAGGCATGAGGGTGGGCCCATGACCCGAATGACCTGGAGCTGCCCTCCGTCCCCTCCCCTGACCTCATCCCTACTCCAGACCCACTCCCTCTCATCTGCTCCAGCCTTTCCTGCTCTCCCACGACCACTTGGACCCCGCATCAGCACCCAGTATAGCACTTCCCTCTGACCAGGGAGCTCCAACCGTGTCTCGCTATCTAGGTCTCAGCAGGAATGATGTGGCCGACTCTGACCTCCTTCCAAAAGGTGTCTGTACTGCCCAGCAGCTGGCCCTCACACATTCTTGTGTCGATTTTCTTTGTTAACTTTTCACTCTCGGCCTGGCTGTGTTCTGCACCTTGGCTCTGGTTTCAGGTGGCTCTCAACGTGTCCCCATGCACCTTCCTTTGGGGTGAGTCCCCGCGGGTTCCATCCTGTGCAAGGATACAGCCGCCAGTGTCACAGCCTTTTCAACACACACGTCCTGGAATCGGTTCCAAAGGTTTTTGTTTCCGTGGTCCTTGTCACCCACCTCCCAGCCATGGACAGGTGTCTGCCTGGAGCTGCCACCGTCCACCCCTGGCGCACATCACCCCCTTGAATGTGTCAGTTCAGAGCAGGTTCTGACACTGATTGACACAATCATCACCCTCCTGTCAGTCCTTCTGGGCACAGGTGGCCTTCCTTTGGTGTGGTGTGGCATCTGCAGTCGGGGACAGTGTGGCGGTGTTTCACGAGGACGTTGAGTCACTGGGATCACTTGCTCCTGAGTCACGCATTTATTTTGGGTCTGTCTCTGGAAAGGTCACTTACGTTTCTCAGCTGGAGTAGGTGTGTCATTGTCTCGAAGTCTCCTGTCCCATCCTGGCTCTCCACAAAGGGAGCTGTTTCCAGGAAAGACAGTGCTCAACCTGCCCCGAGGGAGAGGGTTCACAGACGCTCTGGGGGGAGCACCGCGCCCTCACAGGAAGGGAGCAGAGTCTCAACCCAAGTCTCCTTTGCAGCTGTGAAGATCAGACCTGAGGGTGATGGGGACCTTCCCAGCTTAGTGTGAGAAAGGAAGTCGTCCTGCCCCTCTTGCTCTACGCCTATTAGCATTTGGGGTGCTCCCTGGCTCCCGGGGTGTGCGCACGTGGGTAACCTCAGGCTGGAAGCTGGGAACTCACAGGGGCCTTGCCTGCCTGGTCATGGCCCATAGAGAGTGTGTGACCGAGACAATGCCCCACGCTGGTCTGCTAAGTGAAGGAGGGTGAAGTATGTACATGGCACATATTTCACTGCAACATTTGGATAGTCCTCTGTATTTAACTTTAAATCTTCCTCTTCATTTCACACCAGAAATTTTCCACTTTTAAAAAATCTTCTTTGAAAACATGATTCCTTTCATAGTGGAACGTCAGTTAGTTCATTGTACAAAAGTTATGTTGGAGAGCCGCTTCCTACTGGAAATCTTCAAAACTAACTTTGTTCATTTCCTGATGATGTACTTTTAGCAGAGGAATTCCTGGCTTAAGGGCCTGAACATTTTGAGGGTTTTATGTGTATTTGCCAAATATCTCTCCAGAGTGAAGGTGCCAAGCTCCACTCTCGATAAGTCGTTCAATGGCTCTTCTTCTTAACTCCCCATGGAAAGTGGCTTTGCATGGCTCATCTGCACTGTCAGTTTCCTGCCCTGTGTATTGTGACTTCCCAGCCCCTTAAATGTGAAGTGTCCTCCAAAAGCTAAATGCAAGAGGAGGCAATGCAAGACAGCTTAGAGGGGAAATGGGTTATGCGAGCCTTAACCTAATCAATGGTTAATCCCAGGCATTAACTGGGTGGAGACTGCAGACTGGCTGTGGCTGGAGGAGGCGGGTCCCTGGGGATGTGCCTTTGGGGTTTATATTCTGTCTGAGGTGAGGGGAAGTCTGTCTCTCTTTGCTTCCTGGTGCCATGTCCTGAGCTTCTTTCCTCTGCCACATTCTTCCGCCATGATATTCTGAACCACCTTGGGCCCCCAAAATACAGTCAGCCATCTATGGACTAAGACCTCTGAAACCATGAGCCACCAAATAAACTTCTTTCCTTCTAATTGTTCTTGTCAGATCTCTTGGTCACAGCAGCGAGAAAGCTGAATGAAACCCCGGGTTTTCAGTAGCATCATGATTTCTTACAATATGTTTCCACATTCAGAAGTTTTGGAAATTGTTAGGCAGAATCTAGTAGCATTTTTTTCCCTACATTAATACTTTATTTTCCCTACATTAATACTTTTAGACTCAAGATTGTCCCCATTGCTAAGACGAGTTAACTAGCTACCTGTTTTTTCCTTTTTTTTTTCAATAATTTTTTTTTAGAGAGAGAGAGAGAGAGAGAGAGAGAGAGAGAGAGAGAGAGAGAGAATTTTTAATATTTATTTTTCAGTTTTCGGTGGACACAACATCTTTATTTTATTTTTATGTGGTGCTGAGGATCGAACCCAGCGCCCCACGCATGCCAGGAGAGCGAGTGGCTTGAGCCACATCCCCAGCCCCTGTTCTTTCCTTTTAAATTTTTTTTTTATTTAAACAGGTTAATTTTCTTTGTATTTAACATTTAGCTCAAGGGAGACTCATGCTAGCGTGAAGTGACCTTCTGCCCATGCTGGGTGACACTGGGGACTCAGCACTATCCTAAGAAGCGCCATTTCTTGCCGTGTTTGGAGGTACAAGTGTTAAAGGGCACCTGCTTCTTACTGTACCACGCTCTCCTCTGGGAGTTTTTCTTTTTTTATCCAGTCTCCTTTGCCTTTGTATTGGTTGTTTTCCTGACCACAATTCATAGGGCGTAGTTTGACTTCTAGCCAAGAGCCTCCTTCATTATATTTTTCTCCATTTTGGGGGCCATTCTGTCTTGGGTGCTTTATGAGAAGATTATGATTTATTATTGGCTTAGATTATCATATAGAGATAAATTACATGAACTTTATGAAGCCATTCTAGAGCAACATTGTCTTCACCGAATAGAGCCGTCCCCTTCAGGAGCCTGGCACGTCTGTCTGGTTTTGACACTACTTTTTAAAAATCAGTGTAATTCTGGGTTTAAATCTGACAGTATTTTTCCTGAAGAGTCAACGACTTCCTCTAAGTCTTATTTCTAAGTGCAACATTTTGGTATGTTATTCTAAGGGAGATTTCTATTTCCTATTAAACCATGTGGGTCTTTGCCAACTTATTAGGGGAGAAGTACTAATTTGGGTCCATTTATTTGTAACTAGTCACCTTAAATGTTCTTTGTATTTCTCTTATTATTTAAGGTTTTGGGTTCACCCTAAATACTATCATATTTGTCTTAAATTGTTATTTATTATTTAGCCTGCAACCTAAGTGCTCTCTGTACTTAAGATGGGCTCCCGTTGGTCCTCTCCAGTCCTCCGAGCACAGGTTGATTGATTGGCAACCTGAGTAGGAATAATGAAAGGGGCAGTCTCCTGGGGCCTCCTGGCTCTCCGATGCCCTCGGGCCCCCTGGTTACTGCACAGACTAGGACTTCCCTCCAGGTTCCTCTCCCGTCCTGCCTGTGTCTGTCTCTGTTCCCAGACCAAAAGCCCCTGGCATGCAGGACTGCTGTGCTCCTGGCGTTTGACAAGTGACAAACACTTAATATTTTTGGGACAGGTGATTACTGAGTGAGTTACTATTGCGCCCCTTTGTAGGTGAAGCTTGTGCTTTGCAGAAAACCCATTTCAGTGACTCAGATTAGGCTCTTCCCATCGGTGAGAACTGGAGCTCAGCAGAGCAGTGTGGCCCAGCACCTCCCGACAGCACTTGGCACCATGAAGCCAGGGCTTGAACTGGACCTCTGTCCTCAGGCCTGTGTTCTTCCCTCTAACGGGGACCTGGACACAGAGTTCCCATGGGTCATGTTCACATGAACCTGATGCCTACAACTGTAAAGTCCTCAGAAGAGCCAGGCATCATGGAAGGAAGGCCCGCAGGGGCCCTGGACAGGCTGCAAGGAACAGATCCGCTGCTTGTTACCCACCTGGCCTTCTCCTGGCCTTCTCCCTCCCCACTCTGATTATCCGGCCACTGCTGGAGCCCAGCAGGTCCCCAATGTGCCACAGTCCTCTCAAAGCCCTGGTCAAGTGTTCTCAGTGAACCTTTATGACAACTGTGTGGGAAGCCAGTTGTGCTCACTTTGAAAGAGAAACATAATAGGAAACGTACAGTTAATTTTTATTTTTAAGTCTTTTTTAATATTTACTTTTTAGTTATAGGTGGACACAATGTCTTTATTTTATATTTATGTTGTGATGAGGATTGAATCCAGTGCCTCACGCATGCTAGGCGAACGCTCTACCTCTGCCCAGTTACTGTTTATGTCAAGCTTTGCTTTAGCTTCCAAGTTTCTCCTGAGGGCCAGAATTATTGGGGAGTTTTTCCAAAAAATACATCTTAGCTTCTTTTTCTATCCAGTAATCAAGATGACAAGAGGGGTGGGGCAGAGGAGGAGGAGGGTGGGCACAGGCTTACTGGCAATGTCCTCGGGGTGTCCCTTAGGGTGACAAACCACATAAAGGGAACTTAAGTGAATCTCCTTTAATACCAGAAATCCCAGTTTTTCCTCTTCTAGGATATCAGTGTCCAGGAAATGGAGTGGCAACACTTACTAGAACAATTTAAACACCCAATGTTACTAGCAACAGTGACAGCCATAACAATGTCAGTCTCTGTGGATGGATGGCCTACGCCCTGCCCCCTCCCTGCCCCTCAGCTCCACACTTGGACCTCGAATAGACCTCAGCAAGGAAGGGCCTTACTGGGGCTCTCCCCTGGACCTGGCGCTCAGGGAAGCTGAGCAGCCCAGCTCTGGTCACTAGTTGTTGATGGGTGGCCATGTGGGTTTCCAGAGCTTGTCCTTCTGCCTGGTTCTGCCTTCTGGGACATGGTAGCATCTGTCTCTGCTACCCATGAGCTGATCTGGTCAGCATCCTCCCTGCCCTCTCCACTGGGGCGAGCCTCCTTCCCCCATCCTCAACTGGCTGCCACGGTGCACCCTCTATTTTGTCCACTCTCAGGACCCATGGCAATGCATTCTGACAAAAGAAGCCTCTACTCAGCCGGTGTAAGGAGAATGACAGTACTGCAGAGAACCGTAGGGCACCTGGTGGGGGCCAGGTCCTGCTGGGCACCAGCCAGGTCTCCTGGAGTGAGTTTAGGGATTTGCCTAACCCTCAGGGAGTTGGAGGACATTGCAGAGGGTGATAGAGGTGATTGGGGAGTTGCAGACTGTGGGTCTGTCCCTGGCAGGGCCGCTGAGAGGCCCAAGGAGGTTGGGGTGCTGCATTAGCAAATTGGGAGTGACACCAGGTGTGGTGGCCATGCCTGTGATCCCAGCTACTCAGGAGCCTGAGACGGAGGATCACAACTTCAAGGCCAGCCTCAGCAACTTAGAAAGACCCTGTCTCACAACTTTGAAAATGTCTGGGAATGCAGCTCTGTGGCAGAGCACCCCTGGTTTAACCCCCAGTTTGGGGGAAAAAATTGGGAAATGACACCAATAGGTACCAGAACTGTGGCACACTTGGGATATGTGCTCCTGTGGGCCTCTCTGGAGGCAGTCAGGCTCTGGGGGCTTTTGTGAAGGTAACAATCTGAACCAATAACACCCTGGCCCCATCCAGCTGACCAGGCTATGAGAGCTCTCCAGTGCCCACCCAGAGCGGAGGAGCCCAGCACTCCCAGCTCCCAGGAGCCCCTGATGCTCAGCTCCTGCCTGGAGCCCACCAGCATTAATGGACGCTCCACTTGTGCCTGGAGAGATAATTGAGCTGTTTCCCTAAGAGCTGTTACCTGGGGAAGAAGGGTTGGGTCTGCTTTGCTTGTTCCAGTTGTGTTTGTGCTAAGAATGCAAACACACTCAGTCACACGCACACACTCAGCAAACCCACCAAAAGACCTGTGTCTGAGGGCAATCACCCCAGCCTGGCCTCCCAGGGCCTTCCTGATTGGAGCTGGGCAAGGGTGACATGCTTTGTCTCCTGGGACCTAATCACCCCCAACCACTCGAGTCCTCAAATCACCTGAGAGTCCCTCCTCAGTGTCTTTCTTGAAACATCTTAGCCTTTTCTTGAGAAAATGAAGTATATTTATATTAGGAATCTTTTGGAACAAGTACAAGAATAAGAAAAGTCTGACTCAAACTGGTGTAAATGAAAAAGGGCACCAGCTGGTTCACAGAACTGAGCGTCCGGGTGTCAGCAGGCGACCGTCAGTGGTGGACCACAGTGCAGGAGTCTTCTCTCTCCTGCTGGTTCTGTCGTCTGCCTTGGCTTCTTCTCCCAGCAGGTGGTCCCCACAAGATGGTAGGTGGTATTTAGAGCTCTAGGCTCATGCTCTTACAGTCCAGCAATCCTTACTTGGGAAAGCGAGTGTGCTTCCCAATAGTCCCATCAAAGGCCCTAGAGCTGGTTCTCATTGGCCCAGCCCAGTCACATGTCCATCCTCTGACCCAGTCTCGGTGGCCAGTGAGAGGAAACAATCTGCCGTGTTGGTCAGGCCTGGCTTGTGTGTCTGTGCAGCTGGTGCTGGGTTGTGGGGTGTGGGTGGGCAGGAGAGTGGGCTCCATCCGACCAGTGGACAGGCGAGGGCAGGGCGTTCATTGGGGTGAGCTGCTGTAACAGCCCAGACTCGAGAGGCGCTCACAGCCGCGCTGCTGCCCACTCTCCTCTGACTCTGCGCGTTGATGGCCGGAGGGTGAAGGGACTCTGCTCTCTGTAGCCCTCGGGGACCCAGTGTGACCAAGCTCCAACTCAGTGTGAGCCTCCATGGTCTCTGAGGTGGGAAATGGAGGTGTGGAGAACTGTGCCTGACTCTCAAATCGCCTGCTCAGGAATGGCAAGCGTCACTTCCACTCCTATTCTGACGGTCAGAGCAAGTCACGCCTGTAAGTCACACTTCTTGGTGTCTGAGAGTTAATGTCTAATTGGGGGCTGGAATGATCCTTAGCATGTTTGAAGGAGCCATTGGATTTTTGATGCTTTGAACCTCCCCTTTGTCTGGGACACACGTAGGAACTGGTGGAAGGTTGGTGGGGAGAACCGGTGCAGTGGGACACTAGTGTCTTCAGGTTGACTTGCTCATCCCGACCTGCTGAGTCAGGTCTCGGTGCCTTCCTGGGTTGTATGAGCCCTCCCTTGGCATCCCTGAAGGGCATCCTCAGGAGCACACGGGACCTGGGCTTCTGTGGGGTATCACATGTGTTGTATCATCTGGTCCCTTTGTAAAGCCTGCTGAGATTTGATCTTCCGTGTTTGCAGGAGAAGAAGTCATTCTCCGTGAAGGTGTTGTAAGTGGCAGTGTTTGGATCGATGTTTTCATCTTCTTGGCTTGTGGTCTTTTTTCGTTTTCTCTTCTTTTGCAGATTAACTTTGGAACAGTTTCTTTAAATCTTTTCTAGTTCACCCTATAATTCTTGAATCAATAAATTTCTCACAACAAGCATGGATAGGCTGATGTATTGGGGTATTGGGAACAAGAATGGAAATGACAGTAAAGGCCCCATTCACCCATAAGTGGACCTGTGGTATAAGTGGACCTTCTACGTGTAAACAGATCTCCGGGGATGTATGTGGACCTCTTGGGCCCAGGTGGATCTCCTGGGGTGAATGTGGGCCTTCTGGGGTGTCTGTGGACCTCCTAGGGTGCAGCTGGGCCTCTTGGGGTGTAAGTGGACCTCCTGGAGTATAAGTGTACTTCCTGGGGCTACATGGACATCCTGGGGGTGTTTGTGGACCTCCTGGGGTTTAAGCAGACCTCCTGGGGTGCACATGAGCCTCCTGGGTATGGGCGGACCTTCTGAGGTGTTCATGGACCTCCTCAGGTGGAAGCAGACCTCCTAGCTTATATGTGGGGTTTAGGTGAGACATGGGGTTGGGGGTCCTCCTTGGGTCATGACTGGGCTGATTTTTGCACCTTGATTTGTTCTCTGGGAGACAGTGATAGGGGTACAGAGAGGACTCATGTGTTCTCTGCAGCAGCAGGTGGACACCCAGCCACGGAGGTTGCTGTCCCCTTAGGCAGACTCACATCTGTAGTCCCCATGGTCTCTATCTGGCCTCCTATTCATCCCTGTTCCTGTGTGGCTCCTGGAGGCTCTTGGCCTCTGCCTGGGAAGCCGTCCCCTCTGCCAGGCAGTAACTGGCCCCATCATCGCCTTCTTAATTTCCACCTGTGTCTGTTTACCCTGCTCAGAAGGCATGGAGTCCCTCCGGGCCCTCTCCCTGGCCCTCTCTTGGCCCCTACCCAGCCTCCCTGCTCCTGCATCACAGCCTTCTTTTGCTCTAACCTCTTTCCCACTTCTCAGGAGCCTGCCCACCCCTCAGACCCCGTTCAAATGCGGTAGCATCAGGGAGATTTGGGGTAAGTGGAAGTCTTTGTTCCTCTGAGTCTGAGCGTAGGACATGCCTATTAGAATATTTATAAACACGTGAACGTCACTCCAGCCACGACACCCGGGGTCTTCACTGCGAATGTTCACTCTTGTCCCATTCATACGTTCCAATGCCTGTGCGCACACAAAGCATTCAACAATACTGATGCTCATTACGCACTTAATCACGCATCCTGATTTCACGTGTAACCGTGGGTCTTGAGAATGTGTTGGGATCATTAAAGATTTTTCAAGTACGTGGTTTATGTCAGATGCTTGAAATCCTGCCCCTCCTTTCTTCTACAGTCGTGTGAATATTCTGCTTCCTGTTGGACGGTTTACATTGTTTTCTTATAAAATTTAATCTACATCCCTGGTTATTTATTTAGAAGGATGAGAATTTTTGAGGGTGCATGCTCTTTTAAAGCTCTGGACTCTTATCGCCAAACTTTCTCAGGAAAGTGGTGTCAGCTGACCCTCCATCTGTGCTGTATGCTCATCTTTCCAAATCTCTCCAAACTTGATGAGATGATTTTTAAAATCAGCTACCAGTTTGGCAAAACACCAGAAACTTATTATTTAATTTTCTTCTTTTGGATAACTTACGAATTGAATTTTTTTTTCAATTTACTGTTTATTATATTTTTCTGCTGGAAACTTTTGTCCACTTATCAAGGGGATAGAGAAAGGATTTTGATTTTCTTGTTGGTTTTAAACAGGACTTTATATATTAAGGACTTTCTTCTGTTCTTTATTTTGAATGTATTCCAGAATAACATTGTTTTACGTGGATTTTAAATCAAGAGTTCTAAAATTCCTATGTAATTTGAACCATCCATCTGTTCTTTTGTTCTCAATTGTGGCCTTTGAGCTTAAAACTTCATCTTAAGTCTGAATCAGTTTTGTGGTTTTCCTAGATTTTCTACAGTTACGTTTTTCAAATTAAGCTGAGTTTACCTCAGTGCAGGTGTGAAAGGCCTTCTACCTGACTTTCCCCGGAGGCCGACTCTGTCTGTGTGGGAAGTGTGCCACTGGGTTAGGGAGCTCCTTCCATCCTGGCACGAGTGACCGGGCCCACATTGTGTGGGCTCTTCCTGCCATCAAATCAAGACACTGCCACGTGGTCCTGGAGTTTTGCCGACTGTGGCTTTGAGAGGCATAGCCTGTCTCTGGTGCCTCCTGCGCCATTCTGAGATGGTGGCCCCCTCAGCAAGGACTCCCCGTGTTCTGGGGATATATGAGCTATAAAGTGCAGGGCCTTGGCCCACTGCTGGCTGAGCACCTTGAGGACAAGGACTCACGTCGTCCCGTCAGCTTTGCGCCCCACACAGAGCACACCCTGTCCTGTGGTGCACGCAGCTTCTGACCGACCGTGTTCATGGACAACTGCGATCAGGTGTATCTGATTAAATTCTTGGCCCTATTTAGTAGGATTTAGGGTTTCAGCTCCAACCCGAGCTGATTTACCTTTCAGTGCAATGCGTAGTTATAGACGTCCAGTACCTGAATGGAGACGGTCCCATAGCCTATTTATGTTTACTTTTAAAAGTACATTGATTCATCAGGCTAAGTGAAATAAACCAATCCCCCAAATCAAAGCCAAATGTTTTCTCTGATATGCATATGCTAATTCACAATGGAGGAGGGGCTCGGGAAGAGCAGAGTTACTCTAAAGTAATTACCTTGAAGTATTTAGTTACTCTAATCTAGATTAATTAGGTAGAGGGGAGTGAAGGGAGGGGAGGGGGTAAGGGGAAGGAAGGACAGTAGAATGAGTCAGTCTTTATTACCCTGTGTACATACAGAACTATATGACCAGTGGGATTCTGCATCGTGTAAACCAGGAGAATGAAAAAGTATACTCCATTATATAGGAGATATATCAAAGTGCATTCTATTATCATGTATAACTATAATTAAAACTAACTAAAAATTTTTTTAAAATATACTGATTTGCTGGGCAGAGTGGTGACACCTGTAATCCCAGTGGTGCAGGAGACTGAGGCAGGAGGATTGAGAGTTCAAAGCCAGCCTCACTCAGCAAGGGCAAGGCACCAAGCAACTCAGTGAGGCCCTGTCTCTAAATAAAGTTCAAAATAGGGCTGGGGATGTGGCTAGTGGTTGAGTGTCCCTGAGTTCAATCCCTGGTACCAAAAAAGAAAAAAAAATTCGTTCATTTAATTAATCAAAAATTTTAATTGATACATAAAAGCATAAGAATCGTACTTATTTGTGAGGTATCATGTGGCATTTTGTTACATGTATACATTGTGTTATGTCTAAATCAGTTAAGCACACGTACTTCCTCAAACATTCATCACTTATTCATGGTGGAAACTCTCAGTTCTTTCTTCTGGCCTCTGAGGCCTACGGGGCTCTGTAGTTACCTCCTGCCACCCTCCTGGGCAGTGGCGCCCAGCCCTCGGACCCCCTCCACCCCGCCGTGACTACACCGCCTGCCCAGCTCTGCAGCAGCCCTCCCCTTCTATCTCAGATCAGAGCACTATTCCCGATTTCTATTTTCAACCCCACACGTGCTGCCGAGATGTCAAATGCCATGGAGCAGCTGGGGAGGAGACCTGCGGAGGAAGGCCAGGCGCCCTCTGCTCAGGTCAGGCCAAGGAGGCGCACGGAGGTGTGGGCACCGCCTTCCGGCTCTGAGATTCCTGAGGGGGTGCAGAGGCTGAGAGGAAGTCAGACTGATGAATCTGATTTCTCTATTTATATTCTGACATCTAATAGATTGTGGAGCTGTCTGGGGTACTCTTGCCTTTTCTTCAAGGCCTTATCTCATACAGAACAGGTATTCCATAAACAGATTCTTTTAACCTAAAAAAAAAAAAAAAAAAAAAAGAGTATAAGCCTTTTACTGAGAGAGAACGCAGACGATGCAGAACTTCTAAATGCACAAATTAACTCAGTGAGCATGCCAGGCGGTCTCTCATCACTTCCAGACGGGAGCACGACCAGGCCTCTGTCCACCCCGCCCAGGCACTGCCCTCCCAGAGAGAATGGGCTCAGCCTCACTGGGTCTTGGATTTTCCCCAGTTGGAACTGGACAGTGTGTATCTTGTCTCTGCCTTCTTTTGTTGAGCTTTATGGTTCTGGGACTGGTGGCTCTTGTTGAGGTTGGAAATAGTTTGTTCCTTCTTTCCCGGTTTCAGGTTCTCTGGGTCCATAGGCTGCACATCCATCCGTTCCACTGTTAATGACGTCTGGGTTGTTTCCAGTTCTTGGCTCTTATGAATGACGCCAGGAGGAGCCTTCTACTTGTCTGTGTTTGGTTTTTGACTTGCTGGGTCACAGAGCTTACATAGGCTCAGTGCTGGTAGATGCTGTCAGACAGCATCTGGTTGGGGAAGAACGGGTTGTAAAGTCATCTGGGGATGGTGCTTCGATGAGAGAGAAGCAAAAAGACATGAGTATGAAATAAATGTCGCAGCATCTGGAACATTCAGTGAATACCATGAAGATGGAAGAAGCAATAATCTCTCCCCAGCAGGTGGGAGGGCTGAGAAGTTGTGCCCATAACAGGGCTGGGGAGGACAAGGCCTTTATTTGGGAATGTAAATCTTCAACATTGATAGAGTTATCAGGAATGTAAACACAACATTTGACTTTTAATGTCACAGATGTCCATCCTCTGAAGAGGTGGTTAAGCTATTTAATGTCATTTGATTTTGTAACATGTCTTTTGGTTGCTATGACATGTATTTAGTAGAAATCCCTTTATTTTGGTACTTAAGGCTAAATAATTATATTAGCAAACATTAATCCTACCTGTGTAGGAGGTTAGGCAGATCTGTAGGCCTTAAACTGACTAAAAACGTCTGACACTGCAGCTACTCTTGCTAGTTATCAAGTACTCCTAAGAATCTCTTTTTTTATAGCCTCCAGTCTTACTTATTCTTGGGGCTTATTTTTATTCTATTTATGGCTTATTCTATGATATAACACAAGTGTATATCAAAACATGTTTAACTGCAGATAGATAGATAAATAGATACAGATATATAAAATGTATAATTTAGTTCTATTCCTAATTCGTTACATTTTTAATAATGAATGGATGAAGTTTTATCAAATACATTTTCTGTATTTGATGAAATGACCATATGACTTTTTTCCTTTATTCTTTAATGTGGTGATTTCTGATGATTTTTTCGTGTTGACCTAGTCTTGTATTTCTGGAGTAAGTCCGGCCTCTTGGTGCTGTTTGGTCCCCCTCCAAAGCCTTATCTCTGATCGGCTGACCACCCGGTATGCTGCTGCATCAGTGGTCACGAGACGGATTGGGCTGCCATTTTCATTTCCAGGGGTTTTCTTTTCTGGTTTTGGCATAAGGTCGTGTGGCCTCAGAAAAGAGTCTCCTTTGTGTTTTTGATTCTCCCCAGCACTTTGGCAGGACAGGTAGTTTCTGCCATCAGAGCTGGAGAAGTTCATGTGGACTGAACTGATTCCTCATGATATGTCGGAAGGTTTAGAGAGGCAGGCTTCTTCTCGGAGGGTCACACACTGAGGACACATTTTAAGACGTGCAGGCGGAGCTGCTGCCATGTTCTCCCTCGGCAGGAAAGCTTCATTCAGGTCTTTATTCAGCAAAGCATCCTACATGTGTGTGTCCCTGGGCTCCGAGGGACCCAGGCACAGGAGTGTCTCTGGGATCCAGGTTCCCCATGTTGATTGTTTAGACTCAAGGTGCACAGCATGTGTGGGGTCCTCGTCCCACCTCCCTCCCGCACACTCAGGGGTGCCGACCTGCCCCCTTCTCTAGCGTCACCAGGCTCCCTCCTCTACCCCATGCCATGTGCTATCCCCACCTTCCCCTCCACCTCTTGCTCGTCATCTGAGGCCCCTGCTCAGGCTTAGATGTCACATTTTCATAGAGGTTCTCTCTGGCCACCTGCACCCAATACGGCTCTGCAGGCCCTAGGACAGAGGCCCTGTCCTCTGCCCTCTGGGCACTTACCTGCTGGTAGTCCATGCTTCACCCTTGTCCTCGCCTCTGTTTCAGTGTCGCTCAGCTTCAGGACGTCTTGAGCCCCTGACCCAAGACCTGCCCCTGCTCTGCTCTTCAAAGAGGCCCTTGTGCCTAACACAGGCCAGTGCAGGTGCTCAGGGGGTGCGAGCCCCCTCCCTTCCTTCCAAAGGGCTCTAGAAGGACATTAACAGATAAAAACCCTCGTGCAGGGTCAGGCTGAATCTGACTTGCTCCTGACGGGTCCCCGGGCCTGCCGTGCTGGGTGCTCTAGGAGTGCGGGTGGGCGGGTGGTGTGGACAGATGGTGGGGGCGTGAAGAGTAACCCAAGTTCATTATGCCCCTCAAGGAAGGCGGAGATTGATGGAGACACCACAGTCAGATGATTTCAGTTGGTGGTGTTCTTCCCGCTCTCCTTTGGTTTCTGACCCAGTCTATACACGTGATCACGTTGTTTCATGAAAAATCAGAAGGGCCCTTGAGGGCTTCCTCGGAGGGTCCTTCCTGGCAGGTTTGTGATAGTGCACAAAGAGCCCTGGTCAACTTCTTTAATTGAGATTGGGGTCGGAGTCGTGAGAAGTTCCCTGGAGGCGGTCCGTGCCTTGCCCGGTGCCTGGCTGCCCAATGGCCCAGGCCGGCCCTGGCCTTGGTGAGCCTGCCGGACCCCTGTTGGCCCGTTTCAGCTCATACTGAGGCCCTCTGCCGCGTGCTCCTTCTGATTCCGAGGGGCTTTCCCACCTTGCAGTTTCCTCTCAGATGGTCAAGCTTGCCAAGTTCTGGGTGGATCAGGTGCTTTTAGCCTGCAGGATACAGCATCAGCCCTTTGGCCCACTTTGCCCAGAGAAAGGGCTGAACCAAACCCGTCACCTCCAGCCGGGCCTCGTCCTTGGGGCTCTAGGATGGGGAGGAACGAGAGCCTCCCACCTGTCCGTCAGGTTCCTGTCTGGTTTTGCCACAAGTGTGACCCGTGCTAAGATCAGTGCTGTCTCGCTTCACAGGCAAGGACCCAAGAGATGCTGGGAGAGGCCTGAACTTGCCTGAGGTCCATGTGGAAAGAAGGGGACCCACCCGGGGGTCCAGGCCTCTGGCTTTGAAGCCTGGCTCCCACAAGTTGCCCTGATGCCTCATACATTCAGTTTCCTTCAGATGAGGCTGTGGGCACTCAGGCAGCAGGGCCCATGCTCTGCTTCTTGGTGTGCCTGCCCCTGCCCTCTGTCTCGCAGGAGGCTGCAGAGTGCAGAGGATGGGGGTCTCGTCTGATGCGGCTTCTAAAATGGGGAAGTGGCCTCTTGACCAAATCATACTTGAAAGAGGGCTTGTTGAGGCAGCAGTATCTCTCCTAGTGATGTGCCAGTGTTGGCAAATGTTTGAGGCAGAGCAGAGGGCTGGTGCAAAGGCCCTGAGGTGACCACAAACTGACCCCATAGGAGGGGTGCAGAGGACAATCGGTGTGGCTGGAGAGGTAACAAGTTGGGGTCCACAAGAGCAGTTGACATCCTGAGGAGCTCAGGTTCGACCCTGTGTGGGTGAGGCCACCCAAGGTTGTGCTGGGCCGCCCGGGCCTGATTTGTATTTTTGACTATCACTCCATGTCTGTGTGGCCCGTGGACTGTGTAGCAGCAGGAATGCACACGGCATGGCTGGGGTTGGCCTTGCTGTCGTCCATGCTGCAGATGGTGAGCTGACATGAGTGGTGGCCACGGCGGGAGGTTGCAGACAGCTTTGGGAGACCATGGTGATCGCTCATGCTGGCTTGGTGTGGAGCCGTGGTCTGGGCAGCCAGGACCATGGTTTATGGAGCAGTCCTGAGTCCTGGGTTCCACGTGCCCTCAGAGAGGGGGCAAGGACACCTGCAGCTGTCAGCTCAGTGGACCTGGGAGATCTGTGGCAGGCCCTGCCCTGCTGGTCTCTTGCTTTTCACTGTACACACAGATCTGTGCGGCCTTCTCTACAGACCTCCATGCCTCCATGCTCCAAACGGAGGCTGCCCGTGGAGGACCCACTGTCCACGGTCCTCCTGTAACGACTAACCGACTTTCTGCCTCCAAGGATTAGCTATTCTGGAAATCCCATGTAGACAGATCATACAACGTGTGCTCGCTCATGCGTCTGTGTCTCCACGTGGCTCTTTCGTGGCCACTGACAAGCCAAGGAATGGGTGCACTGTCTACTCATCTGTTCTCCAGTTGGTGGACATTTGGGCTGTGTTCTCGCTTGGCTGTTATGAAGAGTGCTGCTACGTGTTCACATACAAGTTTTTGTGTGGACAGCTGCTTTCAGGGACTGTTTGAGGAGCTGCCAGCCCCTTCCCACAGTGGCCACCCCAGTCACGTCCCACCAGCAATGTGCGGGGCCCTCCAGCCCTCCAGGGCTCCCTCCCGGCCCTCACTCGTGATCCATCAGCCCATTGTTGACACGGTAACGTGCACCCGGAGCAGCTGGCCAGACACCGTGCTGGCATGTCCCTGCTGTGAGGGACAGTGCTGCCCGGGAGGTAACAGGAGCCGGGTCCCCCAGCCTGTTTTTGTCCTGTGCATTCCAACCTGCCAAGAGGAGAGGATGGGCCTTAACTCCATCTGCCTGATGGATGAGGAGGGAGCGATTCTTCAGGTCGGGACCCAAGGGGTCCCCAGGGACTCAGTTTGGATGATGCCTTTAACCCCTCATGGGATGTGCTGGCCCAGCTGGGAACTGTGATCCAAGCCCTCCTGTGTTTACAGAGGCAGTTGGAGAGTGACCTTGGGCTGTGTGTCCAGGAATCCCCCGTGCCCATGCTGGGCTATCCTGGGCCAGGCCCTTGGCCTTGCTGATGTAGCATCTTTGTCTCTAGTGTTTGTTAGAAGTATAGACCAGCCAGATGGGCTGGGGAGAGGGACGGAAGGTGGGTCCCAGGCTGCCTTCTCCAGGTGGAGTTGCACACAGCTTTTCTCTGTGCGAGAAGACCTGGGCCCCACTTTCCCCTCTCACCCTTCTTGCTCCCTGGGTCTCCTCTCCTGGGGGCATGGCCAACCCCAGGTCATGCTCTCGGCAGCCTCCCGCTCCCTGGCTGCTCACCTGGCTCCTGAGATTGCGGTGCATGCTTGTTATTGGTTGATAGCCCAGGTGGCTGTGAGCCCAGGAGGGCACTGCTCACGGTGGGTATGTGTCCAGGTGTGCGTCCAGGTGGGAGTCAGAAGCACCTGCCTCTGTAGTCCAGCAAGGGACTGCAGACTTGGCAAGAGGGCTGGATGTGGCCAGGCAGAGCCACAGGTGTGTCCACTCAGGGTCAGCTGTGTCCAGTGTCCCTCCTGGGTACTCCTGGAAGGCTTACAGGAACAGGGTGTCCACTCAAGTTAGACTCTGCATGATTTAGCACATGCTCTGGCACAAAATAGATCGACAATTCAAATAGTTCTTCCAAGTGGTGGTGGCAGGAGCCTGGTACCCAAGGCCCACAGCCATGCGTTGCAGCATGTGGCCCTTGACAGATGTCCAGTTCAGGGGGATGCAAGTTTTGCACATTGCGCAGACCTGTGTGTTTTGTTCTTGGAAGTCTGTGTACAGCACAGTTATGATCTTTGTGCAGGTTACCCATAGGCCTTCTGGCCCCTGGCGCCTAACTCTGTCCCGGGCTAGGCGATGCCTGTGAACAGAAAGGGCTGGGCCGGAGGGTCCTGGCGTTCAGCACAGGAAGCTGCCCTGCACAGGCAGAGCTGCTGCCATTGGAGAGACTGCGTCATCCCCAGTGCTGCTGGCCTGCTGGGCTCTAAGCCATGGGTCACAGGCAGGTGGGAGCTGGGGAGCCCTTCACCCCGTCCCCCGTGGGACTCTCAGTTCCTTCTGGTCAGCGAGGCCAGCCCTGCCCTGACTTCTTGACTCTCGGGGGACCCCCAGGCAAGAGACATGTCTGTGATTTCAGGTGAGGTGATCGACCACCCAGTTGGCCTTAGTAACCATTTAGAGGGTGTGGTTCCCTTGCACCAACCAGGGAGGATCTCATTTACATTTCTCTGAATACTAATTAGGTGGAGCATCTTTTTTATATGCCCACTGGCCATTGGGTGCCCTCTTTTATAAAGCGGTCAAGCACTGTGTGTATTTTCTGTTGGGTCATTTGATGTCATTAATTCCTAGGAATTCCTATTATTTTGTTGTTGTTGAAGATAAAATCCACAGCATTTGCCTTGCAGTCTGGTGGCACTTAGTACACTTGTGTAGCTCTGCAGCCACGGCCTGTGTTTATTCCAGAACTTTCCACACCTAAGGGAGACCAGGTCCTCTCCTCCTTCCCTGACCCCTGGCAACCACCCATGTGCTTTCTGTCCATGTGGACATGTCATGTGAACAGACCCCACATCCTCTTGGTGACTGGCTTCTTTGTTTGGCGTTGAGTTTGCCTGAATTGTTGGTGTGGGTGCTTTGCTCCTGGTGGGAATGGAAAACAGTGCCAACAGGTGAAAGGGTCCCGTGGTCCCTCAAGAGGTTTGGTAGAGGGCACCATGTGTCCCCACGGTCCCCTCCTGCAACATGCCTAAAAGAGTTGGAAACAGGTATTCAAAACTAAGTCAAAGCCCCTGTGCACGTGCTCACCCCTCCTGGCTTCCCCCACCTTGGCTTTGGGAAGCCCGGCTGGAGGGCCGACTGCAGCCCTCACCAGGGCTTGTCTAAGCTTGCACCAGGCGAAGCCTCCTGAGGTGCTCTACTTCGCGTCCTCCCTCTGAAATGCTCCTTTTCTCCTCTCTGTGATGCACGGATTTTAGGAGGATGTCTCTGACAGCTGCTCTTAGCCCTGAAAGACTTGTACAGAGGCTCCGGAGTTTGCAGGAGCAAAAGAGAGAGGAGCTGAGGCCCTGGGGCTGCTCCGCCCCCTCCCTCCTGAGGCACTGCCCTCCTTTTTTAACTCTTGCTTCCCCGTCCACTTGCCTAGAGCTGAGCTGGTTTTCTCTGGAGAAGTGGCCATCTGCCTGGCAGGCGCCGGCGACCACTGGCAGGATTATGGGTTGATGCTAAGCAGATGGCTTCCTGGTTGGTTGGGTGTCTTCTGCGCCACACATGTGAGCAGAACAGCTGCTCCAGAGAGGGCCGGGCTCTTCTGCTGGGGTCAGCGCAGCAGCGAAGCTGCTGGTCACAGCTTCATTTCAGCATCATGGCTGTAGGAGCCTGGGGCCACTAGAAGCTCCATGACTTGGGAAATTTTGAGGCCCAGTTTTAGCC
The DNA here is from genome assembly GCF_048772815.1 of Callospermophilus lateralis. NCBI lineage: Eukaryota > Metazoa > Chordata > Mammalia > Rodentia > Sciuridae > Callospermophilus > Callospermophilus lateralis. The sequence goes on from NC_135307.1 coordinate 195,187,954, forward strand.
AAGATCTTAGAGAATCCTATTAATTTTGAGACACAGATATTAGGGGAGAAGGATTTCATTTTCTAAAGATAAATAACCACGCACAGCCCTTGGCGGGAAGGCACTGGACTGCTTAACCCGGGGTGAATTGCTCCAAGGCCCCTTGGCGGCCTCTGGGTTGGTGCTGGGTGTGGGGGGGTCAGGACCCTTCAGGAGAAGCTGGCTGAACAGCTGGCCAGGACTGCGCCCTGCAGGACTTCTCAGGGCCTTGGTCATGCTGGCACGGAATGGAGCTTTCAAGGGGGCTTGTGGTATAGACCGTGATTTCCTAACAACGTCCACCACTGGCTCTCTGACGTCCGCCCTGCCATTTACCAGCCATGTGACCACTGGCACTCTTCTCACCTGCTCTGAGCCTCTGCTTCCCAAATGTCAGACGCCCTGAAAACAGTCCCTGCCTCCCTGGAGGTGCTTAGCTGGAATGGACACGCGAGAGTCCGGCAGCCTCCCCGCGGACGTCCGAACGTGTGTGTCCTACTGAGCGTGAGTGTCCTCAAGCCCTGACTCCCAGGGGCTGGGTTCACTCTAAGCTCAGCCAGGCTCTCCTCGCTTCTCTCTGCTTGGCACCTCCAGTGGCCAGCGGCCACTGAGCTCAGGGTGGGCAGAGGGGAGGCTGCAGGTCACTTAGGACTTGCAATTTCCCTGTATCAAGGGGCACAGAAAAGGCGGCGGGTGGACGACAGTCGCTGGCTTGCTCTTGACCCTGCCTCCATTTTTGCATCCCGGGATCAGTCTCTCTCCCCCACTCGTTCTCTCCTTCAGGCCACACGCCAGCTCGGGCGCTACGTGTTAGGGGCAGGAAGGGACACTGCCCCCCCTGGAAACGCGGCAGTGTCTCCCCAACACAGGCCACGAGGGTGGGTGGTGGTCAGGGATTCTCACGGACCGGCTGGCAGAGCTGCAGAGAGCAGAGCCGGGGGTGCTGAGGGGCTCTCTGGCCCCTGTCCTGCAGCCCTCCCTACCTCCCACCCACTGCAGTGGCCAGTCCTTCCTCCACCCTGAGCAGCATGATTGTGAATGGCTGGTGAGTGGCCTCAATCCGTCCTTGGAAGGGGTCCCAGAGTGGCCTTTGATCTGTTCTTATTGATCACCACACCGGAAATCCATGCTCTTCAACTGTTACTCAAGAACTTTCCAGAGTGGAGATCAAACCAAGAATACTTTTACATCTGGGAGCCTTGAAATCTGTATTTAAATTTGGCCTGGAGGTTCAGGGTCCAGTCTATTAAAATGCCCAGAACGTTTGTGGATGCTGTCCAGCCACAATCCCTGCCGACTGGCTGCAGGCCATTGATCCTGGGGCCCTCGATGCAGTAGCCCTTGATTTTGCTACATCTGGCTTACGTGCTCTCCTCCTCAGCCCTCTCCTCCCCAGCCCTCTCCTCCCTAGCCTCTCTGAGGGCTCTTGGAGCAGCTGGCATGACCTCTACTGCTTTCTGCCCTGCTCTGTCACTCGGGCTGGTGACCTGGGAAGTCCCTTCACAGCCCTGTGCCTGCCTTTTCCCATGTGGCTACAGGGATCTGGATGGGGCAGACATTGCAGGTTCACATCAGGTGCCCACAACGGAGCCTGCCATGCCGGGGGCACTCCAGGTGCTGCTGTGTGCTGACCGGCATGGCCTTGCAGGCCTTGGGCCCTGACTCCCGAATGTGCCGGTGACCCTCAGGGCCCCTGCCTTCATCCCTGGCTTCCCACCTACCCCCCATGCTGAGCTTCCCTGTGTCTCCAGGCTGATTGGCCACATCCTGGTGATTCCCCAGTGTCCTTAAGACCCTTGTCACAGCCTGCAGCTTTTCCTGGCTGGCCCACACCTGCCTTCTGAACTCCTCTGTCCTCCATAAACCATGAATCCCAGCCTGGGGGCTCTCGGTTAGTGCACAGACCCAGGCCAGCAGAGTAGGGACAGAAAGGACAACGCAGCTGGGTTTTCAGTTATTGATATTTAATCCGTGAAGAATCCTTTTTGATTTTCAGGCTGTGTTCTTTGGATCGGTTTTAGTCCGTGGTGTGGTAATAGATGATGGGGTTCTGTAGTGCATTTGTGTCGGCACGTGGTCATTAACTGGCCCCAGGGAGCCGGCATCGCTGGATCCCCGTTCTATGGATGAAGTGCTTTTGGGCTTTTGGATCTCGGGGACTGAGCGTCTCAACACCATCCATGCTTCTGTGAACGTGCACCTTTTATTTAACTCTTGCCGACCCTAATGCTGCCAGCCTCCTCCCCACCCCAGGAGGAGAAGCTGTGTCCTCTGCAGTTGGTTCCTGTCTTGGTTCTTCCGGGCTCCAAGCACTTGGTTTGCCCTGTGGCCAGTGAGACCCCAGGGCAGGGAGGGTGCCCAGCACTGGGCTTTGTTCAGAGATGGTGTCACCGAGTATTGGTGGATGGGTTTGGGGGACAGGGAAGCACTCAGTGAAGAGACAGAGGCCCCCGTCCTTGGGGCCACACCCCGACTTCCTGTTGGCCTCTTTCACGGCTTGTCCCCTTCCACAGCTCAGCTGCTGTTTCCCCATGTGGCTTTTTCCTCCTCCCGGGTCCTGGGCTTCCCGCAGAGGGAGGGCCCGGCTGAGGGTGGCCTGCTCTGTCTCAGGTCAGAGGAGCCCTCCACTGATACGTGGCGAGTGAGTTTGTGAATGAAGGAATGAAACGGACAGGGAGACTCCTGCTCCCGCGTCCTGTCCTCCGGTACAGCTGGCCCTGCCTCCTAGGGGCAGCCTCCCGCTGGCTCCCGGGGGAAGTTGTCCTGATGAGGTGGAGCACAGGTAGAGAAAGGTGGTGGTGGAAGCCGGGAAAGGAGAAATGCGAGGCCACTAAAGGGGGCCTCGAGATCAGATGGAGGCAGCCGCCCGGCTCCAGGGGTTTATTTGAGCAACCTTGAGGGCCAGGGGCCACAGAGATGCCATGACACAGGAACGAGAGGGTTACGCTCCTGTTCTCATGGGGCGTGGTGTTCCCCAGGAAAGGCAGAGGACCAGTAAAGCCTGGGCCTAGCTCCCTGGCTGGAGTGACAAGAGCTGGTGGAAGGAGTGTGAGTCCAGGGATGGCCCTGCGCCTGGCGTGGAGCGCAGCCCAGAGCGCAGAGAGTCAGTGGGCAGGTCCCAGAACAGCGCCTGACTTCCAGGTCGGGGTCTGTGGGTGGACCACCCTGGCCTGCCAGGGCCTGGGAGGGGCTGGGGCTGTCCCAGGGTCATGCCAGCAGTGTGGGCCGCCGCCCCACCCCAGCTGTCCTCTGGAAGCCCCAGGAGGGCTCCAGCCCGAGGCTGTGTGAGGCTGTGCTTCCTCAGCAGCAGCAGATGTAGGAGAGGCGTCTGGGTAATTAACAGCTAATGCCTCGGAGGTGCCAGGTGCCCCTGGCACTTAGCACCGCTGTTCCTTGAGGCTCGAGGACCTGCTAATGGGGACCTGCTAATGTGCTGGCACCTCCCAGAGTCTCCCACAGTGGGAAGGTGACTCCTCACCACGCCAGGGAGAGAGCGGAGAGGACTCCTGGGAAGACGGCCTCCCCACCGTCCCTTCCCTCTGTGGGCACACGCACAGGTCCACGGGCACCTACCCTCAGGTGCGCCCACTCACCACGTGCACCTCGCTGTGCACACACACCCATGGGCATTTGTGGCCACCCTCCTGCTGGCTCACCAGCACACACAACCCTCCTCTGCCTCCTCCACTGAAGGGCACAGCATCCGTGGTGACCTTCCTGCCCCCGGGAAGGCCCTTCTGCTGCTGGCCCTCGGCTGGCCTGGCCCTGGGCTTGAGCTGCCTGGGGCGGGAGGAGGGGAGCGGGTGCTTTGTCCTGGGGGAGGGGAACCCACCTGCAGACCGACGCTACCTGTCTCCCCAGGTGGCGGTCTTTGCGCCTGATGACCCAGCCCCTCCTGGGAACTTCTCAGGGCATCTGTGGTGGTTCTTGTGAGCTGAAGACCCTGCAGGGACTTTGTGCTGAACTCTGAGTCCAGGTCAAGCCCCTGCAGGCCCCGCAGCCTCCCTGGGGCATCCACGGTTCTTGCCCGCTGGTCCTCCTCCCCCTGGCCCACCCCCTGCCCTGGCGCAGCCCCTTTCTGAGAGCTGCCACCTGCCGGTCACATGCAGGCCCTGCTCGCCTCCCAGCTGCACCACCAGCTCTGTGCCCCTCACGTCTCCCAGGGCCTCTTCGGGATCTCAGGGATCCCCACCTGCCATGCGCCAGGACTGTTCTGGGCCCTGGGGACCTCGCTGTGGCCTCCCATCAGAAGGCAGTATGGCAGTAGGCAGGCAGGGACACTGATGCACAGGCAAATGAACACGAGTGTTTGCAGGGACGCCCGTGTAGGTGGCAGGAAATGGAGGAGGAAGAGGGAACTGCAGAGCCCGGGAGCCGGCGCTGTGGAATGAGCAAGGGCTGCTCCAGTGACCTCCTTCCCTGTCAGGCCCCCGAGGGCAGCTGGGCCCCAGGGCAGCGTCTGCGTCTCCTCTTCCCATGGTAGTGCCCGGCATGACACCTGGCATGTGGGTGAATGGCCAAGTGGGTGCATCAACGAGGAGCCCCGCAGGGGAGGGGGCTGTGCGGTCTGCCCCTCACACTTCTCTGAGCCGGGAGAGTCTCAGTGTGGGGACCCAGCACCTGCTCTAGCCACCAGGGGAAGGAGTTCGCAGGAGACCGCCAACGATGAACTGTGCTGACCCTGGTGAGGAGCAGCGCTGACCCCCTGCCCACCTTCCATCCTGAGCAGATCACTTGCCCACGGCAAGGAGTGGAGGATGCCCATCCTGGCTCAGCGGGACTAGGGGGACAGGAGGCGCAGGGGTGGGAAGAGGAGAGGGCTGGGGCTCAGAGCAGGGGAGCTGTGTCCTCAGCAGGGCGCGACGGCCGTCAGTGCACAGTTGAGACGATGGTAGAGCAGGGAGCAGGACAGACCAGGTGATCTCATGGCATTTTGTCCTGAGACGGGTGCCCTGGGGAAGGGGCTGAGCAGGAAGGTGAGACCACTCGAGCTGTGCTTCCAGGATGGCAGAAGGCCAGTCAGGAGGCCGGAGAAGGCCACGGCGGCGGGTGGTGGACAGTGGAGTTGCACACCCTGGCTGATTGGCAGTTTATTCTATATGCTGCTCTTTTTGCCCCTGCTGCTAGGAAGCCCAGGCCGCACATCGCCCTCCTCGGGAGCCCCAGGGTGTTTCCTGTGGGGCTCTACTAGCCCCTGGATGCCGTGGCCTGGAGCAGACCACCCTCCCTGCAGGTTCCCTCTGGGGTGGGCTTGTCTTGCTACAGCATCTCGTGTCTAAATGGCAGCTGACCCCCCACCGGCCTTTGTTCGGCGAGGCAAAGCATACATAAAGCAATGCGCTGCTTCCTGGTCTCCCGCGCCCGTCCCTGTCCTCCTCTTCCCAGCACCTGGAGGCTGAGGGTGACCTGGCCCTTCTGTCCTTGTGCCGGGAACGTTCCCAGGACAGCCGTCTCTCCTGGGTCCTTGCGGACTGGCAGTTCCGTTCCCATCTGGCATCGTGGGCGGAGGAAGGAGAGGGGAAAACACGGATGAGTTGCCTCAGGAGAGAGAAGGCCCGGCTGCATCCTCCTGTGCTGCGTGTCCCTGGGGAGCCATGGTGGCCGGGCCTGTGATGCCCTTTGGCCACCCTGGTTCCCCCATACTTCTTGGGGCCCCGCCAGGGGCCAGGTGCTGGGAATTGGGATCCCTCTTGAGAGAAATGGTAGAGAAATCCGTTGTCCCCACTTCTTCATGGTTCGCCAAGCCCAAGAGGAAGAGTCCCCGGTCAGGCAGCCCTGGACTGCTGCCCGATGGAATGACCACCTGCGGCTGCTCCCTGGGCCACAGGTGGCCACCGTGCCTGGGAGACTGCACAGTGAACGGGGCCAGAGGAAGCTGGCTCTGCTGACAGCCTCCTGTTTTGGCGTCCCCTGCCTCATGTCCTGGTCTAGCTTGGGGACGGGAGGGGTTCTGGAGATCCCGGCCACCACCAGCGTCGGTTCACAGCTCTGAGCCCTGGTCTGCTCGTCCGTGAAGCAGATGCCGACAGTCACGGTCTGTGGCTCAGGTCTCGAGTGAGCCCCATGACAGTGGTGTGCTGGCTCTAAGCTGTCACGGTGGACGTCCGGGTGGAGGGTCAGCGGGACCAGCCTGGTATGCACATGTCCAAGTGACCATGAAGCCCAGCATGATGCCATCTACACGCACCACCACATATGTCAATAGGCCCGTGTTCCTGGGTCGCTGTGCCCCCTGACTCTGTGGCCATGCCAGGCCACGCTCCAGCTCCTGCCTGCAGGATGCTTCTTACTTTGTAGATGTGGAAACTGAGACTTGGGGTGGGCCACTGTGGGGCAGTTCTCTGGTAATCACAAGCTGTGGGAACTCCAGAGGCTGCCAGCCGGGTCTGTCTGTCACCAGGCACAGAGGCCACTGCCCCGTGGTCCTTCCGATGCTGCCACATGCTGGCTCTTCCCATGCTGCCTGTGGGGCTGGACCCAGGGTGGGCCCTACCCCAGGCTTGTGGGGCAGCAGACGGAGCAGGGATGCCTCAGGAGGGAAGGCAGGAGGAGGAGGGGTCTGAAGGTCCTGGCCCCACGGGCTGCTGGCCCTGGGACGCTGGTTCTCCCTTCTGCTGCCAAACCTGTCGGCCACCCCTCCATCCTGCCCCCCAGCCTCTCTGCTCGGGGACTCTGGGATCTGAAGAGACCAGAGGTCCCAGCCCTTTCTCACAGGTGGCAATAAAGCGACTTCACCTGGGTGTGGAGGGCGGCCGGGGCTCAGGGTGGGAGTGTGTGTGCGGTGGAGGCCCTGGACAAGGTTGGGCTCACAGGCAGGCCGGGGACTTCCCCCCAAAGGACACTGGGGGGTTGATCTGGAGCCTGGGTGACTCAGGTCCTTGTCACTGTTGGAGGGAACATCCCTCCCCTGTCCCAGGAGGGATTCTGCCACAGTGTGTGCACACTATTCTGAACTGGGTCAGGATGGGATGGGTCCACGCGGAGCTGATGGAGGCCGCGCTGGTCATCCCAGGCAGTTTTTCTCCGACTCCAGCGTTTCACTAGTTGAGTTCCATTTTCCATCTAACTGAGCTTCTCTCACGGCCAGTGTGGCCAGCTGCACGGCAGCCTGTGTCGAAGCGCTGTCTCCCTTCCCAGCCTCCCTGCAGCTAGCGCCCGTTCTGCACGCAGCTCCTCGCACACGGAGTGCTGGTATTGCACACTGCTGTGCCGACCTGGCGGTTGACCCCAGGTCCGCCTCCTTCCTGTCCTCAGAGCTCCGCTGTATTCTCCTCACCTCTGCACACAGCCCACAAGAGGAAAGCCCCCCACTCTTAGCCAGTCGCCAGTGATGGCCTGGGGTTGCAGCCAGTCCCCTGCCAGCAGCTCCCCAGGACACCCATCTGCATGCATCCCACAGACTTTACAAACATGGTCTGGTTTCTCCAGCAAGGAGGGGATCCAAAGGCCAGCCACTGCCCTCTGTCCTTCATGGACCAGCTCAGCCTGCAGCTGTCTGCTGAGGCGCCCGATGGGCAGTCCCTGGGCTGGGGTCTGCAGCTGTACTAGGCCTGCTCTCTGCCCTTGGAGAGCTGACAGGCTGGGGGAGGGCAGTGCCCAGTGGGATTTGCTGTTTTTTTGCTTGCCCAGGTGCCCTTGGGAGCAGAAGAGAAGGGCTCTTTGGTAAAAGACTTCCTGGAGTAAGCAATGTGTGACTGGGTAGGTGGTTTATGAAGCAGAGAAAAGCTGGGAGAGAGAGAGAGAGAGCAGCACAGATAGCAAGCACAGTGTGAGCAAAGGCCCTGGGGCAGGGGATGTCTCACTGTGGACCCAGGCAGTCTTTGATTACCATAGTGGAAGGCAGAGTTGGGGGAGGGCTGCCCATGGCTGTCCATGTTCGAATGTGCTCTGTATATGAACCGGTCAGAAGCAGCCCCAGAGTGTCCACTGCTCTGATGACCCTCCTGGGCTCTAGGCCTTGAGGACTCACTGGTCTCCCCTCAGGGTGAGGGGGTTTCTGGGTCCCCAGCAGCCAGGTAGCTTGGGGGCCACTTGAGACCCTCTCTTGGTTTCGTCTTCCAGATGAGATGGACCAAACTCCCCCGGTGCGTTCCGAGTATCTGGTCTCAGGGATTCGAACTCCCCCCGTGAGGAGGAACAGCAAGCTGGCCACCCTGGGCAGGATCTTCAAACCCTGGAAATGGAGGAAAAAGAAAAATGAAAAGCTGAAGCAGACGACTTCAGGTAAGCCCTGGGCGGGGCTGGCCGAGGCCGGGTCACCCCTGTGCTGCGAGAAACTGTCTCCTGGCCCCACCCAGGAGGGTGGGCTGTGCTCTGTGGCTCTGAGGACCAGAAGCTGCTCAGCCTCCCTCTGGTCACCTCCCTTAACCAGCCACCTGGTTGGGGTGGGTCAGTACCAGTCACCATACAGGGACAATGCCCAGACCCAGGAGTGCACACAATCCCTGGGGCCTTGCTAACAGGCTCCGACTCAGTGCAGGGCTAGGCTGGACTAGGGCATCATGCCGGAGCCCAGCAGCAAGCACAGAGCCCTCACCAGACTCCACCATGGTCCTTGCCCTCCCACACCCATGATCTCAGCTGGATGAAGTGGGCAGCAACCTGGGTCCTACCCGAGAGGCCCAGGTGGGGCAGGCCTGGGTCAGACCTGACTCTCTCTGAGGGCTGAGGCCATCAGTGGGGCCTGACACCTTCAGGATGCTCTTCTTGTGTGAAGACAGAAAGCCCACCTACCCTCTAGCACCTCTGCTCTGGCTAGGTACACCTGTCCCAGTGCCTCCCACCCAAGGATCCAGAAGGTTCCCACACTCACTCAGGCTGCATCTTCACACCCTGCCTGTCCCAGCTCTGTGGGAAGTCGGGTTGCGCCGGGTTGTCCCGTTGCCCCTTCCTCCACGGAACCCACCGCGGGAACTGTTGCCACAAGCCTGCACCCCGGGCACGTGGCCCCAAGGTGATGACAAGACTGGGGATGGGACAGCAGGTGTCAACAGAGCGCTTGTGCCCCTCCCTGCTGGGACAGTCCTCTCCTGGCCCTGTCTGCCCCAGGGAGTGGAACAGGCTGGGCCTGGGAGAGTGCCTTACTCGGGGCCAGAGCGCGGCAGGACCTGCTATGGGCAGGGGAGGCTCTGGCTGGAGCCCAGCACCACAGCCTGCTGCGGACTGTCTGCGCTGCTCGCCATGAGCCGGGCTGCTGCCCCGGGAGCTGGGCCTGGGCCTCGGGGACGGGCCTGGTGGGTGGCACAGCAGGCCGTTGTCTCTGCGGCCCCGGGTTCCGCTCTCCTCCCCCGCTCTGGAGAGGCTCACACTCCAGGGCTTGGAGGGAGGTGGGGACAAAGCAGTGTAACCAGTGCCCTGTGGTGGGCCAGGGCAGCGGCCATGCTCCACTCACCCTGGTTTTCACTAACCACTTTTTAATGAAGAGGTCAGTCGACAAATTCTCTTTGCCAAGAATGAAGACAAAGCCACATCATTATTCAAGAACCCCCAGGTCCTCCTGTGTGCTGGGACCCAGCCCTGCCATGTGGACCTTCCGTGGAGGGGGAGTGCACAGGTGGCCTGGCCCTCTTGGGCTCAGCACCTTCACTGTGGGATTGGAAGGCGAGCCTCCTGCTCCCAGGACCCTGTGCCCCGCGCCTCTCCCGGCGCTGAGCTGAGGTACCCGGATGCTCTGGTGACCCTGGGAGGACATTTAACCCCTGCAGCATCCCCTCACAGTGATGGGCTGTTGGTTTCAGCATCGGATCCCTGATGTCGCAGGCAGCAGTGGTTGGGATGAGACTCTAGCGGGGCTCCGGGCCACCCACCTGCCGCACAGGAGGCGGCATCTGAGCCGTCCACCTTGGGGGTGCCTCCAGCCTGCTCCCCCACTCTGAAGGACTGATGTTCCTACCCCTCTGTGGACTGTATCTGCCCCCACCACCCCTGCCCCATGTCCAGCTGCCTCTTTGGGCCATGGGAAGGACTTGGAGTCAGTGGAGGCAAAGTCCTGCATCCAAACCTGGCCATGGGAGCAGCCAAGTGGCCGCTGGGCTCAGAGCCCCTCTGTTGGGGGCGTGAATCACGCCATCTCCACCGCACACCCCAGCTGAGTTCAGAGCGTTGGCATTGGCCACACATCCAGCACCTGGGACCCGCTTTAAGCACAGGCTGCAGAAAGGAATCTATGTTCCCTTCTCCCCAAAATGTGTCTCCCACTGTTTGGTTTCCCTTCTTGGCCTTCGCCCTGGCAGTCCCAGATACACTGTTTTCCCTAGATGACCCCACCCAGGACCCCAGCCCTGGCACACCACGCTGTCACCTGTAAACAGGTGTGGTCCATCCTGCCCAAACGTGCTGGCCTGGGGCAGAGGCTGCGTGCGTCTTGCTCACAGTGACTGCCGCAGCCGGGGCACAGCAGGTGCTCATGCTGGATTGGCATTACGATAGAACCCCTGTGGTCCCCGCCAGTACCCCAACCTCAGGGTCCATGAAGGCGGCTGAGTTGGATCTGCTCCCTGGGGGCTGCCAGCACCTATGCCCGGGTAGAAGTTACCACTGCATTGTCCTCACCTGGTGGCCATCTGCCGCCTCCACCCACCACGAGCTGAGCGACCAGCCCACCCCACGTGTCCTGAGCCCTGGCAGGGGCTGCACGTGGGATGGGTGGGCTTTGCGATCTGCTTAAGAGCAGGCACTTTGATCTTTCAAAGAAAGCAGCCAGTGGTCACGTAGCTGTGTGTTTGGAAACTGGGGTTCACCTGTAGGCAAATGGGAAGGGAGGAAGGGGAAGGTGGAGCGGCCAGTGAAGGCAGGACATGGGGTGTGCTGGGAGAGCTGGTTCTGCCATGGGAAGGGACAGAGGCTGACCTGGAGGACGAATGGGTGCCATTAGTGAGTTGGGGTCAGTGGAGGGACCTGGGCTGGCCCCCTCCTTCCCTGCCCGCCCCTCTGGTGAATCCTTTGAAGACTGCTGACCTGTGGTCTGCTAGAGCCTACCCCAGGGAGAGAGATGCTGGGAAGAGTGTTGGACAGACACTCAGAGTGGCCCACTAACGTGAGCCAGCCCCCCAGGGTGCTGGGGGCAGGGGGCCTCATTCCCCAGCTGGTGAGTTGGGGGTATGTGGTGGGGGTGCCCTGGGGGACGGTGCTGTGTGTTCGGGTGCTACAGGCTGGCCTTGAGAGTGACAGCCTCTCACCTGACGCTGCTTGGCAGATTGATGGACGTCCCCACCTGCCCCTGGGCCAGGCCTGCATGCCTGGCGCCTGCCGTCCCCTGTCTGTTAAACCTGAGGTGGGCATTGCTGTGACCTGGACGAGCCTCTGCCCGTGACTCATGTGGACCTTGTGTCTCGTGCAGCCCTGGAGAAGAAGATGGCCAGCAAGCAGGGTCGCGAGGAGCTCATCAAGCAGGGGCTGCTGGAGATGATGGAGCAGGGTAAGAGGGGTGTGGGCCCTGGGCACAAAGGTCAGCCATGCGGGATGCCCCTCAGGACAGAATGGACGTCAGGGGCGTCCGGTGTCCAGATGTGGGGTTTTCAGCCTCCAAGTTTGGAGAAATGCCCCAGAGTCAGGAGCCTGCGGACAGCGGAGGACCCCTGGGGAGCAGAAGGGCACCTTGTTGGTCCTAAGTTTTCCCCATATTAGCGTTTTAATCCCCATTTGGGGCAAATTCTTCCCACTCCACAGTCTATTCCCACCACTTCCGTGTGCCAGGTGTGCATCAGGTGAGGGAGGTGAGGGTCAGGCTGCGACTCCCGCTGGGAATGCGCATGAGAGCAGAGATGCAGTCCAGAGCCTGGTCTCTGAGTCTGTCCAGCAGTTCCGTTTTGGTGGCGTGCACATGGCCCTCTGTTTGCACAAGGCTGATCACTGTTGCCAGCACAATTAACCGAACAGAATCCTTTACTGCCCAGTCTCCTCTTCACAAGGGATTCCAATTGGTGTAGGGCACTGGGCTCAGATCCCGACACCTACACCCTTCGTGCCTTCTGGTCTGAGAAATCTTGGTTGGGGGTTTCACAAAACCCGCTACAACCACTTAGAAATCTCTATAGAGCTGGGCCTAGCTCTTTCCCCCTCACTGAAGCCCCACAGAGCCAGTTCCATGAGGCTTGTGTGCATATATTAATTCCTACCTCCCACTTCCTGTGTTTTAAAATATGACTAGTGTCTTTGCAATTTGGTCCAAGTATCAGACATTAGGAGGGACTCTCACGGAGTCGATAAATCCATATTGTGCACAGCCAGGCCTGTAGCACACACCCCAGCTGGGGTCCGGGGCTTCGGCAGCCTTCCCCTCCCTGAGGTCCAGAGTGAGGGGTCGATTGTGCATGTCAGGGGAAGCCCACAGGGGGATTGCTGAATACTACCAGGACTGTCCACCTGCAAGGAAACCCAGGAGGGAGCCCCATGGTGCTTGGACATTTCACTCTCTATTCAGACTTGGATTTGGTGGAGTTTTTTTTTTCTTCTGAAAGAGAAGTCTGGACTCTGAGTTTGGATGGGACCCAAGAGCCAAACTCTGGCATTTTGATTATGTTGCCAAAGGGCTTTATTTGGATCTTGGGAAGGGAAAGGGGAAAGAAAAATGATGATGTGTTTTTTCATCATCTAGTCCAAAAAATATTAGTTTTGATGAAAAAGGAGGAAGTAAAGATAGATTTGATTCTTGTCAAAAATTCATTTTTGAATAATTAAAGAGGAGCGTTTTCAGGAGGAGTACAGTTGGCCTTTTTAAACTCTGAATTTTGTAAGATGGTTTTGTTGGATGAAGTCGGAACAGAGGCCCAGTGGCCAGTGTCTGCAGGTCAAGGGGTGGCCTGCCTTTTTGTGGAAAGGGTCGGATGGTGAGTGTTCGGGGCTTTGGGGGCTGTGTCCGTCTGCGCTGCATGGCCGTACTGAAGGGCCCAAGGAGCTGACTTTGTAAAGGGGTTTCCTCAGCTCCCAGTGTTGGAGGCCAGAGGGCAAGGTGCTGGTGTTGGCTCGGTTCTGGTGACGGCCTTTTTGCCGGCAGAGCCCTGTGGTGGCACAGCACTCATGGTAAGGAGACAGCCTGTCTGTGTCTGTGTGGTCCCTCTTCCTCTTATGAGGTCCCCAGAATACAATCAAGGGTTTCACTCTGATACTCTTACCTAATGCCAAATTTCCCATCGACAACACCACGGTCAGATTGTTTTGAGCAGCTTAATACCTTTAATCTGTGCTTTGGGATTGAACTCCTGCCTGTGTTAGGTGACATACCATAGCAGGGGCCCTACAGGCAGTTTCAACCACCCGTCTCTGCTGTCACAGGGCAGAAATAGCCAGGGATGGTACATACGTGTGTGGGCATGGCTGTGTGCCAATAAACCTTTATTTATAGATGCATAAATTTGAATTTCAAATAATTTTTATGAGTCACAAACTATTTTTCTTATTTTCCAACCATTTGAAGATGTAAAATCCATTCTTTGCCTGGGGCTGCATGGAATGAATAGGTGGAGGGCTGTTTCGGGGCCCCAGGGTGTACTCCCAACCCTCACCCCTCTTTCCCTCTTGCTGAGCAATTGTTGAGCAGGAACTAGGTGACCACAAGTGCCATCTCTGTCCTTGAGAGCGAGCATGCACCATAAATTGATGGTGCAGAGCCTTACTGAGCGTCTACTGTGTTAGCCAAGGATACAGGTGCTGTTTTCCCAGGACACCGTCCTGTGGGGCACAAGCAGGAGGGAATTCCACAACTGGTACAGAGTCACAACTGAGAAGAGGAAGGCACAGGAGGACCCAGAACACCCTAAGAAGAGGAGACAGGGCCCACCTGGTGGGGCTTAGGGGGTGTCTTTGTCCAGGCCAGCCGTGGGCAGGAGGCTGGCTGTGTCTGCTGCATGTTAGAATCACCTGCAGCCATCACGATCCCCTGTTGCTGGGATCAGCTCAATGAGATGCTTCTCAGACCCCGTGGGCGCCTGTGCTTGATGAGCCTCCCCAGCTGACTCCAACTTCAGGAAGGTTGAGCAGAGATCAGGAAGGAGGGGTGACCCTAGGCTGAGGGAGCAGGCCCAGGGCTCAGAGAAGGTGTCTGTAGGGGATGGGTGGGACACGGGGGTAGGAGAGGGGCTTGGGCAGGAGGAGTCTTCCTCTTTGCTGCCCCACAATGGCGTGGGTGAGAGACACGCCCAGGGGAGTCCAGCAGTGGGGGCCTACAGCGAGCTTGCCCTTATGTGTGAGCAAGGCCAGGGAGTCTCTGGGGCACATCAGAAGGGGAGAGCAGGGCTGCCCCTGGGTGGCTGGGCTGGGGGCCTTGCTTTCCCTGAACTCTGGTGTGGCGTAAGTTCTCTTGGTGTATTCTTTGGGTAAATCTGCAGCCATAAGATAGCTACAGGATACACACAGATGTTGGTCACGGGCCTCTGAGAAAATCCCTGGCAAGTCCCCTTGAGGTTGACCTGTCTAGTTTGTCCAGTGCTGGGGGCACCAGGAGGCTCTCCCATACTGATGGGGACTGGCAGCCTCCCAGGTCAGGGGAGCCTTCAGCCACCTCCTAGAAGGGGAGAGGTGTGAGGGCTGAGGCCCGCCGCCTCCCGCAGGGTATGGGCAGTCCTAGGTCTTGGTTTTTCTTGGGTTTGGGTTAAGGAATCAGCCACCACCACCTCCCAGCAAGGAGGACCAACCTGTGGCCATGGGCGCCCCCCTGTGGCCAGCCGCTTGCACTGAGTGTGCGTGCCTTGTGGCCAGGACTGCAGGCAGGGCCGACCCTGGAAGTGTACAGCCGGGCATCTTTGGTGACCCACAAACTCGAACGTGAGCTTCCTTGGTCAGGACAAACCTCCTAGTGTCCCGTGGCTCGCACACAGGGCAGATGAACACAGGCCTACATGCCCACCACCCTGGAGTTGCCCAAGCAGCAATGTGAGCTGGGCCCTGGGCAGGGCTGACAGGACAGAGCCCGATGGGCCCAGAGGACGGGTCTGTGTCCCTCCCCTCAGCAGATGTTCTTAGGACTCTGTCAGTGTGTGTGTCCAGGAACCATCTGGGCCGCTCTCTTTCCTGCAGTTCTGCTAAGCTGCTGGGACCTAGGAATGCCCGTTTGTGGTGTTGAGACAAATGAAAGAGAGGGGGCCAGTCACTGTGGGAAGTGACCCTTTCCCACCCTGTCTCTTCTGCTCTGTCCCTCCTCCGAAATGTCTGTGACCAAGAACAGACCAGTCTCTCTGGCTTGAAGGTCCCCAGCCAAACAGGGCCGGACGTCCACCTACGTGGACACCATGGTGTCCCTGAACAAATTTCCCCCATCTTCCTGTGTGCACTGACTCAGCAGTTTCTTAAATAATTTAGGAATTTCATGCGCCGCCACTAGATATGTACCTCAGCGCTGTGTTCAGTGACCCAGGAGTCGCGAGCTCTGGGAACTGGACAGTAATAACCGGAGTCTGGTTCCTTTGTGGCTGGATCCCGGGGCTGTGTGTGCATGTTGTGTGCACAGGCCTGTGCTTCCCTGCCCCGTGTGCCTGCTCAGCGTGACAGCACGCTTCCCTGCACTCCCTCCGCAGCCCTCTGAGGGGCAGAGCAGTGAGTGTGGAGCAGCCTGGCTGCAGGGAGCCCACTGACCCTGAGTGAGAGGAGCAGGGCCTGAGCCACCCCACCCCCACCCCAACCAGCGTTTCCTAGCAACGGCCCTGGCACCAGGGCTATTTTGGGAACGAACTTCTCATTGAGCATGATTCTGGGCTGGCACTCGGAGCACAGCCCAGAGGGACCCTGCAAAGTGGCTGAGCTGCCAGGCCAGTGGAGAGATTCTAGACCTGCAGGGGGCGTGGGGTCTTCATGATGCTGGAGACCTCGGCCGCTCCAGTTCTGTGACCCAGCCATCTTATTTTTACTGTGGTGATGGTGGTGGAGATGGGTTATGATTGACAGCAATAATGAGGCTGTTCTAGGACCTGGAGTGGTGCCTGTAAACGCAGGCAGCTGCCCCAGCCACCCAGGGCATGGGTTGGCGTGGGTAAGGTGGGGCCCCATGCCGTGTCCCTGGGTATGTGCTCCTCTGCCTTCCAGGGGAGCCAGTGGCAGAGACTCACGGAGGTAGTCAAACATGAGCAAACCATCATGGCAAGCCAAGACACTAGAGGTGTGACACCCAGTCCTGCCCACCCAGTGAGTCCCTTGGCTGTACCCAGGTCCTTCCCTCCTGGGAAGAATCCGCTGGCCTTGCTGAGACCTCCGTGGCTCACATTTGAATTCATCCTGGCTGTAGATCTGCAGGCTGACCGCCTAGCTCTCCTCCAGGGAGAGGGGCTGCAGCCAGGGAAGGCGCCCACCATTGGCCAGATGCTGATGTGTCCAAGGGAAGCAGGACAGAGGTGCCTGGCAAGAGTGCAGCACCCGGGGAGGACATGTCCAGGGCGAACACTGGTTTGTCCCCAAGCCTGCTGTTGGGACAGAGGCCTTCTGGTACCCACAGCCCAGCAAGCCATCAGGCAGAGGGCAGGACCAGAGTAGGGGAGACAGAGGCCAAAGGCAAGAGAGTGGATGTAGGTGGGGGCTTGTCCAGCGTCCTGCAGGTGTTGGCGTCATAGTGGGCACACTGAAACCAGGGGCTCAGGTTCACAGGTCGCCTGGGCTGGGAGCATAGAGGAGGAGAAACTCCCTGGGGAGGGTGGGCACCAGGGCCTGGGTGGCATCTTCCCAAGGAGTCTTATAAGAATAAAAGGACATAGGAGAGAGACGTGGCCCCGCTGATGGCTCAATTTCCTTGCAGATGCTGAAAGCAAAATGTGCAGCCCCGACGGAGGCCCCCGGTCCACCCAGAGTGAACCCTCTACTCCCAAGCAGGAGATGCTGACAGCAAATGACGTGCAGCCAGGAAGCCCCGTGGCCACCGGGGAGGGCCAGGCTTCCCTGGAGGAGCCACTGTCCTCGGACACCCACTTGGATGATGCAGGTACCTGCTGGAGATCCTGTGGGCTGAGCTAGTCCCCAAATGATCATTAGCCTGGGGGGCCACCGGGGTCCCCGCTGAGGGCTTGGGCACAGCTCACATGGGGCACTGTTCTCAAGAAGGCTGCTTCCAGCCCTGCCATGCCCTGCCACGCCCTGGCACAGAGCTGGCACAAACATGTGAAGAACCACTCTTCTGTCTTCCCCAAGTCTGGCGCGGCTGAGTGAGTTGCTAAAGACGCTCATGGGTGACCTTTCTGGTATGCCTTTGTGTGTCCACTGGGACTTTCGGGGACAGAAGCCGCTGGAGGAGGAGCATCTGGGGTGGGGGGGTTCAGCTGACCCCAGCACAGTGGCCAGCTGTGTGGCTTGGGTTGGGCTCTCAGAGCAGAGGTCTGCTGCAGCCGCGCATTGCATGGAGGACCTTCCGGGCTGCCCCTGCCTGAGGGCCAGGCGCAGAAGACCCCGCAGAGAGCAAGGAGCAGGGAACCAGGCAGAGAACAGGAGTGGAGGATGGCAGAGCCCAGGGGCTGATGATTTGTCCTGGGAGGGGCCAGGTGGCTCTGATGCAGCCACTCAGCCCTGGGCCGGAGGCTCAGAAGCAGCCAGAGATGATGATGAAAGGGGTGGCGGGCGCAGTGAACCCACTCCTGAAACAGCCGTGGTGTCTCGGTGGCCTTAGTTGGCCAAGGAGCAGAGAGAGCAGGGGCCTTTGACTGGCTGGAGGTGATCGGGTGCGGCCAGAGCTGGGGCAGAGGCGAGGGCTGGGCAGCTTCCCAGAGGGCACTCAGAGTCCAGCAGGAGTGAAGGGGATTCACCTGTCGAGTGCCGCGGTGGGGACCGGGTAGCGACATGCCAGTGGTGCGGGGCGTGGCGGGTGCGGGCTCCTCACTGTGCACCGAGCTTCTCCTTGTGGGCCCTGAGCCCCTGGGGACATGATGTCATGTGGGTGGCACGGGGACAGACAATGGGAAAACATTTCAGTAGTGCTGTACTTATTTTCATTGCTCAGCACCAGTGGCTTCATTGAGGCTCAGGAGAGGGGTTTCCGTACAAATAAACTGGAACAAAAGTGAGGTCACTCAGTGATACACACCAACAGGAGCAGGAAGTACAAAGGGGGGTCTGCGTTGACCGCTCACTCCTCAGGGACGCAGGCGGGTCCTCAGGCCCCTGGAGATGACAGGTGCGTGGACAGGTGTGTTCAGGGCAGGTGTTGGGCAGACAGCTGCCCTGAGTGCTGTGCCCTAAGTGGAGACGGCCCAGGAAACCAGCAGGGTCCATAATGGAAAGGAGACCGGCAGGCTGAGCGAGTCCCCTAAAGACAGATGGGACACCGTCTCTGACACCAGGCTGATGCTAACGTGGGATGCTTTGTGACCATGGACAAGTCACGTCACCTCTCTGAGCTTGTTTGATCAACTTTAAGGATGTCACACAAACCCAAGGGCTGCTCCAATCGGGCCATCCCTGGAACACACAGCTCAGCCCTGGTGCTCCCAGGCACTCGGACAGCTTTGCCCCACTTATGATGAGCCTTCATCACCGTCCCTGTCCTCACGGTCACCAGCCCTTGGACCCATGGTCTCTGGCCTGCAGACACACCCTGGGAGGCGATGCCCCTCCTGGCTGTGTGTCCTGGGATGTGGGACCACCTGCATCTTGCTCCTAAGCCTGTGATCTTGCCCTGCCCTGCAGGCCCTGGTCCTGCACCAGGAGTGTTGTCCCCATAGCAGGCGGCTCTGGGTCTGTTCCGAAGCCCGCCCTGCAGGGGTACCTCAATGAGGGAACAGACTGTGACAATGCACAGATTGTGAATGCTGCTCTAAACATTGGCTTACAATTTTTTTGAATATTTAAAAAATCCAGATGTGCAGTTTCTTTGCGACCATCAGAGCCGAGGCCCCACTGGGCCGGTTTATCAGCCACTGTGGGGTCTTGTCTGTGGGGTCTGCCTGGCCTCACCTGTCACCTCCGGCCTCAGGCCTGTGGAGGCAACGAGGTAGTCACTGCTTGTTGAGTAAGGGACCTGAGGGCGCCGTGAAGCCTCCTGTTTCAGAGCTTGGGAGGACCAGCTGTTGGTCCAGTACTGCCCTCTCCCGTTCTCACATCCTGAACCTCAGCACCCAAGGGAGCAGCCGACATCTGGGCCCAGTCCCTCCACGTTGGAGCTGATTTCCTGACAGATGTCACCCAATGTCAGAGAAAACAGAACACCAAGCAGACAAGGCATGTGAGTGCCTGCCCCTGGGCCCAGCTTCTCTCCCTGACCTTGGGCAAGTTCACAGGATGCCCTGTAGGCCGCAGTCTGTACAGGAGCCCCTGGGCGCTCTCCAGTGCGCTCTCTGCTGTTCTAGATCTTGGCTGCATTTTGAAGGGTCCAAGAAAGTCAGATTCTCTTAAAAATCAAGCCTTCTATGAACTACCCGGGGTTGGGGAGAGGGGTCACTCCTGTCTAGCAGGTGGCTCCCTTTTAGCTAGGTGGTGACACCTGAACAGGGCTGCTGTTTGCATGTGCTCCAGTCACTGTGGGTGGGTGGGTGGTGGGCACTGCGTCCAGGTACTGCAGATATCCCAGGAAGAGAACCTGTCAAAGAGCCTGGCAATCACTGTGATCTGGGGGGACTGGGCTTCTGTGTGTGAGTGACCGTTTCTCCTGGTCTGGTTTGGACGCTGCCACAGTAGCAGCAGAGCATTCCCTGTGGCTCTTGGGAGGAGCCTGTGTTTAAACATTCATGGGTCAGGATCCTGTTCAGTGCTGTGTGACCGGGCAGGGCCCACCTGGTGCCCATCTTGGTTCCCACGAGTGCACTAATAAAAAGAAATGGCCCTGGGTGAGCGTGTTCTACATGTACTGAGTTATCTTGTGACTAACTGATGCATTGAAAAAATGGGCCAGGGAGGTGAGGTCACTTTCCTAAGGCCACAGAGCACAGACAACACTGGGGTTTGATAGTTTTGTCTATTTTTTTGGTTTTCTTTGGTACGGAGGTTGAACTCGGGGCACTTTACTACTGAGCCACATCCCTAGACTTTTTTTTTTTATTTTAATTTCAAGAGAAGGTCTTGCTAAGTTGCTTAGAGCCTTGCTAAATTGTTGAAACTGGCCCTGAACTTGAGATCCTCCTGCCTCAGCCTCCCCAGTAATCCCTGTAATCCCCTGGGATTACAGGTGTGCACCACCATGCCTGGCTCTGGGGTTTGATGTTAATCACAGAAGTCTACACCAAAACTAGAGCCAAGAACCTTTGTTCTGCTTCTGGAAAGTTCTGGGATGTGAGCCTTTTCTACATCTTGAACAGGAGCTCTCCAGCTGCAAGCTGCTGACCAGATTCTGCATCCTGTCCCTGAACGTGTGGCCTTTAGGTGCTGCTAAGGCACTGGCACAGGTGAGGGAGGCCTTGTGAGGTGCCCACCTGCCTCCCACCTGCTCTCTGCCTGGAAGGGTGGCATGGGACCCTGGACTCACTCCCAGAGGATCCAGGTGCCCTCTAGCTACTGGTTACTTGAAGAAATTAGAATCAAACTCCAGCTCCCCAGGAATACCAGCCCGTCCATGGCTCTGTGGCCACTTGCCATGAGTGGCTACCCTGTGGACAGGGAGGAGACAGTCCTATTGGGCAGTGCTGAGAGTGAGAGGTGGCCCCACGGCCGTGTTGGTGAGAAGCCAGGAGAGACTTTGCTATTTGGACTGGCCAGGCCTTCAGAGTTTTCCATATCAACAGACTGTAATTGCAGCAAAGTCCATAAAATTCACACTGAAAACATTTACCCTCTGGCCCTCTAGAGCAGGTTTTCTGATCCTTGGGGGAGAAGACGGGCTTGGGATGGGTGGGCGGCAAGGGTGGAGCTTAGGGCCATCAGGGGGCCAGGCTTGGGATGGGCGGGCAGCAACATGGAGCTTAGGGCCATCAGGGGGCCAGGCTTGGGATGGGCGGGCAGCAACATGGAGCTTAGGGCCACCAGGGGCCAGCGGGGCTTCAGGCAGAGGCCCTGGCAGCTCTCAGTGGGACAAGTGGATGTTCTGACATATTTTGGATGTGGAGTTTGTAGGACGTGACCATGAATTGGGAGTAAGACGTGGAGCAAGGAGGAGAGAGAGGCCTGGTGGGCGCTCAGTCCTGGTGCCTGGCGGCCTGGGTGGCACTAAGCCTGATGAGGGTGGGGTCTGTCTTGCTCATGCCATGGCTGCAGCTCCTACAACACCTGGCCCCTGCAGATGTCCAGTGACACTCCAAGCTGGATTGGCACTAGACAGGTGAGAGACGGTGGCCAACAAGGGAGAGCCTGTTGGGAATCAGAGCTGCTTGTGGATGTGTCTTCTCATGCCTGTTTGACCTCCAGCTGGGGATGTCGGGTGGCTATGAGTCCAGAGCTCAGAGGAGCAGTCAGGGGTCACCAGGGATGGGAGGGGCTCTGAAGCCAGAGGTCCAGTTATGGGGTTGACTCCTGAGAGGGCGGATGGGGAGCACCTAAAGGCCACACGTTCAGCGACAGGATGCAGAATCTGGTCAGCAGCTTGCAGCAGTACAGGCTGGACTCCCAGGCAGCTGGTACGGGGGCAGAGCCCACGAGGGCCTGAGCAAGTGTGGCCCACATGGAGACCAGGCAACGACTGGGCAGGGCAGCTGGGGCTCCAGGAGGGTCCAGGCCTCACCAGTGGGAGGAAGAGGGAGCAGGTGGTGAGGATAGAGACGTGGTCTGGGGACCTGTCTGAAACGTTTAATTTTCAAAGGAGCAGAAAGTGTAGCTGAAGGTGAGGAGTGTTTGGGCTGGTCGTCAACTGGTAGATTGTTGTGATCTAAAGAAATGGCGCAGTTGATACCAGAGGCCAGGGGGACAGTCTCTCAGTGGTGCACAGGCCAAATCCGTGCTTTCTGGTGAAAAACTACCCAGAGCACTGACAAGATGCAGGGGGACTTCATTAGCTGACCCAGGAGCGAGGCCCCAAGCCCACGTGCTCCCTCCCCCAGTAGGCCCTTCACCTGGCCATGCCCCACACAGACTGATTCCAGGGCCCCTGAGAGGATACTGGGGCCCAGAGGGCCAAACGGGCCTGCCCAGCACTCCATTCTGCAGGACCCGGCTGGGGCCATGAGAACGTCACAGCTGTGGCTCTCACCCGGGCCTCCCTCCACTGCAATGCATGTCCCTTAAAAATTTGAGCAGCACTTACCTAGGGTAGTAGTGCCAGCCTCAGGCACACTGTCCCCAGGCATGCTGTGTGGCAGTGTCTGTAGTCATCAGGGTTGTCTCACCTGGGGACGGCTGTGGGCCCCTGGTGGTGTGAGGCCAGGGTTGCTGGTGAGCCTGCAAAGTGCAGGACAGCCCTCATGACAAGGAGTGGCCCCCGAGGCTGACATGCCTTCTAAAACAGGGAGGCCTGACCGCCTGCCTAATGATGCTCTCATCTGGCAGCATGGCCCACGGCTGCTCACACTGGGTGACCTCATGCCAGCCTCTGTGACTTGTGGACAGGGATGGTTGCTTTTGCAGAGATTTGTGCAGATGAGAAAACTGAGGCACAGAGAACGGCACACTTATCTGGAAAGTGGTCAAGCACATACAGAAAGAGGAGGAGGAGTGCTGGAGACTGGCCAGGTGAGGCCTGGAGAGCCATTCCTGGGTCTCCGTCCCTCCTGACTGGAATCCTGCTGGGTGCCAGTGTGACCCGTTCACCCAGACTCCATCCGAGCAAGGAGGCACGCCGAGTCCAGCTGTCAGGGCAGGCCACAGGTGCGGGGCTGCTCCACAGGCCTCCACCCGCACAGCACCCCACAGAGGGAGAGGGCTCCAGGATGTGTGGCTGCAGGAACTCCAGGGGAGGGGACCAGCCCCCTGCAGGATGGGAACTCCTGCCCTCCTGTGCCTGGCAGTCCTGGTCCTGTGCTTGGTATTGAGGGCATCGGCTCTGAGCGTGTGTCCTTGGAGTTAGCGTCTGCGGCCCTGTGCTGGTTTATGTGAGGCAGGCTACCCAGCAAACCCCAGGACTGGTGTCAGAAAACGGGCATGTCTCTGCTCACCTGTGGCTTAACAAGGAAACCCCACAACTGTTTTGACCTAGGACTCGTAAGATGTCTGTATTATCAGAGAAAAAATTAAATGAAACAACTCATCAGAATCGTGAACTTTAAAAGTTGCAGGTTACAGTTCACTGGACACAATGACAGTCTTGAGGCCCAGGGGTTTTTATAAAGAGGCTTTGAGGACAGTTTGTAATTACAAGAAAATAAACTCAGCATTTTCACTTAGACACCCTGTAGGGCCAGAGTGCAAGCCTGCCACGGTGGCCAAGGTCACCTTCATGGCAGCTGGGTGCCCTTGCATCTGTTCTGAGATGTTCCCTGGGAGTTGGGGGGCAGCCGTCAGAGGCAAAGCCTACGTTCCTATGAACTTCTCCCAAGAGGGGCCCCAGCCTGAGTGAAACCTCCAACGTAATGTGGCGAAGGCCCAGAAGAGGGGGCGGCGGAGGGTGTGGCTGTGGCTTTGTATCTACGGCCTCACTGGGCACTTAAAGGGCAGGGACAGGCCTGCCCTGTCCAGCCTGACTGTGACTTCAGCACCGCGGACAGCGCAGGCTGGGCGCAAGTCCCAGTCAGGTTCAGAGACCATGAATCCCAGACAGCAGACACCCCAGTGACAGACACTGCAGACACACTGACAAAGACAGGAGGACCTCGTTAGCTGACCCAGGAGCCCACGTGCTTCGTCCCCCAGTAGGCCCCCCACCTGAGGACGGCCCCACCAGGCTGCTCCCTGGGACATGGGGGCGAGGGTGGTGGCATCTTCCTCAGGATGTCCCTTAGGACCTGAAGATGTTCATCATGTGACTTCCATGGGGCCTGGCACCTCGGGGCTCCCTGAGGCAGGGAGTGAGGGAGTGCCTGTCCCCAAGGGGCCGCCTGTCTTCCTGGACAGCAGGTCCTGTATGGAGTGGGGATCTGAGAGGAGCGCCCACCTGAAGGCCTGTTTACCCTGCAGAGCGCAAGTGAAGCTCAGGCACAGTAGGAGAAGGCGAGAGAGAGCTGGGGGCAGGAAAGGACAGGGGACGCTCGTCTGGGGGCGGGGCAAGCCAAGTTGGACCCTAAAGGTTGAGAGTCCCTCACGTCACGGTCTTCCTCCTGCAGGGGTGGCTTCATCCAGAGGCAGGATTTGTGAAAAGGAAGCTGGACAAGGGGCTTGGGGCGTTGGTGGCTTGCTGTTGAAATAGCGGACAGTGCTGGGCTTGTTGGTGTGCATCTGTAAGCCGGGTGGCTCAGGAGGCTGAGGCAAGAGGATCGAAAGTTTGAGGCCAGCCTCAGCAACTAAGTGAGGCCCCCAAACAACTTGGTGAGACAAAGTCCTTTCAAAAAACAGAAAGTTCTGGAAATGAGACTCAGTTGCTGAGTGCCCCTGGATTCAATTTCTACCAAAACAAACAAACAAAAATGGTGGACAGTGGAATGTGGGCTGGGCAAGGAGATAAACGAGAAGGTAGAGGGTAGCGGCCTGGGGTGCTCTAGGAGGCAGGGGGCCTCAACATGCAACTGGAGAGAGGACAAGGCTGTGGGCCAGCTGCCCTTTCTCAAAATCCAATCGCACTGCCAGCATCCGCCGCCTGGACTGGACTGCCAGGGCCAGGGTTGCTGGAAACTGGACATAAAGCCAGAGCTGGCAGCATGAGCGTCTGGATGTACCAGGCACACATCTGTCACTTCCTGCTGAAACCTCACAGTAATCTGAGGGGCTGTTGTCATGAATACAGGGACACGAGCAAGTGGAGGCACAGGTTAGGGACTCAGGATACACACAGTAAGTGCAGAGGCACCTGGGACCTGGGCTTGTCTGACCCCCGGCCTGTCACAGTGGCCACCATGCAGGTGAGGGGGCCTTGTCTGTTTGGGAAAGGGGCAGGGTCGCCCACACTCAGGATGGCCTCCCTCCCGCCACTTGATGGCTGACCTGCGGGGGTGGGGGGAGTCAGTGGGCCCGTGAAGGGACCCTCTGCGTTCCGCTCCCTGTTATGACCCCTCCCACCAGTCCCCCTTGGTCGCTCACCACTGTGGTCCCGGGGACAAGTTATAAGTGCTCTGTTTTGCCTTTGAAGCAACCAAGGTGCCATCTGCCTGCAGCGGGGAGGACGCAGACCCCAGTAGCCTCCTGCCCACCACCGACGAGCTCTCTCAAGCCTCATCTGGGTCTGACTCCCTGGAAAGTCCGCCCAGACCCCTGGAGAGGTCCATGGGCCAGCTCCCCAGCCCCCCACTGCTGCCCACTCCACCTCCCAAGGCAAACTCCAAAACCACGAAAAACGTCACAGGTGGGTCTGCGTGCATCCTGTCCTCAGCCATCTTCCTCCCCTCCATCCGTCTGTCCATCTGTCCATCCATCGGACCTGCACCCTTCCTGCCATCCATCCACAACTTCCACCAGTCATGCTGGGCCCCACTCTGGGCAGGTTCTGGCCCTTTGCCTCTGGGGCCAGGGCTCAAGCCCAGGGCACACTTCTCCTGCAGGCCAGAGGAAGTGGCCTCTCTGTGGAGTCTGAAGGGCTCCTTGCAGACACGGAGAGGCAGCAGCCTATTTCTGCCTCTCTCAGTGCCTCTCCCTCTCCCTCTCCTGGTCTCCGTTTTGCTGACTCTCTTTGCCAGGAGCTCTGTGCAGCAGGGCAGAGCCAGGCGTAAGGGTGGTGGTCAGAGGGGCGTGGAGCTGGGCAGAGGCCCCACGTGCCCCTCTCCTCTCCGTCTTGGGCACCCTTGTCCCACCGCTGCCAGGAACCTGGAGCTGCTGGTCTCAGGGAGGAGCAGGCCGTTTCTGAGAGGTGGTTGCTCTCAAGAGCAGGCCAGGCCCGGCCCCGTGAGACCACCGACCAGGGGGACTCTTACCCGGGCCTCGCTGAACCCACAGGCCAACCTCTGGGGGGAGGCGTAGGTACCTAATTCGCAGTTTAGGAAACCAAGTTCAGGAAGCTCCAGGAACTTGTCCCTTTGCCACGGCCACTGGGGACTCAAACTCAGTTTCCAGCCCGATGCTGCTGGCCACGGCACAGAGCTGCCTGCACAGGTGACCGAGTCCCCTCCTCCATGGTGTGTTGACCTGGGCATCAGCTGCTGGGCCAGGAACTGGGGCTTGAGCTCAGCAGGTGGCCACGGCGCACACTCCCTGGTGCCCTTTGGGGGGTGCCTCTACCTGGACCCTTGTCCTCTTACTCTGATCAAGTGAGCATTTAAGTCTTCATTCCAGCACCCGAGTGGGTATGTGGCATGGGGGACTCTGGAGCTGGGACCAGGCATGGCGGTGACTGTTATTCACCCCAAGGGTCAGTCTGTGCGAGGATGTGTCACTGGGTGGGGAAGGGCTGAGTGGGAACAGGTCACCCTCCTGCTGGGTGGTCCCTCCAAGGTCCCCACCAGTGCCCTTGCGTCCTGGTGCTCAGCTCAGGCTGCCTGTCTTGGGGACCTACCCCGACCCTGTAGTGCCACGCCTCCTCCCACAGCATGTGCCAGATTGTTTGGGCTTGAGTAGTGAGCTGGGTGGTGTCCCCTCAGACTCGGGCCCACCGGGAACCTCATGGCTTTCTCAACAGTGTCACTGGGTAAAAGTCCCTATAGAGACAGGGAAGGACATGCAGAGAGGACACCTGAAGATGGAAGTGGAGGCAGGAGCAATGGCAGCCCCAGGAGCTGGGAGAAGGGCCTGGGGTCTCTCCCACGTGTCCTCAGGAGCCCACCCTGCCCACACCTGGATTTGGGACCTCTGGCCTGAGGGCTGTGGAAGGCCTTCCTTTGTGGTCCTTTGTTACCGCATTTCTGGGACCCAAGAAAGCCTCTCTGCAGGCCCAGCTGCCTCCTCAGCCCCAGCACCCCGGCTCTGTGTTCACGGTCAGAGCTGAACACAGCCACTGTGCTGGCATACAGCGGGCGCCCAGCAAGTGCAGGTGACTGGCGGAATGGGCACATGTAGGGCGAGTGAGCTGCTGTGTGCATCTCTGGAAAGGTCGGGAACTCGGGTCTCTGGGTGACATGGACACTGAATGAGAGTAGGGTGCTCTGCTGCCACGTTGGTGGAACCCCTTCCCACCGCGGGAGCCTGGCGCAGGTGGGGATGGCTCGGAGCACGCTGGCCATGTGTTGTTCCTGCGAGGGCTCCGCTCTTCCGGAGCTCTGTCGCGCTTGGGAGCTTGGACCTCAGGAGACACCCGCGGTCACTTCCAGGTCCTTGGGGCCCATCTCCTGCCTGCCTGCCTGCCAGCACCTCTGACTTCCACCTCCCCCCAGGCAGAGGAACTCGGGGACATCAGGAGGACGTGTTCTGACTGTCCCCAGTTCCTGGGGGGCTGAACTGGGAGCGTGATTAGGAGCTCTGGACATCTGCCTAGATTCCTTTGGGTGAAGCCCCTGCCTCAGTCTCGGGTGCTCTCCTTTCCTTTGGGAATCCGTGCCTCAGCGTGTGAAGGCTGTGGGGCCTCCGAGGGCAGAGGCCCCCGACACACGCAGCTCCCTGGCACCTGCGTCTCCACCTGCCGCCCGCTCTCCCCTGGCACAGGGCTGCAGGTGTCCTCGTCCACTCCAGCTGCTGACAGAGTAACTGGGCGGTTACAGTTGGAAGTCCAAGAGCAAGGCACGGCAGCGCATCTGGTGTCTGCCGGGGTCCTGTTTTCTGGTTTGTGGGCCAGATCTCGGTCTTTTCTGGAAAGTCTTGGGCCCCGTGACTCGTGGGCCCCATAGTCATGGGCAGGTGCTCCTCTGCTTGCTGCCCTCCTGCCTCTCCCTTTTGCCCCTGTCCACAGGGCCCTGCCTCCTGTGTCTCACCTGTGTGGGTCCTGGACAGGTGAGTCCCCTCCTCACTAGGAGCTCTCCCTGCGCAGCCCTCGGGGTGACAGTTCCCTCCATGGCAAGGTCCCTCCACCTCTGACGGTTGTCACTGGAGCTGTGTGTCTCCAGGCGGCATGCCCTTGAGCTGCTCTGAACCTCGGTTTCCTCCTCTGAGAAATGGGAGCCAGAGAGGCCGACTGGGCACCATACCTCCAGGGTGGGCGAGTGACCCACGGAGCAGTGGAGGGAGAGCTTGCCTGTCACACTTGTGGCCCACTGTGGTCCAGAGACCCTGGGCAGTCTCAACTAGGCCGCGCTGCCTGTTTCCCTGTTTGTACAGCACGACTAATAAAACTCTTCTCATAGGACTGGGTGAGGCCAGAGGCAAGGCTGGCTAGACAGGGCCCGGGTGGCACTGGGGACCGCCTGCAGGTGCTCAGGACGGGGCCACTGTGATGGGCAGGGATGGTCTGCAGGAGTGCTGAGGTGCACAGGGAACGGCCGCTGGAGGCCCCGTCCAGTGTGGTCACATCCTACGTGGCTGTCACCTCCCTGTTCCTCAGGTCTCAGTCCACGTGGCTCCTTCTTTCCCTGGACTCTTTCTGCTGGCCGCCTCTCTGGCTGGGCTGTGTGCTGGAGCCTGGCTCTGCCTCCCAAGAAAGCAAAAGAGCCGAGATCCTCCAAGACACTTCAGAGCACCGTCTGCCTCTGGCTGTGCTCTGGGCACACTGTTCACGTTCCAGGAGTGCCCGGGGCCACTAGTTGCTGCGTGCTCGGGAATGGGCGTGGCTTATGTCCCTGGGGTTAAAGAGAGTTGGCTGATTGCACCAGCTGCTGGCTATTGGAGGGCCCAGTGTGTGGAGCCCCGAGGGGGAGCAGAGACAGGGCAGTTGGTGTCGTCTGTGCTAAGGAGCTGGTGGCCCACGTTGCAGACAGGCAGGCTGAGCCGCAGCCAGGCCATGAAGTGAAGGAGGTGGACACAGCCTGCCCCAGGGATCCCACAGGGTCACCCTCCCCGAGTGGGAGGAGGGGGTTGGGACAGCCTCTGGTCCTGAGGGTGGATGTCAGGGCTCCAGACGGTGAGAGTCACACAGGGCCTCACCGAGAAGGGGGCGCAGGAGCAGAGGAAGGGGATGCATCCTGGGCAGAGGGAGCAGCTGGAGAGGGCCTCCTGTGCTGCGGTGACGAGTGAGGCGGGGACAGGGAAGAGGTGAAGCCAGGGGGCTCAGTGGGCAGCGCAAGGGGCCTTGGACCTAGGCGTGAGTGCACATCACATGCTGAGGAAGATGGCAGGGGCATATGGAGTCACCTTCCAGAGAGTCCCTCGGCTGAGGCAGGGGAGGGTGAGGCAGAGGGTGGCTCTGGTGGCACCAGGCTGGAGGATGGCTGCAGAGCTGGGGAAGGCTTCTGGGTCCACATGAAGCGAGAGTGGCTGCAGGATGCTGGGTCCTGGCAGGGAAGTGAGGAGGCTCGTCCGAGTGGAGACCAGGCAGGAAGGATGTTGCCCCAGAACCCCCCACAGCTCAGCCCCAGCACCCCACAGCTCGGCCCCAGCACCCCATAGCTCGGCACCAGCACCCCACACAGCTCGGCCCCAGCACCCCCCACAGCTCGGCCCCAGCACCCCACAGCTCGGCCCCAGCACCCCACACAGCTCGGCCCCAGCACCCCACACAGCTCGGCCCCAGCACCCCACAGCTCGGCCCCAGCACCCCACAGCTTGGCCCCAGCACCCCACAGCTTGGCCCCAGCACCCCACAGCTCGGCCCCAGCACCCCACACAGCTCGGCCCCAGCACCCCACAGCTCGGCCCCAGCACCCCACAGCTCGGCCCCAGCACCCCACAGCTTGGCCCCAGCACCCCACAGCTCGGCCCCAGCACCCCACACAGCTCGGCCCCAACAGCCCCCACAGCTCGGCCCCAGCAGGGCGGGCCCCGTGGATGGAGGGAAACCCACAGGGATGTGCCTGGGTCTGGCTGGGCTTGGGGAGGCGTGGATCCTCTGCCCCTGGTCCCAGCATGGAGTGTGATGATCCGGTTGGTTCCTCCACGTCCAGGCCAAGCTGTGCCCTTTCAAGGCCCCGGTATGAAGAGTGCAGACCCGCCCCTCCGAGGACAGCTTTCCACGCCCACGGGGTCCCCTCATCTCACCACAGTCCACCGGCCGCTGCCCCCCAGCCGCGTCATGGAAGAGCTGCACAGGGCACTGGCCACGAAGCACCGCCAGGACAGGTGAGGCCCGGAGTCTGCTCAGGCCGCCCGTGCTACCAGAACTCCCACCACGATGGCCTTGTGAACCTGCCGCCCGGGGGTCACCAGGGCCCTGGACTGAGTTTCATGTACTTCCGTAGCCATCTTGGCATCCTGGGCAATCTCTGAACAAGGGTGCTGCATTTCGTCAGGCCCCGGACTCTGCAGACCACAGAGTTGGCCTGGTTCCCATGGGAGGCCGTGGGGGCTGGGGCTGTGTGCGAGGGGACCTGGCCGTGAGGCTCCTCTGTGAGCCCTCGGGATGCAGGGGGTCACAGGGGGAGCAGCTGACAGCAGGTTGCTCTTTGTGCAGAACTTGAGGCCTGGAGCATCCTATCGGAGGTCGGAAGCCCTGTGCCCACAGCCACCTCTCGCTCTCCATCCATGTGGCCTGCGGGTGGAAGGGGAAGGGGTTGCTGGAGGCGGGGGGACCACAGGACACGTGCTTTGGTGGAGCAGATGCCCTTCTTGGCCCCTGTGAGGTCCCTGATCACAGCCGTGCCTGCTGCACCCCGCGTTGGCAGGCCTTGTCCCCGCATGCTCTGTGCTCTCCCGGAGAGCCTCCTGCCCAGGGCCATGGTCCTTCCATCACTCCCTGCCCAGGTGCCTGGGACAGAAGCTGCACGTTCTCGGGGCCACCCTAGTGATGATCACCCCAAGTCGATTTTGCCGGGTTTCCAGGTGAGGGCTGGCCCGTAACTAATGAGTCTTTCTGATCTAGTTTTCAAGGACGGGAAAGCAAAGGGTCTCCCAAGAAGCGGGTGGATGTCCGTCTGTCGAGAACGTCCAGCATGGAGCGGGGCAAGGAGCGGGAGGAGGCGTGGAGCTCCGACGGGGTCTTGGAGAACAGGCGGACTGCAGCCAAGGAGTCGGAGGAGAACAAGGAGAACCTGCTGCTGAACTCTGAGCTCCAGGACGACTTGCTTTTGTACCAGGATGAAGAGGTGCTGAACGACTCCGTCATCTCTGGTGAGGAGGGCGATGGGAAGCGTGGGCCCAGGCAGCCAGCCACCAGGGCTGAGGCACACGGCCACGTCAGCGCTGGCACTCTCCCCTAGCGTGCTGAGGGGCAGGTGCAGGCCTGAGCGTGCAGAGAGACAGAGGGCAGGCTCCTGGGGCACCTCTCCTGGGACGTGTCTTGAGGCCTGCAGACAGGCTCAGGAGGACCTGGGGACACCTGGGACACCCAGGACACCCGGGGAGCCTGTCGTACCTGGAGGGTTGAGTGTTATTCTCAGGTACGTGTTCTTTGGTGTATGAAAGTGCATTAAAGTGAGCGGCAGGTGGCTTTGAGGATGCCACCCTGCCAAGGCGTGCCCAAGGCTTAGACGTGGCAGCAGAAGCTCTAATTAGAGAAGGGCCAAAGCAGAGTGAGACGTGGAGGGAGGGACAGTGTTTGAACTGCTCTGTCCCAGAGGGGACAGCCGTGCAGAAGTGGCGTGGGTGGGCAGAAGTGGGGTCCTCCCTGTCCGTGAGAGGAGGCCAGGCCCTCTTCCTCAGGTGTCCAGGGGGAATGTGTGGTGGCTGAGGGTGATGCTGGTCCTGGCTGGAGCTGAAGGGACGTGGGTGGCAAGTCCCAAGGCCAGGTGGACCTGGGAGCCCAGGGCTGCCCAGTGTCCCTCCTGCCACCTTGCCCCCCTCTCAGCCTCTCCACCTGGTCTAAGCAATGTGAGGTGGGCGCAGGATACCCAGGGGGCACTGGGGTCCCATGGCAGGGGGCAACTCAGAGAGTTGAGTGGTGTCTTTGTGGCAGAAACTCAGCCAGCCCTTGGCCAAAGGGCAGTGGACAGCTCTCCAGAGGTGGTACCTCCAGAAACGTTTGACCCTGGAGCCTTTCCCTTAAACACCCATCGGCCTCCTGCAGGACACAGTTAGGTGGGTCATACCTGAGACCAGCAGGTGCTACCAGGAGTCATGGGCTACACCAGGAGCCTCAACCTTGGCACTAGTGGCATTTGGGGGTGGGGAGGCTCTGCTGTGGAGGCTGTACTGGGCATCAGGATGTTTAGCAGCCTCCCTGGCCTCTACCCATCAGAAGTGACCCTGAGGGGCTGGGGACCATCAGCCTAGACTGGGCCCTGCACTTGGTGTGTGGCCTTGTGTGAGTCCCTCACACACTCTGTAATGTGGTTCTTGGACACTGTCATGACAACGGCCACCCTGTCTTATTGGGTGTGTCTCACGTTTTAGGCATGGTCGGGTTGTTATAGGAAATACTGTGTCCTCACAGCAACCCCACAAAGTAGGTGGCACTTTTCAGATGGGGAAACTGAGGCGCAGAGAGGCCATGTGACTAGGCTAGGGCCTCGTGGCCAGTTGGTGCCAGGCCGGGGTCTGAGCCCAGACTCTGGCCCCAGCAGTTCACCTCCCTGCTAGGCTTTCTCTGAGGCTTGGTGGGTCAGCCCGTCCCCTTGGCTCAGGCCCTGGCATGGAGAAAGGCGTCCAGCCACAAGCACTGTCCTCGCTCGCCCAGGCCAGGGTGGGAGGAGACCCTCTCCAGGAAAGGGCTCCCGGGCTTCCTGTCATGGGGCATTGCCAGGCTGCTGGACGTGAGGTCTGGACTCCTGGCCAACAGGCGTGCTGTGATCAAAGGTCATTGACAGGAATCTCAGCGCTGCCCTAGGGACAGTGAGTTGAAACAGGGCGAGAAGGAGTTCCCGACGCCTGTGTAATCTGCCGTTCCTGAGCCCCTGGAAGCAGGTGCAGGCAGTCTGTCCCATTCCCAGGAGGGTCCCCGGCTCCCCAGGGTCACAGACCACTGACCCGACCTGTGTGGGAGGAAGTTTCAGCATTGGTTAACAAGAAAGGTACACTGTTGTTTGGGGGGATTTCCTCACAGAGGGAAGCCCGTGTGGGGCCCTGCTGTGCCCCTGGGGACCAGGATCAGCTTTGGTGTCTCTGCAGCATCGAGCCCCAACCCCACTGGCCCTCCCTCAGCCCACATGTGGCGAGGAAGCAGAAAGTGCTGGCCGTAGACCAGTCGATTCTCAGGACAACCGCAGTGTGACCGCCACCTGCCCATCCGCCGGCCGCACGTCTGCACACGTGATGGAGCCGGGGCATCACCTTGTCCCCTGTGAGCATCCTGAGGGAGCTTAGGTTTCAGACCTTTTGTGACCCTGGCTGCTCTGTCAGTGGGCATGGCTGGGCATCTGCTTTGGACTTCAACTTTTGGAGATGCCGAGGCCCAATGGGAGGCAGGCTGGCCTTGAGAAAGGCTGGGAGAGGACAGGTCTGCTGCCTGGGGTCACCGGGTGGTGTCTGCTTTAGTGCAGGTCTGACGATGGGCTCCAGGCTTGGTGTCCGTGGGTCTCGTCAGCACAGGAGGGCTCCACAGGCTGGGCCTCACGTCATGCTGGAGGCAGGACACACTGTGCGCGCTCACCAGCATATGCTTGCACACTCGAGCACATCCACACAACAGTCAGGCACTGTCACGCTGTGCGTGTGGTCAGCCCTGGGGACAGCAGAACCTTGGGAGCATCAGGCCACTGAAGGCGAATTTCACAAGGAACCATTTCTGTGTCGTTGCTACCCCAGGGTTCAAGTTTTAACGACCCTTAAGAAAACATGCTTTTGCATTTTCTCCTGTGCTAAGGCCAGGAACGGGGACCACACCAGTCTTGTTTGCAGAGCGGTCCCTGCGCCTGGCCCAGGGAAAGCACACGTGGGGGAGGGGGCCAGGGCAGAGGGGCTTCTGCAGGAGGTAGGGCCGCAGCGGAGGGGTTCAGCCCCGGCTTTCTCAGCTCCCAGCCTGCCACAGCCCATGTTCATGACAGGACACCCCCCGGGCCAGGACAGGTGGGTGCCTGAGCCGTGCTCCTGTGAGATGGAGCAGGCCTTCCCACTTCCTGCGTGTTGCCGACTCGGCTTGGGCTGCTCTAACGTAGTACCACAGACACGGTGCCGTGGGGATGACAGAAAGCGATTCTATGGCCCTGGAGGCTGGAATCCAAGGTCCACACGTACCACGTGTGTATATAGAGAACACGTAAACACACACACGTGTTCCATTTTCTTCATCCACTCACCTGCTGAAGGGCACCTAGGCTGGTTTTGCAGCTCAGCTACTATGCATTGAGCTGTTATAAACATTGATGGGGTCGTGACGCTGATTTTAAGTCCTTTGGCTGTAAACTGAGGGGTAGGATAGCAGGGTCAAATGGTGGTTCCATTCCGAGTTTTTTGAGGAATCTCCATACTGATTTCCATAGTGGCTACACCAATTTGCAGTCCCACCAGCAGTGCACAAGTGTACCTTTTCCTCACATCCTCGCCCACACGTCATTAGAATTTTAACAGGAATTGCATTTATCACTCGTATTTTTGATGATTTCCTTTCTGACTAGGTGATAGAGAATCTCGGTGTAGTTTTAATTTGTATTTCTCTAATTGCTAGAGATGTTGAACATTTTTTCATATGTTTGTTGACGATCATATTTCTTCTGTGAAGTGTCTGTTCAGTTCCTTTTTGACCACTTATTGATTAGGTTATTTTTTTTTTTGCGTTAATTACTTGGGTTCTTTATATATTCTGGAGATCAATGCTCTGAGGTACAGGTGGCAAGATTTTCTCCCATTCTGTAGGCTTTCGGTTTATGTTACTGATTATCTGCTTTGCTGTAAAAAAGCTTTGAAGTTTGATTACATCCCATTTATTGATTCTTGATTTTACTTCTTGTGCTGTAGGAGTTGTTGAGGAAGTTGGTTCCTAAGAGACATGGTAGAGAGTTGGGTTGATACTTTCTTCAAGTAGGTGCAGGGCCTCTGGTCTCATCCTAGGTCCTTGATCCACTCTGAGTTGAATTTTGTGCAGGGTGAGAAATAGGGGTTTAATTTCATTTTGCTACGTATGAATTTCTGTTGTATAGGAATGCAATTGATTTATGGGCTTTAATTTTATATCCTGCTACTTTGCTGAATTCATTTGTGAGTTTTAGAAGTTTTCTGGTGGAATTATTTGGGGTCTTCTAAATACAGAATCATGTCATTGGCAAATAGGGATAGTTTGACTTTTTCTTTATCGGTTTGTATCCCTTTAATTTCTTTCTTTCTTTCTTTCTTTTTTTTTTGTCTAATTGCTCTGGCTAGAGTTTCCAGAGACTGTGTTGAATAGAAGCCATGAAAGAGGGTATCCTTGTTTGTTCCAGTTTTTAGAGGGAATGCTGTCAATTTTTCTCTGTTCAGAATGACGTTGGCCTTGGGTTTAGCATATGTAGCTTTTACAATGTTGAGGTATGTTCCTACTATCCCTAATTTTTCTAGTGTTTTGAACATGAATGGATGCTGTATTTTGTCAAATGCTTTTTCTGCATCTATTGAGATAATCATGTGATTCTTGTCTTTTAAGTCTATTGATGTGATAAATTACATTTATTGATTATTCTGTATGGTGAACCAACCTTGCATCCCTGGAATGAACCCAAACTTGATCATGGGGCACTATCTTTTTAATATGTATTTGTATATAATTTGCCAGTATTTTATTAAGAATTTTTGCTTCTATGTTTATCAGGAATATTGGTCTGAAGTTTTCTTTCTTTGATGTGTCTTTGTCTGGTTTGGGTTTCAGGGTAATATTGGAAGGGTTTCCTCCTTTTCTATTTCATAGAATAATTTGAGGAAGATTAGATTCTACCTGTCTTGACATGTCCCTTACTAGCTCTGTGACCTGGGGCAAGTTGCTCACCCTCTCTGTGCCTCAGTTGTAGGAATGCGGTGAAAGCAGAGGTGGTAGGAAGGTTGGCAGTGACCCAGCTGGTCATGGTCCTGCCTGCCGTGCTTGTGGGTGAGCTCTCGTTTCTAGGGCGACGACCATCCTGGTCACCTCATTAGGAGTATGAGCACAGGGAGCCTGTACCTTACCTCAGCCCCAGCCGCTGAGTGTCGTCTGACTGCTGCTTCTGTGGACGTCCCTAGCTGATGTGGACGACGCCTCATTCTCTCAGCAAATTTGTCAACTTAATAAGAATGTCCATGGCCTGCAGCCAGACAGGCCCATCTGTGCTCCACCACGTGCAATCCACACGCTGGAGATTGGCATGGCTGTGCCTGGTGAGCAAGGATCAGGGACGAGGAGAACTCACCCCTGGTGGCTCCCGTGGCAGGACAGGCTGGTGAAGTCCTCGTGTTGTTCGGGGAAGAAAAGCAGGAGAAGGCCGCTAGGTGGCACCTGCCCAGAGCCGCCTGCCCCAGGCCAGGTCGGGTGACTCTCACGGCTCTGTGCCCAACACCCTGGGCAGGTCATGGAGAGTCCAGATCCTGACTGTCCATCCTTGCAGGTGACAGCTGTGTCCCCCTTATCCAGTTGTCACAGAGACCCGAGAGACGAGAGTAGCCAAGGGCCTGACTTGTGAGGCACATGGTGCTCACAGTGACTTGTCCTCAGGGTCGTCTGCCGTGGCCTCACGAGAATCCCCGCCGGAGCCACCACAGCCTGCGCAGCACCAGGCACCCTTGGGACAGCAGGTGTCGGGGCCCCTTTCATCCGTGTCCCCACATTGCCCTGAGAACCCAGGCCCTGGCCTGGACACCGGGCGGTGGGGGACCCGGCTCCAGGGAGAGGCAGTGTGGGACTGCAAGGACTGTCACTTAAGATGTCCACAAGCCCAGCTTTCCCCACCTGGTGATGCTGCTGCCCCCAGATCTGCCTGTGTCTCCCTCTACGAGCCCCAGGGTGGGGGTCTCTCCCTGTCCGTGGTCCTGCTTGGTGGGACGGAGGTGAGTTGCATGCCTGGTGAGCAGGGGTACCCGCAGCCCAGGGGTCACCGTGGCCTGGTCCTGTGCTGTTCCTGGTGCTGGCGAGTCCCCTCGGCTGGCCTCTGAGGTGTGATGCCCCGGATACGTGCTGCGAGGGGAGTGTGGACCGGAGGACCGGGGGGAGCCAGCACTCGGAGCCCAGGTCCACACGGGGCACTCAGGTGGCACTGGTGTGTTGGGTGCCACAGTCACGCAGGCCGGAGAGCGGCCAGCAGGGAGGGCTGGGACATACCAGCCCCGTGGCACCTGGCTGGCACCGTCTCCTGAGCTGCTGTCACTGTATCAGCATGCGTCTCTGCAGCAGCAGCTCCCGGAACACGCCCGGGTCCTGGCTCTCCTGTGGAATGGCCGTGACACCTGGCTGAGGTGAACAGGGGACCTGACAGTCACTGGTCATGGGGCTGCCCTGTGTCCTGAGGGGCATCTGCCTTCCGCTGGGGAGCGGCCGCATGGGGGTGTTCAGGGCCTTAGGGCTTGTGAGGGGAAACGGGAACATTCTGCATGGTGGTCAGTGGGGGCCATTTAGACCAGCCATGACTGGGGCCTAGCGATTGTCCTTTGGTTCATCAAATCAAGGCTGCTGTAGGCTTGAGGCATCCCAGGGCGACGCACACGGGTCCATCATTTTGTTTCAACTTAAAGCTTAAAAACTAAAGTGAATTGCCTGCAAGGACACGCCTCTTGGCCCCTCTTCTGACATGGGCCAGCCTCATCCCAGGCCTTCTGAGCTGAGCACAGGCCTGGTGTGACCACCCACCATGTGTCCTCTGTGATGTCTGGCCCTCATCCCGCAAGATGGGCGAGGACAGGGACACTAGGAAGCCGTGAGTGCTCCTCCTCCCCGGTCATGGTGGACCACTCACCTGACTCAAGCCTGCTTTTCCCGCTCTGTGGGGGCAGGCTGGGTGAGTGCCGGGGAGGCGGAGGGGGTTGAGGATGAAGGAGATGCAGCAGGAGCTCGGGCCCACGGGCAGGTGCAGGAGGGGACCTAGCTGACGGTCCCCCAAGGTGTACTGCGTTCCCTAGCATCTCCCCCATTCCAGGACTCCCTGGGAGGTGAAGAACGCAAGTCCTGCCACTGGTCATCATCGTTCATGGCAAGAAGTGTCCGTCTTAACAAATTGGGCCTGATTTGGGGATAAATACAATGAAGTGATAAATATTCAGGATCCTGAGTGTGGTGCTGCCTGAAGGGACCCCCCAGCTGAGCCCAGGAAACTGCCCCTGCAGGGGTGCCCACCGTGCATCTGCCACCCCTGCTAGAAGCTTCCACCTGTGCTGTGTTGCCAGGAGAGGGCAGTCCTGCCAGCACCCCATCTATGCATGTCCTGGGGCCCAGCCACCCCACCATGGCCTACAAGTCCAGAGGCCCTCCTGGTCCTAGATGGAGCCCTCTGTGCCTTCTGCTGGTGAGGCCTGGGAGCCAGGCTCTGCCCAGAGGCTGGGGCTCTGTTGAGGCTCTCGGCCAGGTGTGCAGCCAGATGCCAATTCAGAGACCACCTTTAGGAGAGGCTCGTGAGCTTTATGTTGTGCATCCCAATAGTTAAAAGAAAACAAAAGCCCCAGCATTTGTACAGGGTTTACTTTGAGCTGAGGCGGGAGGGCAGAGGGTAAGGGGCTGCCTGCGCTGCAGATGCGCCCCCACAGTGGGAGGAAGGGTGGCTGAAGCATCCGGGGAAGCAGTACTTCCTGCCTGGCCCGACCTCCTGGACCTTGGCTCAGTGGTCTGCCCTCAGCACACATGGGCAGGAGTAGAGAGGCTCAATGTAGGGGTCTCCGTGCTTTCTACAAAGTTTTTAAAGCTTTTAAACTTTGCTGCTTATTCAACAAGTACTGAATGTCCCGGCTCCAGACCTCAAAGATTCCAAGGAAAGCCTCGACTCGGTCTTCACCCTTAGGAGTTGAAGACGCCCTTCAGAAGCCGTCATTCAGCAGGAGGTCAGGGGGCAGGGGTTGTCGGAAGGTAAACCCTAAGAAACGGGACCCCAGAGATGTGGTGACCCAGGCATTTGATAACGCGTGAGCCGCGTGGGGGGAGGTGGCGCGCGGGTGGTTCCTGGTGGTGCTTGAGTTTAAGGAGGGCGGCCCCCTCTGCAGCTCCAGGCCCTCCCCAGTGGACGTGTGGAGAGCGGAAAGTGTCAAGTGTCATTCAGATCCCTTTTTAGGTGTGGGGAGGCACATGGAAAGCCCTGCAGTGATTCCCTCTGTAAGGTGAAAAGCCACCTGTCATTGTCACGGTAAATTCACAGGACTCTAGGCGGCCATTCAAAACCAGACCACGCCTCTTGGACCCCAGAGGTGCTGATGTGCTAATCTGGACTTGGGGACTCCCTGGGGCAGCTTGGGGCAGGGACCTGCAGGCTCTGGGTGTCCCAGCTGAGCGCCCAGCAGCAGAACTGGCACAGGGTCAGAGCAGCTGCAGCCTCTGCCTCTCACTCCAGAGCCTCGGCTTCCAGTCAGGGGCCTCCCTCCATCCCACCCTGGAAGGGCATCACAGATGCCAGGTTCTCAGCTAGGCTCCGTGAACACGGCCTGCAGGTGGCCCACACTCGGGACTGAGGGCTGAGCAGCAGACGGAGAAGGACCCTGCCATTTCTACACCTTAAAGCAACAGTTCTCAGGCCAGCTGCACACTTTGAAAAGCACCTGTGTGTGTCCCACCTTGGAGAGGTTGCGTCTATAGCTCAAGGCCTGGCCTAATGCTTTACAGCCTCCCCAGGTATGAAGGTCAGTGCCAAGTGTCCAGTTGGCTGCTTGGTCCTTCCAACTTTTAATCAGATATACTCTGGAGAGGCTGTGAGGATATTCTGTAGGTGTGGGCATCATCAGCCATCAGTTTACCTGCTTGATAATGTGGGTGGGCCTCCTCCAATCAGCTGAAGATCTTGGGGACAGAGCTGAGGATTCCCAGAGGAGTAATTCTGCCTTAGGCCTGCAGCGTCAGACTCTGCTGAGTTTCCAACCTCCCGGGGTGGCCTCAAGAGCTATGGGCTGCTGGTCCCACCACTGTCTGGGTTGAGTCTTTCACATGCATATTGCGTGGAGGTGTGTGCGTGCATGAGTCTGGGGGTGTGCGAGTCCTGCTGCTCTGCTGCTTTGCAGAGTGTGGACTAACAGCAGGTGACCCTGAGCTATGGCCACAGGTGAGAATCAAAGTCTCACTCATTTCTTCTTTCATTGACAAATAATAATTGTGTAAATTCCATATTTTCGGGCTACAGTGTGGAGCTTCACAAGTGCACGTTGTGGGATGGACAAGTCATTCTGATTAACAAATCCATCACCTCAAGAAATAAGTTTTTGAGGTGAAGACATTCAAAATCTAAGTAAATTTGAAATGCTCAGCACAGTGTGGTTTATTGTAGTTGTGTGCGCAGCAGACACCAGGCTGTTCCTCCCAAATGCAAGCTCTACACCTCATCAGTGGCTCTCCCCCCTGCTCCCCCTCCCTCTCTTCCCCCTCCCTCTCTTCCCCCTCCCTCTCTTCCCCCTCCCTCTCTTCCCCCTCCCTCTCTTCCCCCTCCCTCTCTTCCCTCTCCCTCTCTTCCCCCTCCCTCTCTTCCCTCTCCCTCTCTTCCCCCTTCCTCTCTTCCCCCTCTTCCCCCTTTTCCCTCTCCCTCCCCCTCCCTCCCCTCCCCCTCCCTCCCCTCCCCCTCCCTCTCCTCCCCCTCCCTCTCCTCCTCTTCCCTCTCTTCCCCCTCTTCCCCCTCTTTCCTCTCCCTCCCCCTCCCTCTCCCTCCCCCTTCCCCTCCCCCTCTTCCTTCTTCCCCCTCCCTCTCCCTCCCCCTCTCCCCCTCCCTCACCCCCTCCTCCCCCTCCCTCTCTTCCCCCTTCTTCAGTGGAGGGGGGGTTAGACTTTTCCAGGTTCCCTCGCAGCCCGAGGCTCCTCTGTCTGTGCCTGGCTTATTTCACTTGCTGTGATGTCCTCGGGCCCATCCCTGC
The DNA here is from genome assembly GCF_048772815.1 of Callospermophilus lateralis. Lineage (NCBI taxonomy): Eukaryota > Metazoa > Chordata > Mammalia > Rodentia > Sciuridae > Callospermophilus > Callospermophilus lateralis. Next base: position 195,228,613 of record NC_135307.1, read on the forward strand.
AGTCACAGATGACAGTTCCTTCCTTTCCAAGGCTGTGTGTTCACCACACCATCCTCTCCGTCCATGTGCATCCCATGATGGACGTGGTAGTGCTGAGGTTGGTGCTGAGAGGAGCACAGGAGAGCAGCAGCTTAGGCACAAGGGCCTCTGTTCCTTTGGTCATTCCCTGGGGAGGGATTGCTGGATCAGGATGGAGCTCCTGCTGGTTTCCTGAGAACCCCTCTGTTTCCCACGGTGGGTTTGCTGCCTCTTGCTCCCGTTCGAGGCACACAAGGACCCCCTCCACACCCCGGGGCTCGTCTTTTGGGAAGCAGCCATCCCAACAGGTGTGAGGGGACACTTCCTGTGGCTTCTCCTGCGTCTCCCCGTGTCACCTTACATGTCCCCTGGTTTGCGCATTTTGTTGGGGTTTGTGTCTGTCTGTCCGTCCCCCTTTTCTGTCGGGCCCTTATTTCTTGGTGTTGTCTGGATTCGGTGTGTTTTGGAGGCCGGCCTCTATCAGGTGGCTCTGCTCGTGCCACCCCCCACCTGTGGTCATCTCGGCTCTCTGCCCCTTGCTGTGCACAAGTTCTTGACAGTGCCATTTCATTTGTTTTTGCTTTTGTGCCTTTACTTTTGGGGTCACGTACAAAATGTTTCCCAGACACTGTGCGGCATTTCCCCTGTCGTCTTCTGGTGGCTTCACAGTTCCAGGGCGTGTGCTGGGGCCTTCAGTCCCTTTCCCATTGACTTCTGTGGGTTCTGTGGGATGAGCCCCTCTCCTCCTGCCCAGAGTGAGGAGGTGCATATCCAGGTTTCCCAGATGGTGACTGAAGAGGCCATCCTCTCCCCTTTGTGCGCTCCTGTCAACTGACCTTGCCGGCTTCAGCTCACTCTGGGCAGTCCCGGTTCCCTGGCTGACCTGTCTTTACGCAGCGCCATTCTGTCGACCGCTCAGCTTTGCACGAGGGTTTGAAGTTGGCACTGTGATGCCTTCAGCTTGGTGCATTCCACTATCAGATGACCCCAAGTTTGGTACTTGGGGTCTTTTGTGGCTGCGTTTAGGATTGTTTTTTCTATTTCTGTGAAAACGATATTGAAATTTGGACAGCGATGACACTGACTGAGGACATTTTGGGTGCATGGACTCTGGAGGGATATTGATTCTTCCAACCCATGAACCCAGGTTCCTTTCCATTGATTGAATCATCAACTACTTCTTTCATGACTGGTTTGTAGTTGTCAGTAGATTTTTCATTTCTTGGTCCAACTTCACCCTTGGTGTTCTTTTTGCCATCGTGAGTGGAACTGGTTTCTCAATCCCTCTTTCGGGTAGTTTACTGCTAACATAAAGAAAGGCCCCGATGCTTGCTTGCTGACTTTGTGTCCTCAGAATTTGCAGGATCTGCTCGTGGGTGCTCAGTTGGCTGGTGCAGTCCTTCGGGTGGCTCTGTACCAGGTCACATCATCAGCAAGTGGCGTCCTTCCTTCCCTGCCTGGATATGCTTCTTCTCTAGTTGCCCTGGACAGAACATCCAGTGCCTCTCACGGAGCAGTGGGAGGGGCTGCTTGTCTTTTTCCTGATCCTAGAGGAAAGCTCTTGGCCTTCCCCCTCTGAGTGTGTTTGCGGTGGGCTCTTGTTATGGTACATTTGTCCTGTGTCTAACTCGGCCACATAGAGTCCTCATGAGCACCTGTCAACTGCTCAGCAGTCCTAAGAACATTGTGTATAACCCTCAGGCCAGCTCTGTCGGGTCTGCAGAGTTCTCAGGTTGAAGCCCTAAACTCCACGGAGGCTGTTTGGGGGAGGCACTTCAGTCCTACTGGGGGAGACTGAGGCAGAGAAGAGGAATGGACAGAGCTGGGGAGTCGCAGGGAGTGGGTGATGGCCCTGGATGAATGCCTGGGAGAGCAGGTGCCGGGCCCCTGGCTGAGAGGAGGGACACAGGGCCGGGGCAGAGCTGGTACTGGTCCCCGTGAGCTCAAGCCTGTCCAGCTTAGGGTCTTTCACAAGTGTTCACCTGTGCCTCCTCCATGCTCATGAGCATGAGCCACACCACAGATGCAGAGGACAGTGGCCTGAGTGTCCCTCCGGTGAGCATGTCCTAGTGTGTTTTGCTACTGTGACACACGAGGTCAGAGCCACAAGCTACTTTGTCTCCGTTGTCTCCTCTGCGTCCCCTGCTTCTGGTGGAACGGGGATGGCCAGACAGAAGGGGCAATTCCTATTTCCGTGTGGGTAGTGAGACATCCCGCGTCTGGGTTGTCAGTGCTATTTGGATTCAGAGACAGGAATATCCTTCCACCATTGTTATCCATCTTCTAAGTTAGTTCAGTGTTTCGCCCGCACTCTCCCCATCTGGGAGCCTTGGCTGGGCCCTGAACAGCCACTCGGGGTTAGCTCCTGTGGGTCCCCGCAGTGTGCTCTCCAGAAGGACTCTTCAATTGGAGCCCTGGGGCCCCGAGGAAGGGATGCAGGGATCTTCTCTTTGAGAATTACTTTGAGAACATGACAAGTCAATCATGCCAATGTCACAAGGTCCTGCTGGGGAGGGTAGCAAGGGCAGCTTCTGGCCACCTGCTGTCTGTCTGCAGGATAGCAGCTGGCTGGGCAGGAAGCTGCTCTCAGGGCAGAAACCTCCCAGGACCTGCCAGGACTGTCCTGAAGAATGGAAACAGCATGGCCAGTGCGCTCGGCCTGTGCTCTTCTCTGCTGGACAGCAGGCAGGTGCTCATGAAGGGCCTCTGCAGGTGACAGGAGCTTATGGAGACCTGTAGCAGGTGACTGACAGGTGCTCATGGAAGGCCTGTAGCACTTAGTAGGTGCTCATAGAGGGCCTATAGCAGGTGACAGGTGCTTATGGAAGGCCTGTAGCAGGTGACAGGTGCTCATGGAGGGCCTACAGCAGGTGACAGGTGCTCATGGAGGGCCTATAGCAGGTGACAGGTGCTCATGGAAGGCCTGTAGCACTTAGTAGGTGCTCATGGAGGGCCTATAGCAGGTGACAGGTGCTCATGGAAGGCCTGTAGCACTTAGTAGGTGCTCATGGAGGGCCTATAGCAGGTGACAGGTGCTTATGGAAGGCCTGTAGCAGGTGACAGGTGCTCATGGAGGGCCTCTGCAGGTGACAGGTGCTCATGGAGGGCCTATAGCAGGTGACAGGTGCTCATGGAAGGCCTACAGCAGGTGACAGGTGCTCATGGAAGGCCTGTAGCACTTAGTAGGTGCTCATGGAGGGCCTATAGCAGGTGACAGGTGCTCATGGAGGGCCTACAGCAGGTGACAGGAGCTCATGGAAGGCCTGTAGCACTTAGTAGGTGCTCATGGAGGGCCTATAGCAGGTGACAGGTGCTCATGGAGGGCCTCTGCAGGTGACAGGTGCTCATGGAGGGCCTCTGCAGGTGACAGGTGCTCATGAAGGGCCTCTGCAGGTGACAGGTGCTCATGAAGGGCCTCTGCAGGTGACAGGTGCTCATGGAGGGCCTATAGCAGGTGACAGGTGCTCATGGAAGGCCTGTAGCAGGTGACAGGTGCTCATGGAGGGCCTGTAGCAGGTGACAGGTGCTCATGGAGGGCCTCTGCAGGTGACAGGTGCTCATGGAGGGCCTCTGCAGGTGACAGGTGCTCATGGAGGGCCTGTAGCAGGTGACAGGTGCTCATGGAGGGCCTCTGCAGGTGACAGGTGCTCATGGAGGGCCTCTGCAGGTGACAGGTGCTCATGGAGGGCCTCTGCAGGTGACAGGTGCTATGGAGATCTCTGCACCATCAACTGGTGTTAAGTTCTCTCTATACAATCAACTGGTATTTACTTAAGGAACCAGATGTGTGTTGTCCAGCACAATCGGGAGAAGGTGAGGGTCCTCAGAAGCATGGATGGGTCCACCTGTCCACATTGATTAATCTGAGCACCTGCTGTCTGCCTGGCCCTTCTGGGGGCCTGGGTGCAGACTGAGATCAAGACAAGGAAGTTCTTACCTGTCCTGGAGCCCAGTTTCGTGGACAGTGCAGGTCCCAGGCAGGCAGAGTGCATGCAGACTGGGGTGTGTGTAGTGAGGCACATCCTTGTTGATGGGCGGTGACAGGCAGCCACACAGGCTGATCAGATGTGGGACCCCAGGAGGTGACATGGAAGGCAGCTAGCTGTGCAGAAAAAATTCTGAGGAAGGGGAACCTCAGGTACCAAGACCAGGCAGGTGGGGGCACGCTCCAGGAACAGAGAGGGAGCTCCTGCAGAGAGCAGGTGGGGGGGATGTGGGGCTGGAGGGGGGCGGGAAAATGGGTCCTCGATCACAGCAGGAGGGCCAGCCCCTGCCCTCACTGGGATAGGAAGGCTGAACAGAGGGGATGTGAGAAGGTCACTTCAAAAAAGATCTTACTGCTCCTTGGAGGGTCCCTGTTTTATGCAGCTTTCTTGAGGTGTGAGTGGCCCCTAGAAGACCGCACACACCCAAAAGTCAGCACAATGAGGTCTGTAGCACTTAGTAGGTGCCATCACCACAGTTAAGAGGCTTATCTGTCGTCCCCCCAACTTCCTTGTGATCGTCCCTGCAGCTTCTACATGCCGTCTTCTGCGTCCCCAGGCTGCAGGGTACGAGCTTTCTATGACACGGACCTGCCTGTGCTTTCCAGAATGTGTATAAACATGTGACCCTGTCGGCTTCCTCTCCTGTTAAGTGCTCTGAGATCTGTCTGTGTCGCAGCGCAGCTGACCCTTCCCTCTGTGGCTGAGTCCTACCCTGGACCTGTTACCGTGGACAGAGACTGGGAGGTTCCCAGCCATCACAGTCGGCCCCTGGATCTTGGAGGCCGGAGGTGGACCCTGCCTAGGAGTGGAAAGGCTGGATCCTGAGGCAGGTGTTTAACTTTTTAAGACCTTGAACGTCCTTTTCCAGGTGGCCCTGGCCTCTGCCTTCTCAGCAGCTGTGCCCTGGAGTCCCCTTCCTCCAGGTCCCTCACTCGAGGGCACCTTGAGTGGTTTTATCCGCGTGTGCACAGTGATTCACGAGGAGGAGCATCGCTTCATACGCTTATTTCCCACTGGATCTTCTTTGGTGAAATGTCTATTCAAATATTTTGTCCGCTTTTTCAGAATGAGCTTGTTTGTTTTCTTATGTTTTGAGAGTTTCTTTAAAAGATTCCGGATACAAGTCCATTATCAGATACGCGCTTGGCAAACATCTATCCAGTGTGTGGGTTGCTCTTTAATACTGCGGCCTTTGAGGAGCAGAGTTACTATCATGGTGAAGTCTAATCTATCCGTTCATTCCTCCATGGCTCATGCTGTGGGTTGTGTATCTTGGAAATCTTTGCCAAGCCCAAGGTCCCGAAGGCTTTCTTCTCTCCCACAGCTTTGTATCTTGTTTTGCATTTGCATCTATGATTCATTTGCATTCATTATTGTGTAGGGTCTGAGTTAGGAATCAAAGCTTACCATTCACAAAGGAATATGCAATTGCCTAAGACTGTTTGTTGGAAAGAAATAGAAATACACTTTCTTCATTGAAATATTTTGCACCTTTGTCAAAAATTGATTGTTGGTACTTGTGTGACTCAATTCCGGACCTTTCTATTTGGTTCTGTGGAGCAGTTTGTTTATCTGTACTCCAACATCCCTGCCTTGCTTACTGTAGCTTTATACTATGTTTTGAAACCAAGTAGCGTTAATTCTCCATTTTTGCCTTTTTAAAAAGTGGTTTTGACTAATTTATGTCCTTTGTACTTCCATATGAATTTTAGAATCAGTTTATCAGTTTATACACACACGCACAGGCACACCACACCCTGTTGGGATTTGATTGGGATTATGTTGAATTTATAGATGAATTTGGGGGAGAACTGTCACCTGAATGACGTTCGGTCTTTTGCCACAGGCACCTGGTATGTCCTGACATTTATTTGAGTCATTTAACACTTCCTCAGCAAATGCTTCATAGTTTTTAACGCACAAGAATTTCACATCTGTTGTCAGGAACTGCTGGGTATTTCCTGTGTGGGGGCATTTATCTATCATTTTTACTCCAGTTGATTGTCTTGCTGACATGTGGAATACAGCTGACTCTCACCTGACTGCACCTGCCCCCTCTCTGAGCTCACTCACCTCTTCCGGCAGTGTTCTTGTGGATCCCCTGTTCAGCATAAAGGACCACATATTGGTGAATAAAGACAACTTTGTTTCCTCTTTTCCTGTGTAGACCTGCTGTGTCCTGTTCCTGCTCTCTGCCCTGCCCCAGGAGGCCCTGTCCTGAGGTGGTCTCAGTGGGGGGTTCTCCCCCAGCCCCATCAGTAGCCTGTGGTTTGCAGAGGGCCTCACCTGGCTGAGGACGTCTCTGGTTTTGTCTTTTTATTGTTGTTTGTTGTGGGTCTTCTCATTTGTCTGCAGGGTAGTGGTGACCTCGTCACATGCTTTTCCTGTGTCTAGGAAGGTAACCTGTGGCTTCCTTTTTTGAACTTGTCAGTGTTTTCTGAATGGTGAACCCATCTTGCCTTCCTGGGTGAAAAACCCGTTTGGTCACAATGACTGCCATTTTTATAAATTATGGGACTTGATTTGGTAAGTTTTGGTTTAAAATTTTGTGCCAGTGTCCTTAGGAGATGGTATATTTTTCTGGTTTGGCTTTCAAAGTAACTTCTGGCTTCCCAGGATGACCTGTGGAGTATTTCTTTTTTTTTTTTTTTTGATCAGTATTTCTTTTTTTTGGAATTATTTGTAAAATATTGGTTTTATTTATTTCTTAAGTGTTCTGTAGAAATCGCTACTTCATCGCTCTGAAGCTCCAGGATCTGTGTGTGTGTGTGTGTGTGTGTGTGTGTGTGTGTGTGTAAGGGAGGGAGGGAGGGAGGGAGGGGGAGAAAGAGGTTTTGAACTGAAACTGTGTTTACTAGACAGAGGTCTGTGCTGGTCACGGATCTCCCCGACTGAGTTTTGGCAGCCTGTATCTTTTCGGTTTGTTCATCTAATCTGAATGGTCAAACATATTGGCATAAAGTGGCTTGGAGTACTTCCTGGTAGCTTTTTAGTATCACAGCATCCGCTGATGTCGCTCCAGCTCCTGCGCCGGCCACCCCTCTCCCTCCTGATCAGCCTGTCCAGGGTGTCATCAGTCTATCAATCTTCTCAGAGAACCAGGCCTTGGTGTCCATGACCTTGTTGCTTTTCTGGTCTGGATTTCATTGGTTTCTGCTCTGATCATCCTCACTTCTTGCCTCTACCCATGCAGTTCTTCTTTTTTGAGTTTCTGAAGATGGACGCTGCAGTCATGATCTGAGACACTTGTCATACAGGCCTTCAGTATTGTAAATGTCCCCTGGGGCACCATGTGAGTACACTGTGTGTTCATTTGCTTCAGAATAATTTCTTATTTCCTCTTTGATTTCTTCTTGGAACGATGCATTATTTGGAAATTTTGAAATTTAGTTTCCAAATATTTGAGTATTTTTCCAAAGAGCTGGATTCCACTCTAGTCACAGAACCCGAGTCCCTGGAGATTTGTTGAGGCTTGTTTATGTTCCAGAGCAGGGTCTGCCTATGTCTTGTGTGCACCCCTGAGACGAACCTGTGGTCTTCTGTTGGTGGAGCGTCGGGAGCGTGGATGAGCCCGGCAGTGGATGGTGTCTTCTTCCCCGTCCCCAAAGGTTCTGTCCTCTTGTCCTGTGCTGATTTAGATGGGGGTTTTGGTGTCTCCAGCTCTAACTGTGGGTTTACATATTCTCAGTTCTATGGGTTTTCGTATGTGCGTTTTGAAGCTTTCAGGAGGTTCGCCCGTTCTGAGGGTCTAATGCCCTCCGTGGGATGTCACCTAATGCTATAAGGTGGCCTTTCCTCGGGCTCTTCCTTACTTGCCGACACATTTCCACTTACTTGGACCAGTGTGTGGATGGTGAGTCTTTCCCTTTTGTGTCTATGGCTGAAGTGTGTGTTCTGCGGGTACCAGGTAGCTTGGTCCTGCTTACCATCCTGAAGTTGCTGGCCTTTAATCGGGGCATCCAGAATACTTACATTTCATGCCTTTGGTCTGAATCTGTTTGCTGCATGGGATCCTCACTCCTCTCTGCTCTCTCCGCCCCCTTCTGCATGGGTGCTCTTGGCCATTCCATTTTGCCGCCTCCGTTGGCTTTTGAACCATTACCGGGTTTTGCTGTCCTGGTGCGGTTTGCTGTGTTTGTCGTGTGCACCTCTGTTATCACTGAGCCCCTTCAGCCAGGGACGCGGCCTTTGCCCAGTGGCCTCATGCTGCACCCCTCTCCCCTACAGCCTCTGTCCTGGGGCTGTCGTCCACTTGACCTGGACACTCTGAGCCCCGGGCTGTATTGATGAGCAGTTCTCTTACAGAATGAGATAAGACGTCACATGCTGACACTGTGGTCACCTTGTTTGTGACTCTGTCCTTCGCTCAGATTACGTTCCCATATGTGTCGTTTCTTCTGCCCTGACTTTTGTCATTTCTCCCAGTGCCCTTCTTGGAGAAATGATTAGTCTTGGAGCTTTCTATGTGCAGAAGGATGTTTATTTTGCCTTCATGTTGACAGATATTTTGCCGAGCAAGGAGCCCTCAGGTTTCCTCTCCTAGCACTTTGAGCGTGTGGCCCGTGTTTCCTCCTGGCACTGTGCTGAGTGACTTCCCTACAGCTGGCTCTGACGGCGATGGCCTTAGCACCGTTGTCTTTGTCATGTCTGAGGGTCACAGAGCTCCTTCCTGCCACTGTGCAGGTGTGATAATTCTTGACTGTCTCACACTGTGACTCGCTTGAGTTCTGTGGATGTTGGACACTTTCTTATCCCTATAAATATTCTTGAGTTTTATTCTGGGAAGCAGCTGAGTTACGGGGAAGCTGTCTAACTCATCCAGGTCTGGCTTTTAAGATCCTTAGATAGAAGCAAAGCTCGGCCAGGGCTAATCACACCCTCCTGCTGCCTTGGTCACGCTGGTCCAAGGGGAGTCAGCAAAGGGAATGGAGATGTGGCAATGAAGTGAGAGGGCTCCAGGCTCTGCCCTGGGAGATAAGAGAAGAGCCTTCGAGAGATAGCATCCATGATGGGGTGATCTCGGGCAGCTGGGATCTGCGATTCTCCGTGATGTTCTTGGCCTCCCTGGGGTGGGTAATGGGAGCTGATGTGCCCAGGGCTGGACACTGTGTCCAGCTCGTGGTGGTGTGGAGTGTGGAAGGCGAGGCGGGGCCCCGGCCACGACGGCTTCCTTGCTTCGGGGCTGCTGCGGTACCTGGGGCGAAGGTGCCAGCACTGTGCTTTCCCGAGATGCAGTCGGTGTCCTTGAATGAGCAACCCTGTGTTTGAAAATGTCGATCCTGATAATTTTTATTAAGTCATCGTTCTCTTGTTGCTTTCATGTGGAGCATGCCCTGTTTTCACTGACATCACTGATACTCTTTAGAAATTACATAAGGAAACTATTTATTCACAAAAATAAATCACAGGAAATCAAAATGTGTAAGTAATACCATCAACCCCTGGCTTTCCTAGGCCAACCTGTAATAAAACAGCGCAAGTTTGCAGAACTGGACGCATACACATGGCGCCCCTCGTGTGTACTGTGGCTTATTACAGTTTGCCTTCCTCGGGGACCGCTGGCTTTCCTTGCCCTCAGCCACACGCACACCGCACACCGCGGGTTTCCCTTCTCATGGAGCACCACTCTCAGATGGAGCAGACGTTCCAAGGCCTAGCAGGCGCCCTCTTGTGGACGTTCACGTTGTGTTCAATCTCTTACTCTATGTACTTCCATGTCCTTTTATGTGCTTTTTATCCACTTGCCCCATTTATTTTGGGAGGCCGGCTCCTGGGAGTGGGGTTTCCAGGTCTCAGGACATGGAGAGGAAAGGGTGCAGTGGGGAGAAGGTCTGGCCTCATTTCTGAGCTGCTCCTTCCTGTTCCCGGTTAGACATGGCGCTCCTTCAGGGAGGTTGGGTAGAAAAGTCAGAGTCACCAAAAGTCTTGCAGCTATTTTTCTGGAAATCTCCTTTTTATGGCTTTTAAGTTTTTAGCAAAATCTGGTAACTTCTTGGTGAACATCTGGTGGCCTGCAGGTTCCTCATGAAGATGGTGCAGAAGGTCTGGATGTGGCCCTACTGTGTGCCCTCCTCATAGCCCCAGAGGCTGGAGGAATAATAGATGGTAGTGCTGGCCACTGCACAGAGGCTCCTGGGGGTGGGCCCCCACTCACCTCTGGGTATCTCCAACAAAAGGCTCTTCTACTCATTAAGAACAAATACAATGGAAAGTTTGTGACAATCCCGAGACGTTGGTGTAGCCTTACAGACTCGTTTTATCAAAAGCTAAAATGATTAAACCGCGTTCAGTGGTTTCCTGGCTCAGCACACTGTGGTTCATGGAAAATGGCCACCTTCCCCTTGCCGGGTATTGGACCCTCAGCATCCATGAAGGACTTGTCCCAAGACCTTGGAGACGAACTGGAAAACCCCTGACTGCTTCAGATCCCTCATGGCTCTATAAGTCGGTCATTTATAAACCATCAGCACACCTGTGCCAGCCAGAGGCTCGTCCAGCTGTGACGCCGCATGGTGGCCTACCTCCCGGCCCTTTCAGGATGTAGGGAGAGCAGGCTGTCGCTGAATCCAGAGCCCAGGGGAGGAGACAGATGATGAACTGGCCAAGAAGAAGATGTCAGTTGAAGAAGGGAAAAGGCAGGCGGTGTGATGGGGACTGAGACTCCAGCCACATGGCACTGTTCTGAAGGGGGCCAACCCTGGATGGGCCCTGCGGAGCTGGGGTAGGCAGAGGGTAGGAGACTACGGACCCTGGAGGTGGGACCTGCTAGGAGTGCAAGGCTCATGTGGTCAGAAGGGGGTGAGCAGGCAGGCAGGAGGCCAGTGCCACCCTGGGGACAGGGCGATGGCTGCCATGGAGGCAGTTGCTGTGTGATTTATAGCCCAAACTTAGACATCTTTGAAAAAAAAAAAACGTGGGTGCTACAGGTACCAACCAGGGCTGTCCCTGTGACCTAGATGCATGCTCCCCCACCTGTGGAGCGTGTGCCCTAGTCGGGGCTGGTGAACTGGCCTGGTGGCATTAGGCCCCTGAGCTGCCCACCGTTCCCCTGAAGGCCCCTGGGCTGGCACCCTGGGTCCTTCCAGCTCCCTCCCTCCCCCTCCCTCCAGATCCCCTCCTCCTGCAGGCCTGTTACACCAGCACTCCTCTGAGACCTGTTTTCTTTGTCCCCTTATCTCCCTGTCCCTGATGGGTCTCTTAGGAACCCTGCCCAGGAAATGCAAGAAGGAGCTGCTGGCCGTGAAGCTGAGGAACCGGCCAAGCAAGCAGGAGCTGGAGGACAGGAACATTTTCCCCAGGAGGACGGATGAGGAAAGGCAGGAAATTCGGCAGCAGATTGAAATGAAACTCTCCAAGTAAGTGGCAGCGGGCGGACGGGGTGGAGGCTGGTCACAGTCTCAAGGTCTCTGAATCCTGCCTCCCCTTGGCGCTGGGGGTCTGTGCCATGTCCTCACACCTCGGCACTGGCTGGCTAGCTCTGCTGCGGGGGCTACCCTGCACCTCCCAGGAGGCTGAGCGTTATTCTGGCCTCTGTTCCTTCCCATGGCACTAAAACCATCCCAGAGTTTCCTCCAGCCCCCTGCAGGGGAAGCACTCCTGTGGTGGACAGCCAGCCGAGGTGAGCGAGGGACTGGCCAGGACATGCCTTGCACAGGTTCTGGTGGGGGCAGTTCCCATTCACCTCCCACTGGTTTCCTATGAGAATGAGGTTGTCTGGCCTGATATCGCCAGAGCCTCTGAGTTTTCCAAGAAAAACTGTACTCACATATGCACACCTGCGCATACATACACGCATGTACACACACACACACACACACACACACACGTGCATTTTGGAGGAGGGTGTGTTCGCCGGGTCAGTCTGTGGCCCAGAGCCATGAATAAGCACCTTCTGTGCCTCCCCACCCAGCCCCGACTCCTGGTGGAGATGACTGAGCTAAGAGGCTGAGCAGTGGGCTACTGCATGCTGGTGGCTGAATGTTCTGGAAGGCAAAGTGGCCAGAAATTAGGGGTGGGACCGTGAAATGTGGTGGCTTTCAAGAGCCGGCTGCCTCCCAGGTTGCTTTCCCTGTGCCAGAGCCACTGGGGCCAGGACACCCAGAGCTTGCTCTCTATCCCAGCTGTGGCTACTGCCTGAGGTCAGCCCAGAGTGGCCCAGTGGGCATTACCCAACACAGGAAAACTGGGCTCTTCTAGCAGATGAGGGCTTAAGGTGGGCCCGATGGCAGCCCCAGTTGTCTTGTGTCTCTGAGCCAAGGAAGCACCCAGGGAGCTCCCGCTGCAGTCCTGGTGTGCAGCACCCTCCTCTCCCTCTTCCCCTCCTATACACAACTGGATGCCCCCAGCCCACCCTTCCCTCTTCCAACCCAGAGTTGGCTCCCTGCAGGGGGAGACAGGCCATCAGAACTGCTCAGGTGGTGACTCCGTCTCTGCTCCCTGGACCTCCCCTCAGCGCTGGTGCCCCATGCGCCTCTGGCCTGGGTTTCTCAGCTGTGCAGCAGGGGTGATGCCAGCCTCCTGGCTCCCTGCAGAGGAGGCTGCTCAGTGTGGCCCAGGCCTGCTGCAGGTGCCAGGGGCTGAGGCAGGGTGGGCTCTGGAAGCCACAGACCCTGGTTTGCCCTGATGAGCAGGACATGTTGGCAAGTGCTGCCCGGCTGTGAGGTGCGTGCTGGCTCTCTCAAAGCCCCTGAGAGCTCGTGGGAGATCCTGAGAACCCACTGTGCTCCCCTGAGTGCTGCCGTGCCTAGTAAACCCTGGTGGCCGCTGCTGCTGCAGCCCTAGAGACCTGGAGCCCACCTCCAGCCCCTCTGCTGCCCCTGCCCTAAGCTCTGGGGCTGTGATGGCCTGGGGCCCAGATCTAGGTCAAGGAATCTGAGGTGGCCATGGCTCCGGGTCAAGGAGCTTTGAAAGTTCGATGGTGCAGGACTTGGGTGTCCTTGGTGAATGCTCCACTCTCATTAGCCTGCTGGGAGTGAGGTTGTCCAGCCCACCGTGACATGGGGTGGGGAGGGACATGGTGTCACCAGGCCGTTGGAAGCTGCTGCACTGCTTCCCTCCCCAGAATGCCCAGGGACTGCAGCCGCCTTGGGGTTCCTTTCTGCCCTGCAGTGGTGGGACTGGGGGCCCGGGCTTTGGCTCTCCATCTCTCTGGCCCCTCGTGAGCTGGGACATATTTTCCTCATGCTCCTCCTCCTCCTCCTGGACTTGGCCTGAAGTTCTCAAGTCATCCCAGCAGCTCATGGTCAGCGGGCTGCACTGCTCATTGGGCCCCAGTTCCTCAGGTGCAGGGTCCTCCTCCCTGTGTGTGGCTTGCAGAGGTCCCTTGACCTACACTGGGGTCACTGGGGCCACAACAGCGTGAGATGGAAATGCGTCAGTACCCCAGGCCTGCAGACAGGCAGCTCGCCGACGGCACTGGTCAGGTGGGTGGTTCCCCTGTGCACCTGGTGGACGCAGCTGACCAGGGCTGCCTTGCTGCCTGGTGTGAGCATGGCTCACTCCCAGGGACAGCAGAACCTTGAAGCTGAGACATGGTGAGTTGAGCTGTAGTCAGAAACTGTTTTCATTACTGAATGCTTTTTCTGGGTGTGCAGATGGTTTGGTCGTTAAGGTTGCCAGATCCTGTACTTCAGGAGCTGATGGACTTTCACCGTGAAGGGCCAGGTAGTGACCACTTTCAGCTTTGTGGCCACACTGTGTTGCACCTCCTTGACTCAGCCATGGAGTCACTGTGGCCAGCGTCGCTGTGTGAAAGACCAGGCGTGGCCAGGTGGCAGGAGAGCTGTTTACAGTCAGGTAGTGGTCGTGGGACGAGGCGTGCTGACGCTCCTATCACTTGGCCTTGTGCGAAAAGCGCCCCGCCTGCAGGTCTTTGCCCACCCTTGCCTTCGAACTGTGACCTGGAAAGGGCTTGTCTATTTGAAAAAGTTCTCTTTCAAACTGAAATATTAAGGGACTGACTGGACTTAAACAAAAAATACACATAAATGATGACACATAATGATGACAGCACATGTGGTCCAAAAGTACTACCATAGTCGCCGTGAGGTGCTGGGGACAAGGGAAGCGGGAGCCCGCCCTAGCCATGGATGCACAGGGACACTGGGAGAGCGGGGCTGCCTGGGATCACCTGCAAGGTCCTTTGCATCGCTGTGACCAATGCCTCACAAGAATTCTTCAGAGTGGAAGGGTTTATTTGGCTCGTGCTTTCCGAGGCTCAGTCCTGGCCATCTGCCTTTTAGGCAGAAACATCTTGGAGCAGAGGGCGGTGGAGCAAAGCTGCCCAGCTCCTGGGCGCTGCAGAGCAGAGGTTGGGACTGGGGAGAAGATGAACCCTTGACCGACGGTCCCAGGGAACTGCTTCCTCCAAATATGTCCCACCTCCCGGTGGCCCATGGAGTTATGGACGTATTAACGCCTCATGTGGTGGAATCCACTGAGGAGTCGGAGACCTCATGATCCAACCCTTTCCCTAGAGTGCCACCTGTGGTCCAGGCCGCACCGTAGACCAAACCTTCAACACGTGAGCCCTTGGGGGACACTGCAGATCAAACCGTGACAGCCTCTTATTTGAGAAGTGCCAAAACCATAGACCCTGGGACTAGATTTACCCAATTACTCATTGAACCCCTAACCAGTTTTAAACCTCAGATTAGAACCCAGCAGCCCAGTGGACATTTGTCCCATGTTTAAGAATTGGAAACCAACCAAATAGACACAGGAAACAGCAGTGGAGAAAGGACCCCCGAGGTCCTGTGTGGCTCCCCAGGAGCTCTGTGTGTGTCTGCAGGGTGGACTAATTGGGCCCTTTGTCTTTGCCTCCCTTCAGAGATCTCCCACCATCTCCTGCTGAATAACTCAGCCTCTGGTTGCCGTGGCAACTGGCCATCCTCCACTCCCCGGAGGCGCCTGGTGTTTTCATTTGTTTTAATTTTTCATTTCCAGACCCTTCGTATCTTGAGTCTCACTGCTCGGGCCTCTCCTGGATGAGGTGGTCACTGTTGCCACCCCCACCCACAAACACCCTGCATGCTTAGTCTGGGGACCACAGCACAGTTGGGGCCACCTTTGTGGGGTGAGCCTATTTTCTGGTGGGCATTTAGCTCACCTTCAAGACTGTGTTGGTAAAGGGACAGAGTGTTGGGGACCTGCAGCTTGGCCTCACACCGCAGGTGTGTCCTGGAAACCACACACTGGTGCCACCTGCTTCCTGTCTGCCACATCTCCTGGGGAGCCCACCATGGGAGAGCGGCCATGAGCTGTCAGCTGTCTCTCTTACCCTGTTAAGTCACCCTCCCTGGACCCCAGTTTGGAACTTCTATCATCTCCATTTTACAGCTGAGACCAAGCCTCAGCCAGGGGCCACAGGCTCAAGGGTCCCAGGGTACAGCGTGGTCAGGCCCTGGGCAGGAAGGTGTCGTGTGGCCTCATCTATCCCAGGGGTTTGAAGAGTCTTCGGTTGGTCTGGCTTCACTGTGGGTCTTCCGGGGCACACACAGGGCTCGGGTCGGGGAGACTTCAGACTGTGTCGGGAGGGGAAGACCACACTGCCCGGTACAGGGAGGGAGAGGCAGCTCCTTGGTGAACACACCAGGAGGCGGGCAGCCCAGCAGGGCTTGGAGAAGGGAGGGCCGATGGGCTTGAACGCCACCCTGCCCTCTCTGTCATGCCCCTGTGTAGCAGTGCCACCAGCCCAGGACCTCCCTCCTGGTGTGTGAAGTGGGGAAGGTGGTGGCCCTGCAGAGGTTCTAGGTGAGCACATATGACGAGTCCCATGAGCACGTTCCCAGAGGAGGGGCCAGGGCTGGAGTGCTGTGGTCATGGCTGTGGCCGGGCACACTCCTGGGTTGATTGTCATTTGCACAGGGCACAAGGCCACCAGCAGGCCTCATGAGGAGGAGAGACTACGCAGGGGTGGGAGGGCACGGATGCCAGCAGCTAGTGGCCAGGAGCCTCGCTGTGCTTGCTGCTGGGGGCCTGTTCTGTGGTGCTGGGACTGTGCCTGGAGACCCGGCGCTGGGCAGCCTTCGTTACTGCTCCCACGGGGAGCCCTGTGTTCTGAGGCTGCGTGTGAGAGGCCGATTACAGCTCCCTGGCACCCTTCAGGGTTGGCACTGGGCATGTTGATGCCGTCCTTAACTCATCTTCCGCCTTCCCTCGGGACGTTTTGTTCTGCATCTGAAACAGGCTGCTTCGTTCAGGTCTGAGGGGGAACACCATGTTCTGGGGGAGAATGTGTGGCTGGAGTGTCCCAACCTCGTCCCCACCACAGCCCGAATCCTCACCCATGGCCATCATCTCATGGCTGCCATTCCTACCCCACAGCCACCATCCTCTGCCCCTGGCCTCCACCCCTACCCCGCGGCTGCTGTCCCCCACCACACTCCCACTGAGATCTGAAGTTCTATGAGGCTGCCTGATGCTCTTTAGGGTGGAAGTGTGTTAAGGGGAGGCTGACGTGTGCCCCCTTGTCTAGCTGAGTCCTCACCCACTGGCCCCGGCAGCCCTGAAGCTCTGCACTGGGCACGGTGAGGCCTGGGCGCTGTGCAGGCGGGTCCCCCCTTGGTCCTGCAGCAGTGTCACGCCGTCCTGAGATGGTTCTGATTGTACCCTCTGCCCTTGGTTAATGCCTGGGTGTGTGACTGGAGTGGTGTTTTAAGGTAGAGGACAGATGTTCGAGAGGCAGAAGCAGAGGACTCATCCTAGGACTTCACGTGCCCTCAGACCTCTCCTGGGAGCACACTTTAGGGTCAGAAATTCGGGGTTCATGGGATGTGCAGGTGGTAGGCGCTAGGGTGCAGAGACGGCCAGACGGGCTCATAGATGAGTAAGCACATTGCAGCGAATGACAGAATTGGTGCAAAGTCAGACCAGGAACGAGCTGCCGAAGCCCCTCCTGGGGACTAGTGCCACAGGAGTTAGGTGGGTGGGCGTCAGAGAGGGGAGCATGGTTCTGGTGGCTGAAAGGTGTGGGCTTCCCTGGTGGGGGAGGGGGGGAGGGTCACTGGGAGCCCAGAGGCAAGGGCCTCTACCGCCACCCGGTTTCGGTTGCTGCTGTGAAGGTTCAACATCAGGCTAAGGCAGAGGGGAATGGAGGGAGGCCAGAGGGGCCATGGGGCTGGCAGTGAGGGCCTCCACACTGTCCACTGGGTGCTCCTGACTCACCCCTGTGGGCCCAGGCCAGCCCCCGGTGATGAGGCCTCACCCCACCCCCTCACAAAGGAGCTCACAAAGGAGCCTGGAGAACAGGCAGGGGCTGTCCGTGGTTTGAGCCTGTCCACCGCAGTCCTGGGTGGCGGGGGTCAGAGGTCAGGGCACCATCCTGGTGTTCTGTTTGTACCTGTGTCTCCTTTCACCTTTGGCGTGGGGCCCTTTGGCGTCCCCTCTCTGGCTTCACATCACGTTTACAATGGAGAGGGAGCGGTGGCTGTTTCCATTGACCCACAGGCTTCCTGTGTGCAGGTGAGACGCCTGGCCTGCTCCCGGGAACCGTGGCTCTGGGCTTCCTTCTAAACACAATCCAAGGAAGACAAGGGGCTCGAGTCTAATTCTCCTTGTCCTGGGAGCCTGCAGGGCTCCTGCCGGCAGGACTTCCTTAATGATCTGGGGTTTCAGGGCTGGCATCAGGAGCCGAGGGCTTCTGGGTGGGTAAAGCAGGAGGTGATGGGGAGGCCACCATCTATCTCCCTCAGTGTCGGGAGCAGGCTGGGGACAGAGCTCGCCCACCTCCATGGCAGAGCTGCCCTAGCCTGGCCTGGCTGTGGGTTCTGGGCGCGTCCCCAGTTGCAGAAGGCTCCGGTTGCTGCAGAGCCTTCAGACAGGGAAGAGCAGTCCCTCCCAGCACACGGACAGGCCTCAGAGGGAGGACATGGCTTCCCAAGGTGTGCAGACATGTTTATCTCCTTGGGCTCTGGGGTCACCCGTGGGGGTGTCTGAGGGATTTTCCAGCAGAAGGTAAAGGAGACAGAGCTCGCCGTTCCCAAGAGGTGTCCTGAGCAGAAGCCGCGGCGGGGCACTTGGCAGAGAGTGCGGCCACGGCAGCGAAGGGAGATGATGAGCTCTGGGCTCCCAGTTCCTAGCGGCCTTGACTGTGGGCAGGAGAGAGACTGCCTCTCCGCAGGCCGGTGTGTGCTGGATCCTGAGGGTCAGTGTCCGGGTCCTCCTCCAGAGCTGCCCCCTGCCTTACACTCCATCTCCAGGTGCTGCCTGTGCCCTTGGACCCCCAGCAGGGGGTGACTCCAGTGCCCTTCAGGACCTGTTCCTCTGCAGACTGAACCATTCCTTGGTTGTTGGCACCTGGAAGCGGAGTGGAAGGGGGAATAATCAGGGTGAGATGGCCAGAGTCTCCTGGAGGTCCTGGGAACCATTGAGAGAGGCTTGGGAGCAGGTGACGGCCAGCTGGAACTGATAGGTTGAGTGCCAAGAATGTCCTCACACTCACCTGAGTCCTGGAGACATCTGGTAAGACCCCTCCTGGATGCAGGTGTTCCTGGTGCCCAGGAAGTTCACTGAGCATGGGCAGAAAGCCTGTAGTCGCTCCTCTTTGCCCAGAGAGGGCCACTGTGCCTGGCTGGCAGAAGGGAAGCAGGAGCTGTGTGGAAACCACGTAGCACTCGGGGTGCACCTGCACCTCCCCTCCAAGCCTTGGCATAAGGCTCCAGAGGGGCCATTGTCACTGCTGCCCGGAGGTGCAGAAAGGGACCAGCCATGACCAGCAAGTGAAGGATGAGAGTCTGGGGACTCTTGGTGTAGCCAGCCATCACCCAGGGTTTCTTAGACACATGGGTGGCTTCACAAATTGTCACAGTGACTGGGACTTCTCTTGTATTTTGCGGTGGTCCCAGGAGGCTAGGCAGCCGAGGGACATTTCCTAAGCAGGGAAGTGCCCACTCCAGTGCCTCCAGATGTCCCTCAGACACTCACACAGGCCCAAGTCTGTCAGTCCCAAGGCCATGTGCGGGCACTTCTGTATGGGTGCACCAGGTGTCCACAGAGTGCCCTGCAGAGGGCGCACTCCTGGAGGGCAGAGCATGGAGACAGGAGCATGCCCTGTTTGTCCAGGACATTACCACAACCGTCCCCATTTCAGGAAGAGCTGCTCTGGGACAGCATCTCTGGGACGTGTGTGTGGCTGGCTTGACACCTCTGGGCCCTGTGTGCAGCTGGCGTGGCCTGGTGATGTGAGGTGAGCTGTGGAGTGTTCACCCCGTCACCCTATGTGGTCACGTCTGCGTGCTGTGGGGCTAACTTCTTGACTTCCACTGTGTCACAGAGCATATCTTGGTGTCTTAGAATTTCCTGTGGGGTGGGCTGGGGTAAGGGGCTGTGGCAGAGCCTGTGCTGTGGGGAGGGTGTGGGGGCTGGGACCCTGAGCTGCAGAAGGCGTCTCTGCTGAGGGCCTGGTGCTGGGCCAACACTGGGCACTGTTCACACAGTGGGGCACGGAGCAGGAAGTGAGGCTGGAGGGCAGGGTGTGGGCTCGCAGGCCTCCCTGGGCGTCTTGGCCAGTGTCCTGAGGACAGTGGGAACCAGAGCTGCGGTGCACCCTGGGGTTTTAGGAAGGTCTGCCTGCAGTGTGGAGGCCATGGACCCTCACAGGTGCCGCAGCTCCCCAGGTGAGATACTGGTGGCCTGGACCCCAAGGACACAGGTAGAACCTGGGGGCCTTGCAGGTCCCTGGGGTGTTAGACCAAGTAGAACTGAGAGGTTGCCCAGGAGGCTGAGGGTAGCCAGAACCAGCCTGAGACAGGGTTGGGCGCTGAGCGAGCGTAGGAGGCTGGGGCAGGCTGTGGAGGGAAGGGCTGGGGTCTATGTCCCCGGTGCTCTGGGACGCCTGGTCCGCTGCTCGGCACCTGCCTCCTCTCACGTCAGCACAGGGATGGTCAGGATCTGCTGACCTGGGGGTAGAGGGCCAGCGTGCACCTGTGGTCCTGCCCGGGGCCCCAGTGGAGTTGGTGGAGGCTGCAGTGCTGGGCAGTCCCGGTTGCTTGTGGCTGAGGCTGGCTGTGGGCAGGTGTGGTGCTCCCAGGAAGGAGCCCCCCCACAATAGCAGCGGCACCCCGAGGGGTGGGGGAGCGTCTGTTTTCCAGCTGTGCCTGTCTCTGGAAGGCACCTGCCCTGTTTGGAAGGAACCTCTCTTCATTCCCCGCTTGACATGGAGCTGACTCTGGACCTGGAGTCCACCTTGGCAGGACCTCTGCTGGGAGCTCTGGCTATGGGGAGGACCTGCAGTCCCTGGGACAGGCTGGCTGCTGGGCTGTGTCCAGAGTCAGCCATGGGGCTGGAACTGCAGCCCTGGGAGAGCTTTGTCCCTCCTGTTCTTGGAGTTGCCTGTGTGTGGCTGACTGCTGCTGTGGCCTACCTGTGTGAAGGAGCAGCCACCTGAGTGCCACGTGTCCAGGACAATCCATAAACTGTCACCAAGGGTCTGCTGCTGCCCGGTGGGTGCTTATAGTTGTTTCTTTAAGATCCTCGTAACAATCCTGAGATGAGCCCACTCCAAGAGAGAACTGAAGATCAGAAGGAGTAAGTTGTCCACGCCCCGGGGCCCACCTGGTAGGGCCAGGACTGACGTTCAGGAGTGGCCGAGGTCAAGATGCACTCTTGGCCTCTGTCACTACCTAGTTGCCAAAGTCCTTTCTAGATGAGGGGGCTGGGGCAGGCCTGGGGCCTACCCTCAGGAAGCTGCGGTCCAGAAGGAGACGGGAATGCCCAAAGAACCCCAGACTCGGGTGCTGTGGGCTGTTCCCTGGGTGTGCAGGCAGGCCATCGTGGAGATGCAGAAGGTGGCCGGGGCTCTGGGAAGCCAGGCTGCATGGTGGGAAAGAGTTGCCAACACAGTGACCTGGGGGAGTCACGGTGAGTCGGGGGTACAGGGCCCAGATGGGTAGGAAGAACAGGGCAGGAGCGGGATGTGGCAGGGACGGTGCTGTGCTGCAGAGAGCTACCCCGAGTGCTTGCACAAAGCAGCGCTCCGCCTGGGGAGCGCTGGGGTGTCTCCCAGACACCTTGAGGGGCTGACCCTGCCGTGAAGAGGGAGGGTGAAGTCCAGAGAAGCCCATGGTTCCTGCAGGGTCAGCGGTGGAGTGCCAGGGCCCCAATCTGAGGCCAGCTGTCAGACTCAATGTGCTCTGCAGGAAGAGCAGCCATCTGGAAGAGCTTGGGTGTGCACGGAACGCCACGCCTAGTGTCAGAGTACTAGTGCTCCTGGCTCCTTTCCACGTCCAGGAGCATTACTTTTATTCTTACTTACATCAGCAAAGTGTGCTTGCTATCAATAACTCAACAATATTGAATGCCAACATCCCTGACGGTTTCCTTTTGCAAATTCGAATGCATTCCCTGGGACACTTGCCTTACTGATGAGCGGTCACTGTACTTTGTTATGGGTCCAGTGAGGTGTTTTGTGTACGATCAACTTGGGAGACCTGGCTTGTCCATCACTGCAAACACTTGTCATTTCTCCGTGATGAGGAACGTGCAGTACATATATTGACCCCATCTGAATCAGACCCCCCACTACGTTCCTCCTGTCTGGCCGTGACTTTGAACCCATTAAGCAGCCTTGCTTGCCCTGTGACCACCTTCCATGTGGCTCCGTGAGTTCAGGTGTCTGACAGTTGGCTTCCAGGTACGTGGGACCACGCGGTGTTTGTCTTTCCAAGTCTGGCTTTTCACTTAGCACGATGAGCTCCAGGTCCCTTTCTGTGGCCACAAGTGACAGGATTTCTTTGTTTTTCTGGCTGAAGGATGTTCCCGTGTGGGCACCACATTCTCTATCGGTTTGCTCGCTGCTGGGTGCGCTGGCAGGTTCCCTGTCTTGCCAGTTGAGAGTTGTGCCGTAGTAAACGTGGGGCGCAGGGGCCAATTGGATACACTGATTTCACTTGCCTTAGGCTTACCCGCAGTGGCACTGCTGGGTCCTGTGGTAGTTCTGCTTTTAATTTTTGGAGGAAACTCCGTACTATTTGCCACACTGGCTGCGCTCACATACAGCATGAAGGCTTTGGGGTTCCTTATGTGCTGGATATTAATCCTTTTGTGGACAGGAAGCATGCAAATATTTGCCTGCTGCAGGTAGTCTCTGCGCTGATGGCTTTTGCCGTGTGGAGCTTTGTAGCTGGATGGGACTCCAGTCTTCTGCCTCTGCTCTCACATTCTTGCCCCAAAAAATCTTTGTCCGGATCCATGTTATAGCATGTTTTCTCGTAGTTGTTTTACGGTTTGGGGTTTCACATTTAGTGCTTCAGTCAATTTTGACTTGAGCGTGAGGTGAGCCGGGGGTCTCCTCCTCCTCCCACCTGTGGCCAGTTCCCCAGGACCATTTGTTGAAGGTGTCCTTGCCATAGCTGTGTTCTGGCACTCTGGTTGTCCTGGTTCTTGTTGTTCTAGCAAAGGGGCTCAGCTTGTCAGTGGGCACCAGCATCAGAGGTGCTGAGAAGCTGGGCTTCTTGGTAGGCTGGCACTCGGCCCTGAGATGGGAAGATCTCAGCTCCGCTCTCCTCCCTGTGTGCACGTGACCCAGGGTAACCGGTTTCTCTGCGTCTTGGTTTCCCTGGTCTATAATGTGCCCACCACTCGTCCCCTCCAGAGTCACTGAGGAATTGGTGAAGGCAGTGTGGTGAGGTGTGCACTCGGGAGGAGGGGGCTGAAATCTGGCATGTCCCTGACTCAGTTTCCCACCTGGCAGGTAAGTGGTGGTCAGTGACAAGTCTCAGAATCGGGGTCCACAGGCCATGTGGAAGCCTTGTGACCTGTGTGACCTGGGGAGAGAGGTGCCAGGCGGTGGCTGTGCCCGGCTTCCTCCTCGCATGAGCTCTGCAGCAGTGCAGGCCAGGGAGGCCTGGCTTGCAGAGCCCCAGAGCTCGTCCTGGGGGTGGATGTGCAGGCCCCAAGAGTGACAGCCCCAGGTCACCCTCTCAGAGCTGCTCCACCTGCTATTGACCAGTCTGGCCCACATCATGGCCCCTCCTCTTTTGCACAACTCTTGGGTCCTGGACTCCGGGTCTCACTGAGCCCTGGCGGATAGGCTGACCAAGCTGTTGGGAGGAGAGGCCCTGTGTGTCAGCCACTCTCCCTAGGGTCGTCTGGGGAGGCAGTTTTCCCTCATTCACTCAGGAAAGGTTAGAGTCCTAAACGACAGTGGCCAGCCCAGCGGGAGCAGTCACCAGACACTAAGTCCAGGGACCAGCTTGGTGTGCATGACCACCTTTTGGGGCAAGTGGGGCTTCTCACCTCCAAACTGCAAAATTGGGCTTAGGGAAGGCCAAGACTTACTGAGGCATCTCTGCAAAGGCAGTGGAGGCAGCCTCCAGTTCCCGGCTGGTGGAGGCCCGCGCTGACAGCCTGAGGGGCTGCGATTCCCAGGCCATGCTGGGGGTGGCCTGGACCCAGCCCTGCACTCACAGGCCAGGGCCTGAGGCACGTTCTGGACATGCTGGACTCTGCGGTGGGCAGCCTGATCTTGATCTGACTCTCCTTCCTGTGGGCACCCGATCTTCCCATCCCCCCAAATGTGGGACACATGTAAAAATTACAGCATATAACTATATAATAGCATTATTATAATGTTACTAATGTTAATATGCTACCCAAAAAATCTTCAATATAGCATATAATATTAATACCTAACAGTAACATAGTTATAATGTATTATTAATAGAATACCTATAAAAGCATAGCATGTAAAGCAGTATAATTATAATAAATTAAATATAGTACATAACAATAATAGTGATATAGTATAATGTAGTAATGTTAACATAAAACCTATAAAAATTTAGCATATAATATGGTTATATAATAGTAATATAATGTATTAATAAAACACCTTTCAAAACTTATATGTAGTATATAATATGTAATTATATAACATTATAGTAATTATTATATAATAACATATATGCTCTAGATTATGATTTCCAACCTATTTCAATGTCAATTTCACTGAAATACATACAGAATTGAAACCTGAGGCTTGAGGGGTCAAGGAGCCCGCGGCCAGTGGACAAGGCAGACAGGCCTCGGGCAGCAGCAGCCTATTTGTGGTATACCTTTTTGTTTAAAACATGCATTAAAAATGACATCCCAAGGGACTTTATACAAGAAAGGGAGAAGGACACCCTGTCACCCATGTGTGCTGTCTCTATTTCCTTGGTCCCTGAGCCCTTTGCAACCTGCTGCTCCCTTCCCCCATGTCAGGAGCGGCCCCCAGGGTCCACTCAGGGGGACTGCTCCCGGGGCAGCCCAGAGGAGAAGGCAGCACTCAGCAGACCCTCTCCCGGGCTCCAGGGCAGGTGGTGCGAGCAGGGGAGCTGCTGCCCAGCTCAGGAAGCCTGTGCAGGAGGCCCATTTGTGTGGACTCTGTGGGCTGCTTCTCCCTGGCACGTGCCTGGCAGGGGCGGCATCTGATGGGGGAGTGGGCATCTGGGGGAGGAGGGTGTGAGTCCGATGGAGGAGCCCTTCTTCCCCTGGACTGCAGTGCTGCTGGGGCAGGTTGGAGGCTTTGGCGTTTCCTGAGGCGGAAGAGAGGAGCCTGGGCACTGCACACTGGAGGACAATAGCAGTGACATCATGGTGCCACCTGTTTGTGTGCCAGCTCCAGCTGTGCTTAATGTCCTGGTCCCCACCCTATTGGTTTGTAGGGGCATGTGGGGGGGGCAGTGGCCCAGATCAGCCCACTGACCAGAGGCAAAGCTGGGACTTTAGTTCAAAGGTTGTGCCAATGTGGTGGCCCTCAGTGCTGATGCAGAGAGAATGCAAATCTGATGCCTCCCTCCTAGGGACTGAGGAAGGAGGCACAGCTACCTCGCCTTCCTGCAGAACGGCTCTGTGCACCCAGCCCCTGACTGGGGGCTTTGTTGTGTGGGTGCAGCCTGCCCCTCCTCCCCCCTTCCCCCCTCCCAGCTCCCCCTCCCCCCTTCTCCCCTCCTCCCCTCTCCCCTTCACCCCTCCTCCCCTCCTCCTCTCCCCCCTCCTTTTCCCTTCCTTCCTCCCTCCTCCCCCTCCTTCCCCCTCCTCCCCCTCCTCTCCCTCCATCCCCCTCCTCCCCTCCTCTCCCTCCTTCCCCCTCTCCCCTCCTCCCTTCTCCCCTCCTCCCCTCTCCCCTTCACCCCTCCTCCCCTCCTCCTCTCCCCCCTCCTTTTCCCTTCCTTCCTCCCTCCTCCCCCTCCTCCCCCCCTCTCCCTCCTTCCCCCTCCTCCCGCTCCTCTCCCTCCTCCCCCCTCCTCTCCCTCCTTCCCCCTCTCCCCCCCCCTCTCCCCTCCTCCTCCCCTCCCCCCACACTGTTCCCTGTCCTATTTGGTTAACAGTGCAGGTCAGGTGTGTAGGTGACCACCACAGGAGGCAAGTGGGAAGGCAGATGGATCCAGAAAGCCCCCGTGGGGCTGGCATCCTGTCCCCCAGCCCCTGAGGCCCCATGGTGACAGCCACACGGCAGCACCTGGATGCCCTGTGGCGCCCACGTGGTACTAGACACCTGTGACTCCTGTTTGAGTCCTGGTTCCCCTGCCCGGTCAACCCTGCGGCCTCCCTGCCACCCTCTCCTGTGTGCGCGTGGGTGGATGCTGCTCTGTCCTTGGCATTTCTTCCTTGGTTCATGCCCACCCTGCATGGCATTGCAATCAGCTGCCACACTTGGGCTTTCCCAGTGCCGATAGAGTCAGAAATAGCCCGCGGCTTCCCCAGCAGCAGCTGCACATGGGCGGCGGATCTCTGAAGTAGGAGAGGGGAGTGCCGGGGAATCCCGCGGGCCACTGGGTGCTACTATCCCCTCCGCTCGGGTCCTTGGCCTCTTCTGCTCCCAGCTGTTTCTCCCTGGTCCTCTGGGCACTCCTTGCTCCCCAGACCCAAGCCATGGACACTCAGCTGTGTGGCTGTCCTGAATATGCAGAGTGGTACAGGGACAGGAACTCACCTGTTCCCCCATCCAGAGCGGGTGTTCACCTGCGGCCATGGGGTCTCATTTCATGGAGCTTCAGGACCCCAGAGGAGGTCCCAATTCAGCCTGACCTCCTCCTCCTGGGCTGTGACTTTACCCCACAGGATGCCCACATCTACTGACACTGCTTGTCAGCCAGGGTTCACTGTGCCCCTGCCTGAACCTCGCCGCCCAGGCTACAGCCCTCTCTTTGTCTTGACTAGCCCGGCCTCTCACCCTGTCCCTGCTGGCTAGTGTCCACAGTGGCCTCTGGAACCAGCTTTGGGTTTGGTTCTAGCCCCAGGAGCCCCTGCAGCTGCCTCCCTGAGCCTCTACCCACCCACAGCCAGCTTGGGGCCATGCAGATGGATGGGGTACCCCTAGTCCCTGTCACTCAGACCCAGTAAGTAGCAGGCTCTCTTGTTGTTCCCGTTCTACAGGGGCTCAGACGTGTGGTGCATTGAGCCAGCCCCAGGTCTTTAAGTGCCATTGAACCGACATTTTTCTTCCCAGGGTTTTGTGTGTGGAACTGGGGAAGATATGCCGCTATTTTTTAAGTGCCTCCATACAAGCCCAAATGCTTATTAATAACCTAATAACCACAGTGGCCACAGCGTGATGGTGATCACAGCAAAAGCTACAGGGCCCTTCTCTTGGTACTCACCACAACTCTGGCCCCAGGAGAAATTTTCCTCATCAGTCACCTCATTTCATGTGCTTGGGACCTCTGGGAAGGAAGAATCCCACATCCTCGCTGTGCATGTCATTCAAGGGTCTGTGGCTTACCCGGGGCCACAGTGGTCAGTGCTGGCGCTGGGACGCAGACTTGGCAACTCCAAGCCTTGGCCAAGGTGCTAAGTGGCCACTTGGGCTGCACCAGTGCAGCTGGCGCCGGGGGATGGGGCGCAGGTAACTAGATGGGGGTCTGACCAGTGCAGTGAGTTTTGTCACCTGTGGCCTCTGCAGCCTCTCAACCCTGAGATGGACAGCGGAAGTTCCAGGTGCCACAGCAGCCACTGCTGCACACAGGAGGAGCAGTTGGGCCGGCCAGAGGGAAAGCCCTGCTGGGAGGGCTCTTTATTTTTTTGTGGTGCTGGGGATTGCTCACCCACAAATGTCAGAGAAAAGGTGTAAATTGAGGGCGTGACATCTGGGAAGGAATTTATAAAGACCTTGTGCTCTTTATTTATAGACATCCTTGAAATAATTTCTAAAGAAATCCCCAAATTCCAAGCAAGTGTTTTATAAAACACCATTGTGCATCATCTCATCTGATTCTCACCACTCCAGGAAGATCCGTTGTTTAGTCCTCTTTGTGGATGAGAAGATAAGGCTCAGAGAAGTAAAGTAACCTGCCCAAGGACACATAGCTGAGAAGTTACACGCCTCAAACTTGAGTCCCAAACTTGTGTCCTCCTGCTTCCAAAGCCTACGTGCCACTGCTCTGCCACACCACCTCACTGTCCTATTTCTTGAACACTTCAGGAGGGAGCCTTGTCTTCTTGAGCCCAGAGGCTGCAGAGCTGACCACTTCATTGCCTCCTCAGGAACCTTCACTGGCTCCCCACTATGTGCAAGCTCACCCCGACAACTGACTTCCTCTCTTTCTCATCTCCTTCCATCTCCAAGAGCCTTCCATTCTGTGCACCACCTCCCCCCCCAAAGTGGATTCTGCACAACGCAGAGGTTTTCTCTTCTGAAGCCTGCCTTGGTCCCTCTTGGTCTTTAACTCAGTGACCAGTGTCTACAGGGAGGAGGGACCTTCCCCCACTGGCTCCTCATGCAGGTCTCAGTGGAAATGTGTCTCTCAGGCCCACTCAGCCCTCACCCCTGGCACCCAGGTCTTCTCTCCCCCATAGCATGGCCTCTCTGAAATGGTGGTGCTTTGTCTGATGTCCCTTGGACTGGGGGCTTCCCAAGGGCAGGAAGGCTCCTCTGCTCAGGCTGTATTCTGGGGGCTTGGAACAGTGCCCGGCATGAAGCAACAGTCCACAGTTACTTGCTGACTGATCAGAAAAGGGCATGTGGGGGGTTAGGTCCAGACAGCAGGGAGCAAGGTTCAGTGAGCTAGGCTCTGCCTGAGTGGCTGGGGACAGATGGAGAAGGCCCTCTTCCCTGGGTTCCAGCCAGTTCACATCTTGGGGAACATCAGACAGGCTGCAGGAGCAACCACCCACAGAGCCCAAAGACACATGAAGCCCCTGGGGGCGAGAGCCAACTGTTGGGTTGCAGAGTGGAGGGCTGCCGGGCTTTGTGCTGGGACAGGCGGTAAATCAGAGGCTTATTTTTGGAGGCAACAGCCTCACTGGGGCAAAATGTTAGGGCCCCAAATTCTGGGTATTCAAAGCCTTGGCCCTGTTGCCTCCCTGCGGTGGCTAAAGGATCCGAAAGTGGGACATTTTCTGGCTCTAACCCAAGGACAACATTATCTGAGGCTCCAATTATTTTCGTAACTAACATTAATTTTGGCTAATTATGCCTCCCACTCCTGACAAAAACCTTTGTTTATGTGTGTTGGGGTTTTATTTTTTCTTTCTTTGGCTGCATTCTCCAAGTCCCCATGTGAGAGGCCATTTGAAAAGGAAATAAGGATTCGTCTTTAGAAGCAAGCGGCACAGTGGCTCCGCGTGGAGAAGGAGGGGAGGGGAGCGACCAGCGGTGGGCTGGCTCTCAGAGGAGATTCCCAGTTCCTATTGAGCGCTGGCAGTGCGCGTCACTGACAAGAGGGGGACGCCCTCAGACGTCCTTAGACAACTCCCCTGTGCTGGCTGCTTGGAGGGGAGCCGCTGCGGGCTGGTGCCTGGGCTGATGGCAGGGCTGGGCTGGGAGGTGTGGAGCTCCCAGCATCTCCAGAGCCAGAAGCCTGGAGACAGGTGGCGCCACCTGCCCTCCCCCAGCTGGTGGGCCAGAGGAGGGATTTTCTGAATGGACACTCCTGGCAAGCTTTGGGTGAGGAGCCTGGGAAAGGAAGACCTGGACCCCTGGAGTTGGAGCAAGGACAGTCCTCCCTCCCGCCTGGGAGCCTGACTTGATTTTGCCACCAAGAGGCAACAAAGGTTCACTCTCTCTCCTTCCACTTTTTGAGAGGCCATCTCCAGGGGTGTGCCAGCCACCCTCGCCTGCCTGGACCTGGGGTGAAATTTGCAGGCAGCCACCATGGTGCAAAATGTAATTCTAGTGTTTTTCCGCAGACGGCTGAGCCAAAGACCTGCCGTGGAGGAGCTGGAGAGAAGAAATATCCTGAAACGTGAGTGGCTGAGGATTCCTCTGGAGGGTTCCTTCACTGCTGAGGCTGCTAACCCAGCTGGCTCTGTGGTTCCCCTGGGTCCTAGGAGTCAGGAGTAGGAAAGCTGATGGGTGTGGTGGATGGGGGTCCCGATGGCCAAGGAGATCACTGGCCCAGGTCCCAAGTCTTACTAGAGAAGGACACGCTCCTTGGTTCTCACACCCAAGAAAATAAAGCAGCCACTGAAAGGAGTAGGGAGCCACAGGACTGTGTTGCTCAGGCCTGGAGCTTCCCCAGGAAAGCATGTAATTAAATCTTGTGCTGAACACAGGTGTCCATGGGTAATCTCCACCTACACAAGAGTTCTGTGTCCTTAAAGTCTCTGGTGTTTGGGTGTTAAAACTCCTTCAGTGTTTCTCGGTATGTTTTTCACCTGGTCAACAGATTTCAATTTTTCAAACATTTTTCATAAAGCAGTGTCTCCTAAGGGCCAATTGTATAGCATGATAAAGTTTTTCTTTTCTTGTTATGTGATGAACACTGCAAAGGTTCCTTGGGTTTGGTTTTTGTTTGCAGACATCTCTTTACAAATTCTAGTAGTTCTAAGACCAGCTGGGGCCCTGCACTCTGGTGATCCCTCCCCTTTCTTGGCCTCAATGCCTTCATTAGCTGCCCAAAGCAACTCTGTCATTGAAAAATATTTAACCCTAAAGATTAATGATTAAAAATTACTCGTTTTATTTTTTAAACTGAAGAAATGGCAACTACGGTGGGCGATGTCTTGAGGATTGCACTGATGCTAGGCATAATCAAGTAGGTAGACAGAAAAGCTGTTTGTTATCAAATATTCAGGATTTAAAGAACCAAAGCCACTTGTTTATAAATGTGTGGAAGCCACAGATGCCATTGCTAGTACTAGTCCAGTAAGTCGTAGCCAGGAAGTTCCATGCTCCCAGCAGCCTGCTGCCCACAACAGGAAGAGACACTAGAGATGCTGCCTACCAGAGTCCTTCTTCCTGTCCACACTGGCCTCTCTCCTGTCAGGGGCAGCTAGGTCCTCCCACCAGCAAGCGCTTCTAGTTGTGTTATGTTTCGTGAATGTTAAACCCTTAAAAATAAACAGTGCTGTGAATAGAGGGCTAGTGAGTGGACAGCTGGAACTGATCACACTTTCCTTATGTGCACAAAGGGAAATGGACTTCTCTGCACTGGTCATGGCAATGCTGCCGTAAAACCGCACCTTTATCAGTGAACCCGGTCAGTCCTTAGCTCAGAAGCCTTCTCAAGTGTCCTGAGGGAAGGACCTGAGAAGCTCACCACTAGGGTTGTAGTGGGTGGTCTGTGTGCTTGTTCTGTGGGGATGAGAACAGGGTGGCCACACAAGGCCCAGCACAGAGCAACACACTCACGAGCCCTTGACACATGTACGCCAGACACTCACACCAGAAGGCATTTCTGCTGGTAACAAATCTAAGTTATCATAACTTTACATTTGCTTCTCTTCAAGTTGGGAACTCATGACTAATTGCAGTCATAGCTATGGGACACTTAGAACTCTGCCTGTGTGTTCATAGATAGCAGAGCCTGAGACACGGGCCCTTTGTACATGACCACAGTGATTCTCTAGTAGGCCCAGGTGTACCAGCCTTGCTTTTAGTACAGTCTTTACTACAACATGTGAGGTTGTCCTGAGGTCTGAGAGGAAGTGTGATGCTTTAGCAAATTACCGTTGCAGGACAGAACTGGAGTCCAACCCCAGGTGTGCCTTGCCCGATTAGCCGTATTCTTAACCACTGTGTGAGGAAAAGCTGCACGTTCCTAAACATCCTTGGAAGACAACTTACGACTGTCCAGGTGGCTGGAGTGGCTCCCCACAAGGATGGGTGTAGAGGTCCTGCCTATGGACCTACTTTACATAAGGCCTTCTAGTTCTGCAAAGAAAAAGCTCACATACGTGTTGCTAAGGTCACTTGCGGGGGAGGTGTGGGGGCTTAGGCTGGCAGGAGGGACTTCTTGGAGCAGGTGACTCACTTATACCCGAAGCAGAGAACAGTCTTGACAGGTCTTCCAATGATCACCTCCCAATGTCCCTGCCTCGCTCACAGGCCTTGGTAACAACAAAGTTCTCATTTTGCTAGCTCCCCCCGACCCCATGTGGAGGCTGTTCTTGGGGTTTGTCTGTGGCCTGAAATTTGATAAATTACATTCATATCACTTAAATCCAACATGGCTGGTCTTATATCTGAATCTTGCACACTTCTTTTTTAAATATATCACCCACTTTCTAATCATAGCTAATTATTTTTTTCCTGGCTTATCACTTGGCTAAAGAACCAAGCAATCATAGGGTTTTATTTCCTTTTCTAAAACGCTCTAATATAAGAAGACTCTTTTTTAAAAAAATTATTGAGAAGTGCAATTTCTTACATATTAGACACCCATATACCAATCCCTCAAATGGATCTTTTAAATAAAGGAAGATGACGTAAAATCTTGTTAACTGCAAGTAGCAGGAATTCCCATCCCCAAACTGGCAGTGTTTCTCAGAGTGCTGGTGGCTGGGAATCTCCTCAGGAGTGAAGCCCTTCTGGGGCTTGTGGCTTTATTTAGCAACACAGAGCAACAGAAATAGGGCACCATTATCTTGTGTCCCAGGGCACAACATACATTGTACTCTGTTAGCACTCTGGTCTATATTTAGCTTCCAGAGTGGGCGTGAGCACAGTGTGGGTGTTAATAGTTACAACTCACAAGCAAAGTTAGTTTCAGTGAGGAACCTGGCTCCTCTCAAAGGCACTGTTCACAGAATTGTTTGCATGCTTGAACAAACGTGAATCAGGTGTCTGTGTTCAGGTTTGAAATACACCTTGAAAAGACTCATTCCAGGTGAGCATATGCTGCCCAGAGCTGAAGAAAAGTATGCCATATCTTATGTTGAATTGCTGAGTTATGGCACCTGTGAAATGGCAAAACCAAAAAGCAAGGAGTGAGAGTGCTGTTTACAGTCAAAGGCATGCAAACCTCCACTTTACAGCAGCTGCTCTGTGTGCCATCTGTGTTCCTAGACATAAATATACAGAGAGATTTGGGTAGGATAGAGACAGACCTGCTTCCAGCAAACAGGAAAACAGCACAATATCTGTGGCTGTTTCTGATACAGAGGTAGGGCAGAGGGGAACCAGGCTGGGATGGTTCTGTGTAACAATCAGACTGGGATTCCTGAGCAATGATTGGCCCCCTGGAAAAAGGAAAAGTGGGAAATGTGATATGGAGAAGTGTCAACCCCAAAGTTTCCTTGACATCCTCCTTCAAGACCAGGGCCAAGGGGATCTTCAGTGTACCTCTCTACCCAAAAAAAAAAAAAAAAAAAAAAAAAAGTCTCCACCTGTTTGTTTTAATCTTTTACAGAAAGGAATGATCAGACAGAGCAGGAAGAAAGAAGAGAAATCAAGCAAAGATTAACAAGAAAGGTATTATGATTGAAGTATTTTATTTCCTGAATTAACAACAAAAATAGGTGAACTAGAGAGACGCTCTCCTGCAGCAATGGGTATGGGTAACCTAAGACACCACCCAGGCATGGCACAAGCTAAATCAGGTGTTCACTCAGCAACAATCAACTCACCAAGACAACACAAAGGGCAGTGTCTTTTGCCACTACCAGTGTCTGGATGGGGACCCTGGACGAATCCTTGCCTAGCAGTGGGCAGGCTGGAAAGGCAGCAGAATCTAGACATCACCACCTCCTCCAGGCAGACCAGAAGCTGATTGGGTGCTTTCTTAACTTACATGATGTCTAATAGGAACACATCTGGGTATTGCGTGGTACTTTCCAGACTGTTTTCCCCTTTCTGGTTGCCGCATGTATGCGGAAGTATGTCTGGAAGCTCCCTGCCTGCAGACTGGACTAGTGTCAGGGCTTGTGCATGCAGTCTCCTCTGGAAAGGCAGACCTTTTCTAAACTCAGCAGTTCTGTTCTGCCTCTCCACTGTGCTCCATGATCACAATGAACTTTTTTTCTGCTCAAAATTAATGAAATATACTTCCTGAGCTTGATGTATAGTACTAGGAGTCTGCATAACATTGTCAATAATTTAAAGAGAGATTATCTAATGGTGCTGATGCTGTAAAATTTATTCTGAGTCAGTTTATCAACCAGTCCTTGATTCTGTGCTACATTCTATCAGGGGTGGGAATCCTCAAAAATGTGTTGGA
The DNA here is from genome assembly GCF_048772815.1 of Callospermophilus lateralis. Taxonomy (NCBI): domain Eukaryota; kingdom Metazoa; phylum Chordata; class Mammalia; order Rodentia; family Sciuridae; genus Callospermophilus; species Callospermophilus lateralis. The sequence goes on from NC_135307.1 coordinate 195,261,974, forward strand.
AGAAGGGGGATGTGATTTAAGAACATATAATTTAAGCTGTGTATATTAGATTGTATTTGGATTATATTATATTTCAAAATTAGTTTGGCATGTGATACCTAACTATCATAATCTTTTACTTTAGCTTAATCAGAGACCCACTGTTGATGAATTAAGAGACAGAAAAATCCTGATACGTTTCAGCGATTATGTGGAAGTAGCTAAAGCACAGGACTATGACAGGAGAGCAGACAAGCCCTGGACCAGACTGTCAGCTGCAGATAAGGTACAGAATTGCCTGTGCTGGTTGGGGTGTGGTGTCTCCTAAGAACAATAAACCTGCCATGCAGGGAGCTTATTCTTATGTAATGGCAGCCGTTTTTTTAAAGCTTTTCTTTGACTACATGTTGGCTTCACAAAGATAGCTCAGGGTCAGAGTTGAGCAGTGGTTTTCAACTTGGGGATAGTTGTGTCTCGAGACAATTCTGGTTGTCACAATTTGGGTGCTACTGGCATCTAACGAATAGAGGCCAGAGATCCTGCTAAATGTCCCATAATACAAAGAGCATTATCTAGTTCCAAATGTCAAGAATGTGTCAATTGAGAAGCCTTGGTCTGGAGGATGAATCAGAAATATGCAAGGCTGGCATAAGTCAGATGAGTTTTAACAAAATGAGTTGTAACTGGACAAAGAGGAATGGAATCCATCCGAGAGGATTTCAGGAAGTAGATACAGAGGTTCTGGATTTGTTCCTGGACTTGTGCAGCTTGAGATGTCTCTGGGAACCCTCTGAGGAGTTTGAACTTAATTTTCAGAGAGCAAGGAGGCAGTCTGTCACGGTAGGTCTGGGGTGCAGGAGGGGAGTGGACATTTACTGAGCAGTGTGGGTAAGTTTTTGTCCATGATCAAGTGCTAATGACTGGCAGGATTTAGGTCCAGGAGTGTGTCTGTATCAGCTTTCAACCACAACTGCATGCCGGTAGCAACTTTCAGAATGATTACAGGTTTTAGGACAAGGAGAATTAAATATTCAGCCAATGAATTTGTAATTGTTTTTCATTCTTTATTATGAATGTGTGCATTTATAAATGTTCATAGGTGTTGTGTCAATTTAGAGGAATGCTGTCATGCTGAATTTGGACTGACTCTTGGTTAGTTAGGGTTAATTTGCTTAGAGGATCATAGTGATAAGAAACGAACACATGAGCTTCCAAAGACACAAGTATGGGGAAAAAAAAAATATGCCCCCAAAATTCTAAATTCAAAAGGCTTTCCTTGTTGCAGAGGCTATGTTTGATGCTCTTGTCCTACTTGGCCTTAGAGGGTTTATCTGAGACACACATCTTAAGAGGACAGTGGGCCTGGGAAGCTCAAGGAGGGGGCAGCAAGATCAGGCCCTGGATAACTGAAAACATCATGATGCATGCCCCACCCATCGTGATAATAATAAAATGTTATTATTCAAATGTCACAAAACTCACATGCTGAAGTTAGAATAGTTTCTTTCTGGATTATCTAGACTGACATGCAAAAGTCCATGTTCACCAAAAGCTGAACTCTGCACATTGTTTTGCTGTCCCTACTTCATTAGTGCCTTAAGCATATGGTGGTTCACTTGTTAGTGCGGGAAGGGCTATCTGCTGCTCCAGCACAGCAAACTACTGACTTCCACAGGTCTGACTCCTTACTACCTTAGTAGGACTATAAAAAGGAGTAAGACAGTCTAAATGTTGAATGAAAAAGTTTTTCTATGTATTACCAAACAGCAAGTATTAATGTTAATCCATAAACATAACTGATTTCCTCTGTTAACCTTTGAATGTTCTGAAATGCAATATCCTATCTTTAATTTCAGGCAGCAATTCGTAAAGAATTAAATGAATACAAAAGTAATGAAATGGAGGTACATGCATCAAGCAAGCATTTGACAAGGTGATATTTGTTTTTTATGATATTTACAGCATGGCATTTTTTTAAAAAACACAAAAGCCATATATCCAGGTAAACAAATTTAGCATTCTCACAGAGAGCTGAATTGAACAAACCAAATGCACCTCATTTAAAAATACTATCTTCTCCAATGATTTTAAATAGGGTCTGGTGGAAAATGATTTATAAAATAGTATTAGACAGGTCATTACATTACTTTAAGTAGTGTAATTTTAAGGAAATTAGTCTCAAAACAATGGAAGTAATTTTCTTATACATTTTTCTAATATGTAGAATTTATCAATTTATACCTAAGAGTACTGTGAAATTACTCTCTACCTTCCCACTTGCCTTTCTGTATCTTAAATTTATAATCACATTTAACACAGTTAATGTTCCCCAAAGCTAAAAGAGCATCATTTCCCCAGCAAATATCTGCACACCTACGGTGTGGCAGGTACTATTTAAGATGCTGAGAATGTGACTGCACGTGTGATCAAGGAGGCTCCCATTCAGCCCACCTCCAGCTGGGGATCCACAACCATTCCCATCCAGGTGCACATATTCTCTGTCCACGCCACTACATGGAAAGGATGACACTGGGTTTCTTGGTGATGATGAAGTTGGGAAAAAGATTACTCTTGGTACTCTGCTTTCCCTTCTTTCCCATAGCCATGACCAGTAATAATTATCTTAAAATTCTCACCTGCCTTTAATCTTATGGGGATGACTGTGATGAAATACTCACTGCAGCAGTTGCTTTCTCTAAGATGCTTGTGCTCCAAGTACAAAGACAAAGGAAATCCTGAGCATACATACTGCCTTAAACTAAAATGATTTATTTTCTGTTTGTCACAAAGTAGCCACTGTAAGTATTGAAGAGCAGTTGCTCTGTACACTCTGTGTGACTATGGAATTCCTCTGTACCTCTGGTTTCTGTTATATTGAGTAAAAATGTATCAAGGCAGGAAAAGCAGGTAGTTAGGAGAAAATTATGCAAATAAATAATTATTAAATTTGTTAAGATCTCCTCACACAATGGACATATTTCTGGGGAGGAATAGATCATCTTAGTTTTGCTTATTCCAAATGGGTTCCTTATGAACATTTAGGAATTAAAATATAGTAAAACATGCAATTATTTTTAATGTTCACTTTGTTTTAAAAAATAGGCTGTGTAGTAAATTAAATCCTAAGTATAAAATCTCAATTACATTTTCCCAATATACATTATTAAAATGTTTACTCTGGGTATTTATCTTAAGTTTTTGATAGATGACACAATTTTCAAGACTCAGCTGGGTATGGTGCACGCCTGTAATTCCAGCAGCCTGGGAGGCTGAGATAGGAAACTGCATGTTCTGAGGTTAGCCTCAGCAACATAGCAAGACCTTGTCTCAAAAATTAAAAAGGTCTAGAGATGTAGCTCACTGGTTCAATCTTTAAAGAATGAACCCAAACCTGAACATCAGGAAATAATTCAAGATTCTTCATGCCACATTTTAGCACTCCATATCAATTTTTAAAAATAATATTTTAGGTCATGAGATTTTCTTAAATATTACTATGAACATATTATCAACTCTATTTAAAATACTCATGGCTCTAATTTCCAATAATTTATCACCTCATTACTTTTGCTGATTTAGCAAAGCCCTCACCTTTCTGTGTACTTTGCGGGTTTAACTAGTAACTTTAATACCAAGTTATATGCAATACATTTTGAGGTACAACAAGGGCATGAGAGTTGGGAGCCCTCTATCCTACCAACCAGAGAAGCTCCGTTTTTTTTTTTTTTTTTTTTTCATAGTGAACTTCAGAGAAGCTTTGAATAACAGCAAATTTCTATGTGGAGGTTTTTGACAATTTTAACTGTTTTTATAATTTCTAGATTCCACAGGCCATAAGAGATTTTCTTCTGAGAAGAATTTGTGTTTAATTTTTGATACCAACATTTTGAACATTCATCAGGGAACTTTTCCTGAAAATCAGCTCAAGACTACCTGCTGTGTTTTGAGGAGAGCAGAATCACACAGGTGCAATCTTGGCCACACTTACCTACAAGAGGAGTAACCAGAGGACATACTTCTTTGGTGTCTGAGGAGTGTGAACTGTTGGGGTCAGTTAAGGCCCAAAGTAACTCTGCCAGAAGAAAACTGTTGTTTGCCTTTCAATCTCGTTTTACAGTTCTGCAGTGTATGGAGGACGGGTGAAGTGCATGTGCAGGCTCACCACTCCCAGGCCTCTGATGCGAGGGACATGTGACACAGTGTCATTCAGTATTTTGTTGAAGAGACATTTTTATTCTGATCATGATTAATTTGAAAACTCTTTAAGTTCATGTTATATAAAATGATTTACTGTATTATACTTTTTCTTTTTTTATATGTCTAACAAAAAAATACAGCTCCGACATTTTGATTCCTGTTAATTTTGTTCTTTAATTAAATGACTACTTATTGCAGGAAATTAACTCAGGCTTTACATTTTCTTGGGGTGGGGATGAATGGTACCTTAGAATAGGCATTTGTGGAACAAGTAACTTTTAGTACTTTGGAACCATCACAATCTGAACACATGAATAAGAACACCATTTTTTATGTTTCATAAAATCTTAGTATATGTGGAAAACCCAATTAACTTACAAATCAGTACTGAATACATCCAGAAATAAGCAATAATTTGTGGGCATAATTTTCATTTTGGTAAAATTTTTCACGTTTGAGTATTTTTAAGTTCGCATTTGCAAATATTAAAAACCCTGTTATAAGAGATACAGGTTTAGATGAAGCCGAGACACTATTAAGAGGAAATTTACCCCGGCCCAAAGGTAAAAATGAAACTTGGCACATTCCCTGAAAAATATTTTTTGGGTTTTTGCATAAGTGTCCTGGCAGAGATGAGCCTCCCCTCCCTCCCTCCCGGTTTGCTGCTGAAGCAGGAGACATAGTGGCTTGGAACACGACCAGGTGCTTGCAAAACCTATTCTCAAATCTAAACTGCTATTCAGAAGATTTCTTATTTTCTCTTGGATGATCACCCTTGTCTCACAACACTGCAGTAATGTCTGAATGAGAGAGTAGCTGAAGTGCTGGCACAGTGCCTAGCACATTCTAGGCCTTCAATAAATGCGAGTCACTGGTATGGGGCCAGAGAGTGCCTAGAGCAACTGAGTGTCCTCTGAATGTTTATCATGTATGCTACCTCATTGCTTCCTATGATCCTCCCTTTTCTACTTAAGACTTCTGAGGAAACTGTTCAACCCCTATGGCAGCACTTTGAAGAGACTTGTGGTCAGTCCTAGATACTAGCAAATGTACTTACTATTAGTCAAGTTACAGTTTATAAGAAAATCTTGTTATGGTAAAAAAAAAAAAAAAAATTCCAGTTCTACCTCTTACTTTTCTATGACATGTCAATCACTTGTTTTTCCTGAGCCTTGATTTCTTTGTATATGAAAGGAAATGTCTAAATTATTTCTAGTTAGAAATCAATTATATTGGGTAGGGGAATTGTACCCAGGGGCATTTAACCACTGAGCTAGATTCGCCAACCTCACCCCTCTTTTTTTGAGAAAAGACCTCACTAAGTTGCTAAGGTTGCCTTTGAACCTGTGATCCTCCTGTCTCATTATCCTGAGTTGCTGGGATTACAGGCTTCTGCCACCATGCCCAGTTGAAGTCAGTTAATTTTATAAGCATTTAAGATGTACATAAGTTGTTTTATTCATAACATTATTTGTGGCTTGATAATCACCAATTTTTTTTTCCTTTTCAAGCTATATATTAGCAGCTCCCGCTATTTTATATTGTGCTCAATTTAAAATATTAATTGCAGCCCAAATGTTGTAATAAACTAAAACTATCATCTCCTTCACACAGAAATAGCTTCGTACTTACTATGAAACAAAGGGAGAAAGGTTCTACTGTTCTAGAGACCACCCAGGGCCCTCAAAGCTTAAAAGATCATTACTGCTTAGGAAAGAACCAGATAGAGCATATGCTTAGAAATAATGTGGTAGACTGGACCCATATTTAGTTTTTTCCCCCCAAGTTACATATCTAATGGATAACAAAAATTAAAATAAATTTCAGGATACCCAAAGGAGGATTTGGGTTAAGATGCAAAGGTTCTAAGATATCCTAAAACCAGCAGACATTTTAATTTTAATCCAAATTTTTGGCAACAGTATCTAACTACTGCCTTTGGGTTTTTGTTAGTCATAAACTGCTGCTCTAAATTATACTTCCATATTTCATGCTGTATCAGGTATTGTAAGAGTTAAAAGATAAACGTGAATCAAGTATATTTACTCTGAACCTGATAATTATATATAATTCTGTACTAAATAAGTATGTGATAGCACATCTCAAGTTAGTTGGAGAAAAAAGTTAAAAGCAATTCATCATAAATCAAGCAATGGAGATATAATAAATATACATTTGCATGTGGTGTATAAATATGAAGAGTTTATATTTGAGTCTAAATACTTAAGTATAAAACTTTATTTTGCAACAATAGAAGCAGTACACAAATTGTCAATGATTACTAGTAGTATTCAACAATGAGGTTTTTAATGTATTGACTTTAAAATATTGTGAAAACAGCAAAGGATTTTAAAAGTAATAATATTTAAATGATGAAAGTAATTCTGTTTTTAAGAAGCTTAAAAGATCTTTTACAAACTATTAGTTATTTTATTAAGGACATTAAATAACTTCCAGAAATATCTTCTAAGTTTTAAGCTAATGTGATGGGGGAATAAATAGTACATCATATGATTTTGTAAAAAGCAAGTTTAAAGAATGTAAATGGACTTTGAAATTTTAGCATCTGAATAATTTTTGAATAACTGAAGTGGGAAAAAAATATAGAAACAACAAAAACAAAAAGACCCTATCATTAAGTGGTCCATCTTGTGGAAGTAGATGGTAACTACAAGTCTAATTTAAGACTACAGGTCACTTTGGTGGTAGAGGCAAAGTTCTTCAATAGCAAATTCAAGTCCAGAAGTATGAAATCCCAAAAGAACTTTTAAAATTACTAGACCCACATTTCTAGTACCCATTACCCAAGTTCTTTTCCAGAGACCTTATCTGAAGTTTAATCTCTTTCATCTGAGAACATCTTAGAAGATGTTCAACATAACTGAACATAAAAAAATCCAGCTGTATATGTGAAAGTTTTCAAAAAGCTAATTCCTATAAATTATACATGATCATATTTCTCTGTACATCTATTGGTAATGGTAACATTAGGAATATATCATTAGTTCATGTGCAGACAAAACGTGAGATGGAAAAATCTACCAGATATCAGGTCCATAGCTCTATGGAAACAGAGCACATTTTTATGTTCAGAGTAATAAAAAACATTTTTGAAGATTGTAAACACAACTGTAAACTGCCTTAAAAATATAAACAAGAATCCCTAAAATTATATTTTCTTGGTAAGCAATGGGAGAGAAATATGGATATGGTGTACATGCTAATAATTTGATTTTAAAGTTGTCAACATGCTAGTATATATTCTTTGTGCATTATACTTTTTAAATGCAGTTTATTAGCCCTCTTTAAAGATGTGCACACTGAACATATTACTATACTGGCCTACACCACCAGTTTGTTCCCTGTTCCCACCTAGCCTGCCTCTTGGTGGGGATACCTGGTATGGCACAAAACATGATTTCAGGAACCACTTGCTTACTATCTTGTTCTAATTTTTACAATCCATATTAGATTTGTTTGCTAACATTAATTTATTGGTATGTTATTTTGCTCAAAATTCTACTTTGTTTATTCACAGCATTTTCTATGCTTACTTCAACTTTTGATTAACTACGTTAAACACTTATATACATAAGTATGCATTCATGTACAGTAAGTGTGACCAGGTAAATGTTAACCGGTAATGAAGATAAAATGGCTGAAGAACTACCTCCAGCAACTGGAGCTCCACACTAAGCACTGAACTCAGAGTTGGCAGAATTTGTGACTTTACAATGAAATTCTGATGTGGAATTAAAGGCTATATGGAAAGCATACATTTTACTATGAGTTTGATGGATATGCTGGCCTTTTAAATTGGTGTCGGGTGTTTATGGCTTCAGGATTTCTTGGTATTTAGATCACTGTTGTAATTGCTGTGAAATTTAGGTTCCTACCTAACTATACTAATCTAATCTTTTTTCTCTTTCATGTCCTTTCCATGTGTATTTCGGGACAGTTACTACGCTGCAGCTCTATTTGGTTGAGAATGTGGTAAAAGTACACTAACATGGTGTTAGGTTGTAATTCAGGTAAGATATGCAAGTCATTAACTACAATGATCATTTATTTTTAATGTAATAGAAAAGTCAACAATTTTTAGTCTTATTTATTAATATACCAACTTTGCTCATGAAAAACTGATTTAAATCACTACTTCTGTTAAACAATAAGATAAACTGGGGAAAACTGCAATGAAGAACAGAGAGATGTAATCTTTAAAATTTTCCCTCTAAACTTGCGATATGTAAACTACAGCCTACAGACCAAATCTGGTCAGCTTTTTAAAGAAATTTTTTAATGACTTGGAAGCAAAGAATGGTTCTTATATTTCTAAGTGGTTACATTTGAAATGTCATAAATTTGCCTTTTGGCCCACAAAGTCTAAAACATACACTATGTGGCCTTTTAAGACGTTTGCCAACTCCTGCTCCAAACTTAAAAAAATATATATAGTCGAAAATTTTAGAAATGAATTACCCAAGACAATTAAAATACCTAAAAGTTATATATAAGCCTAAAAGATTTTAACATCAAATCTATTCCAATTTCAATACTCATTATAATTTCATCCTGGAAATAGTCATCTGACTTATATAAAATGCATTGTCAAATTAGGTAAAACATAAAGAAAGCCTTATCAATATTAAAGGCAAATGTTTCAATAATCTGACATCCCACTCCTCAAATCCTTTTTACTTAAAATTATTGCTATCACAGTACAAGCTAAAAGTATATTATCTAAAGTTCGAGGTAGTATATAATATATTGATCTCACTCAATATATCTGTATTCCTGAAAAAATGTTGACTTATTTTCCTCCCGATGTTATTTCAGACGATTTCCATGGGTCTAAAAAAATGAAAACTAACCATTACAAAGACATCAACATGTTAGCAAAACAGTCCATGTAGGCGATTTTTGTTTTCACAATTCCTTCAAGGGTTCAACAAAATGGAAATTCATATGAATCTACATGACTTTAAAGCACTTATCTCCTCATTTTTAAGTATGAGGAAGGGGCTCATTCTTAGCTCTGCGTCTAGAGTAAATTCAGTGCAATGCATGTCATGTCTCATTAATTGCAATGAAAATGCTGACACACAGGACTTGAATGCTTCAGGAGACATACTGGCTCTCTAACTTAGTAAATTCCTACTGGAAAGGCTAAGTCATTTGTTCCTTCACTACTCTTTTAGGTTCTGAAAATTGTGATGAATGAAGCAGTTAATGTTCTTGGCTCCTACAGAAGTTTCTGGAGTAGGTTTGGGGAAGAGGGGCAAAAATAAAGACTTCGGATTCCAAAAACTGCCATATGATAGAGTAATATTAGCTTTACTAGGATGGTGACAGAAGTTCTTTCTGAAGAATTGCCATTTAAATGGAGACCTGAGGACAGCAAGTCTTCCTAGAAAAGCGAAATCACATGAACAAAAGACTCAGAGGAATAAGATTGTTCAAGCCAGGATGCCTAAAGCATACTGAACAAAAGAGGAGTAAAAAATAAAAGAGGAACAAAAGGAAATTGTTTGAGAGGTGAGACCTTATTTGAACTGTCCATTAGCTACAATAGATAATATTCTGATGTTTAATGTGAAGGTCAGGACTTTTATACTGTTACACATCTGTGAAACATCAACACAAGACATGGCTATTACATGGGACTGGATGATATTACCTAAAGAGAAAGTATAGAGGAACAAAGAAACAGATTAGACATGACATGACTAGACTAGACCTGAGGCCCACATGAAGAGTAAAGACAAGCCTGGAAAGAGACTAGAGGATTTTAAGTGTGAAATACCACAGAGAGGCTAAGACAGAGATTGGGTCTGGTAATATAAATGGTGGTTTCGATAAAAGTTTCAATGAAGTAGTGTGCAGAAGCTTGGACTGAGGGAAGGTAAGGAGCAAACAGGAAGTGATTGAGACAGTACTAACTACAGTTATTTTGATATGCATTCAGTGAAGGTGAGTCAAGAATTACATGGGAAAGGCACAAGAGGAGAATTTGATGTTCAAGGGAGGGCCTTATTTACTTATTTAATAAACATGGGCTATATAAACGAGGAGAGAAAAATCAATGCTAATGCGATTCAGAGCTCCAGTGAGCAGACTGTCCTTAAAGAGGCAAATATGCCATTAGAACAAAGAAGAAACCAATTTTTCTGATTTTGTTATTGATGCAAGTAACATTTCGATTTTAGGGCAAAATGAGGAAATTATGAGGTGAGACCCTCAGTTGAAAAATAAAGAATGAACCCATTTTGTCCCATTGTCCCAGATGTGGAACACCTGTAAAAACTTATAACAGAGAATTATATAATATTAGGTAAAATAGCATAATGATATAATAGTTATATTAATAAATAAGCTCTATATTGTGTTTATAACCATTTTTAATGCACTTGGGTCAATTTTGTTGAGCTATTTGCACAATTGAAAACCTGGGACTTAGTGGGTTATTTTATATAAAATACTCTGGAATAGTAAAGCCAATAAAACAGGGCAGTAAAGACTGCTGAGCCAGTGCTGTGTGCCATTTGAAATGTGTGAACATAAATTTAAAGCTTGATGGCACAATTTTTTCCAGCGTTGCTCAGCTCATAAAATAAGAGTTTTGAATTATTAGGTAACATTGACAGGAGAAAGGTCAAGAGAATATTATTTTGGAATCTAAAATGGGTAAGGAAGGAAGGACAAACAAGAAGGGTAACAAGGAGAGAGAAAAAGTGGTAGAGTAGATGACCTGGGATCATTCTAGAAAATAAACTGGAAAGACACAAAGTTTGGGGCATAAGAATGTTAGAAAGTGAGAGTCATTCTGTTGGTAATGTAGAGAGGCCCATCAGGGAGAAGTATGAGCTTGGAATGGCTCATATATACAGTGGGAATAAGTGTAACATGATTTAGGGAGTCTTGATTTGACTGTGAGCTAAACAGGTTAAGTCATGCATGAAGGGATTAGTTCTGAAGTCTCACAGGAATATGGAGTAACAAGTTGAGTAGTATTTAATATTATAGCAGAGATGTCACTCTCTCTTGAAATAGAAATCCCACTACCCTATCCATAAATCTTAGTTAATGCCAGTATTTGAATGAGCGAAGATGAAAGGGTTTTGTTTTTAGCTTATGTTGACTAAGAAGCCACTTTTACTATCATATTTACATACTGGTATTCAAACACTCTGCTACCTTAAATATGCAAGGGACAATAAAAGCTGCTTATATTATTATATTTCAGTCATCTGATTAGAGGAGGATATTTTGTTTGTTCCAATGATCATAAAAGAGAAAATAAAGATAATCTCATAATATTTATGCAACTGAAATAGGCATTTATTTCATTGTAATATATGAAAGCAAATCAATGTGTACTCATTTTGAAAAAATAATCTAGCAAAATATTACTATATCAGGAGCTTAAAAATGACCTGCCAAATAGCCTTCTTATGAGTTGATTTCTATGCTGAATTAAAATATTTAGATAATACAGTAATAATTTTAGGCATTTAGTGCCTTCTAATACATTGAAGCCAAAACTGAATGAAACAGTGAGCTGAAAGTACTGGTTTATTAAGGTGAGCATTTTAAATTGTGGACTTCCTTCTCTATTAAGTGTGCCTAAATTTTTATTAACTGAATATTCTGAACTATGAAACAAATTTAATAATGTACTTTAGTTCAAATGGTATTAATTTTACAATGCATTTTATATAATAAAATTTATTAAATTAACTTTTAAGTATACTTAACTAGTGTAAATACTACCACAAAAATAAGCCAATTCCTTTTACTATTTGGTTTCCCAAAACCTCCCCTCTCTAAAACAGAAAAAGTATTATTGGGTAGACAAAAGTCTTTAGGGCTTGGAGTCCAGTTACAGTGTTTCTCATCCATAAGGAGGGATTTCTTTGAATTTGGGGGTTCCTCCAAAGGAACACTTGACTAGGTGACATGCAGTTTTTTTCTTTGTAGGACGAATCTATTGTTTCCTTAGTTACATACAAAAAAATAATTAGATAAAACATGTGATAGCAATTAAGATTTCACACATTAACATTTCTTTCATGGGCCATGAATAATGACATCAGTCCTCTCCGTACATTAAGAAGTTCCTCTTCTTGCTATGACCAAGAAAAAAAAATCATGGATTTTACATTATCACATAAAATAGGAAAAAACAAACAAACCTATTTTTAGGTATTAATTATAAAACAATCCCTTTCATAAAGATATTGTGTATCAGTGTTCATTTGATCTGATTCACCAGAATCTGTATCAAGATATCCATAGATTTCTGTGATTATCAGTAACACCCAAGATGATAAAATTGAGAGAAGACCTAAAAATCTTTTAACTCCCCATATCAATGACATTTAAATTTTTAAAATGAGAATAAAATATAGATAATCTAGAAGAAAGTTTCAAGAAGGAGCAACCTAGTCAGGTAGTTCTGGTTTGCTTCAAGCTACACTGGCTTAGCTACAACATCCTGGACCTCTCCTATTTTCAGCATACTGAAATCCTATTAAAATTTCATAAGTATATTAATATATCTCATAGACCACCATAGTTTAGCACTCTTTAAGTGCTAAAGTGCACTTAAAAATATCTCCCAATTTGAAAGACACTCAAACATATTCACCTGACAGGTGCACTTGCTGTTGTCTACAATCTTTGGGAAGATGAGGATTTTTATCCTCAAATGTAAGTCATAAAGTCCTGCTGAACAAGTCTTCCACTAAATTACACAGCCTTTCTAGATAGCTTTGTCCTGCTGCAGTGCAGTGTTTAGAACAGTGCAAAGACAACCATGGTAGTCACACCTATAATCCCAGCAATTCTGGAGGCTGAAACAGGATGATTACAAGTTCAAGACCAGCCTGGGCAACTTAGCATGATGCCGAATCAAAATGAAAAAATAAAAAGCCTAGAGATGTAGCTCAGAGGTGGTGGGAGGATGTGAAAAGAAGTATTGCCTCCAGCTAATTTTTCAACTTACAAATTGATATTCTTTTTACCCATCGTCTGGAGGAATTCATTATTTATATTACCTTAATTCTTTGCTGTAACTACATTACTGTTATTTTAAAAACTAAAAGTTAATGGGCTTAAATTGCCTTCTCCAAGGCCAAAGAGAAAAAAAGAAAAACCTATGGAAAAACATCCCATTACAAGACATTAAGCTTGATAACTGCATTGGAAATGCAAGCTCAGCTGACTCACCATTTCCTTCAGAAGCCTGTCTTGGAGCATTTTCATGTTCTCTTTCATCAGGCACATCTGTAAATAAGTAAACATATTTCCCCTATGAAATTTATCATAAATTTTTTAGAGCAAAAAGCCAAACTAATCAAAATCAAGAAAGATTATATATAAAAATATAAATTTTTACCTCAGATGTAAATATAGTTTCTTCATAATCAGTGTTATAGAAGACATTTTTATCCAATGATGTTTTCAAAAGATGAAGCCTAACAAATAAAATGAGTTACCTTTGTATTTATTAGGAATTCAAGTTAAATTGCTTTGTGTATATATGCAATGTTTTTAAAATTTATATTTAATTTTAAAACCTCATTTTATAGATTCTAGAAGTCATTAAGAATAACATACTAACCTCTGTTGTTCACTTCTCTGATATGCACTGAACTTCTGAAATATCTTTTCCCAAAAGTCCTAAATTTTAGGATAAAAAATTAATTGTACTTCAATATGACTGAAAACTAAAACTTAAAAGTTGAAATTTGTGTATTTCTAATATTTCAAATTTAAATAAACAATTTGGCTAAGAATATTCTAGATATTATACACTTTCAGAGTTAAAAAATTGAAAGTAACATTTCTGAAGATTTCTCCTTGATTATCAAAGATAATAGAATAATAAAAAGATAATATAAACTTGTTTGCAATTTAAGTATTTATATAAAGCTGATTAAAAATGTAAAACTAGGGGCTGGGGATGTGGCTCAAGCGGTAGCGTGCTCGCCTGGCATGCATGCGGCCTGGGTTCGATCCTCAGTACCACATACAAACAAAGATGTTGTGTATGCCGATAACTAAAAAATAAATATTAAAATTCTCTCTCTCTCTCTCTCTCTCTCTTTAAAAAAAAAAGAACTCAAAGCTCTGCCTTCTACCATCTTTAAAAAAAATGTAAAACTAGATTATGTTATAAAAAACAAAATGCATTAGAATAACTCATTTATTTTCTGCTTTGAGAGAGCAACCTAACTATAGTTTTAAAGTCAAGAGTTTAAAGTAACTTGTGTCTGTTTTTTGACATGTTCTTTAGTGTTACATTCCCAATGCTTAAAGTTATGTTTAAGCTCTTAAAAGCACAAACCGCAAATTCTTTCTCCAAATCTTTTAAAGATTGTGAATCTTTTTCAAAATTCTCCAGTTCTTCTATGATGATAAATTGGAATTTATCAAGTTTTTTAATCCTATTAAAGAAACACAATATTAAGTTCAAAAACTATAGCATCCATAATATGCATTTTCAATATATTAATATACAACATTCAGAAGTTTTCAGAACAGAAAGTTATTACAAACCTATACTCCTGAATTTGATGGTTCATTGTTTTCAGATGTTGCCGAGCTGTTTTCCAAGACTGCTTAGTAAAATAATCCATCATTTTATGTCGGATCTGAAAAATACTAATTTTTAACTTACAATATCTCCACAAAACAACAATTGAAACAAGACCATACTAAGAGAAAAACCTGTCCATGAAATTTAAATGACCAAGAAAAAGTTTAGAAAGTTAAAAAACTAAAAATTAAATTGTTTAAACTGAAGATTTTTATAAACAAGCTCAGTCATTCTATCAGTAAAAAAGTGAGACCCTGTCTCAAAATGAAAATAAAAAGGCTAAGGTGGTAGAGCACCTCTGGGTTCAGTCCCCAAGTAACAACAACAACAACAACAACAAAAAGGTAAAAATAAATTTTAAAAAGAGATGCACAGAATTTTAAATAATTTTCAATTTTATCCCTGAGCAGAAGAAAAGGGCAAACATGAGGCAGGGCTGATAACAACCATGATAGTGCTAAAATACCTTTTATTCAGCAAGGAATATAAAAGAACTATTTCAAATATAGGCATATGCGAGAAAGATATGGGTAGAAAAACATTCTGATAATTAAATATTGTTTGGGAGAGAATTTTTGCATATATCATTTTATTTTGAGGCTTCTAGAGCATCAAAAAAAAAAAAACAACACAAATAAACAAGGACAGACAAGTACAAAAAAACAAGGTAGAACAAAAGAGGCAGGGTAACATACTATATCACACTACTCTCATTAATGGTCACCTCTGAAATAAAAATGTTTAAAAGGCACAAAAGGAAACTGCTCAGGAAAATAAAAATTATAGAACAAACAAAATGAGACTAGTAGAAAAATAAACAATATAGACAATGGACAGATTTTAAAGTTGGAGAAACTCAGCTCATGAAAGCAGGTTTTGTTTTGTTTTGTTTTTTTAACCTGATAATTATTTCAGTTTTTCACATGTGCAGGAAGTTGAATTTGTGAATGGGTGTTTTGTTGCCCAAGGATCAAATAAGCCAACAGTCTAATAAAATATGGGATATATGTTATCATATTATTGAGTATAAACTATAAAGAATGATAACTCACATGAATCTTCCTCTTAAATTCTGAATTGATCTTCTCACAAATCAACCCTACACCTGAAAATTCACTTTCCCAGTTCTCCTCAGGAATTAAAAAATCATCTGTTGATAATGGAGATATGTTTTCAGATACTAAAAAACAAAAACAATCACCTAAAGTTAAAATATACATTACTATTTTCATAGTCTATGTATAACCTAAAGTTTATGAAATCAAAGGTAGACTTCATTATGCCTTTTTTTTTTTTAAAAAAAAAACACAATACCTTTATTTCTCTTATTTATTTTTATGTGGTGCTGAGGATCAAATCCAGGGTCTTGCACGTGCGGGGCGAGTGCTCTACCGCTGACCCACAACCCGAGCCCCTCATTGTGCTTTTTTAATTTAAAAATAAAATTCTGATTTATAAAAGAAATCTTTTGGTATGGCTATTAAGCTAGAAATAACAACATTAAAACTGAGCATTTTGGGATTTTTTTAAAACTTACAACTACTTCCAGATAATCATTAACATGAGTTTTAGAGACATACTAACACTAATTCATACTCTACTAAAATTTAAATGCAGTAATAAGTGACAGAGAAGGAGGGGGAGTTTGAGTATCATCTGTGACCCTTCCTACTTTATTTGTAATGAAACACAGTCCAACTTGGAATTATTCAAAGTTGTCTTTACAAAGGAATTTGTTTTGAAGATGAAGTCATCTAGAATCTAAGAAGCCACCTTCCAATCATTGTATGCCGACACAGGCTTTTGATATACCCACCTCTGCAGGTGTGGTGGTCTGCATCTTCAGTTCTACACCATCTTTTGGGAAGCAAGTGGACTCTCTGTTCTTCTTCTTCCATTTCCACTTCACTGACATTACCAAGATTATCTTCTATGTACACACGTTTACAACTAAGATGCTGAGTGGAGCCTTATAAATAGTTAAAAATAATGAATAGTACTACAATTTTGATTAAAATACCTAATTATTTCTTGCTTTTGTTTAAAAAGCCTTTCAGTTAATTATGTTTTAAGCAATTGCTCTCTAAATTCTACCTAGTTTATATATATATATATTTATATATAATTATTATTCATTTTATTTGTTATTTTTTTATAAAATCATTTTACTATTTTTACACAATGATTCAATCTAGGTGTCAGATATGCTAGTTGTGCCACTGAAAACCCCTGTAAGGTAGGTGCAAATATTATCTACAATTTTTAAAAATGTATTATAATTTGATATGTATGACAACAGAGTGTAATTCAATTCATATTACACAAATAGAACACAATTTTTATGTCTCTGGTTGTACACAAAGTACAGCCACACTATTTGTGTTTTCATATATGTACTTAGGGTAATGTTATCTGTCTCATTCCATCATCTTTCCTACCCCATGACCCCTTCCTTTCCTTCCCTCCCCTTTGCCCTATCCAAAGTTCATCTATTCCTCCCATGCTGCACCACCCCATCCCCATTATGAATCAGCATCCTTATATCAGAGAAAACATTTAGCATTTCGTTTTTTGGGATTGGCTAACTTCACTTAGCTGTACATTCTCCAACTCCATCCATTTACCTGCAAATGCCATGATTTTATTCTCTTTTAATCTGAGTAATATTCCATTGTGTGTGTGTATATATATATATACACACACATACCCAATCAATAAATGGGCCAAGGAACTGAATAGACACTTCTCAGAAGATGATATACAATCAATCAACAAATACATGAAAAAATGTTCAACATCTCTAGCAATTAGAGAAATGAAAATCAAAACCACTCTAAGATTTCATCTCACTCCAGTCAGAATGGCAGCTATTAAGAATATTATTAATATATTATTATTTAATATATTATTAAAACAATAAGGGTTGGCAAGGATGTAGGGGAAATGGCACACTCATACATTGCTGGTAGAACTGCAAACTGGTACAACCAATATGGAAAGCAGATGGAGATTCCTGGGAAAACTGGGAATGGAACTGCCTTTTGACCCAGCTATACCACTCCTAGGTTTATACTCAAAGGACTTAAAAACAGCATATTTCAGTGATGTAGTCACATGTTTATAGCAGCACTATTCACAACAGTTAAATTGTGGAACCACCTGGATTCCCTTCACTAGTTTATATATTCTTTTTTTAGAGAGAGAGAGAGAGAGAGAGAGAGAGAGAGAGAGAGAGAGAGAATTTTTAATATTTATTTTTTGTTATTGGCAGATATAACATCTTTGTATGTGGTGCTGAGGATCGAACCTGGGCCGCACGCATGCCAGGCGAGCGCGCTACCGCTTGAGCCACATCCCCAGCCCCATTAGTTTATATTTATATAATGGCATGACTTAAAACTAAATAATGGCATGACTTAAAACACACAGTAATGTGAAGTTTCATCTAAAGGAACTATTTCAAATAGTAGTACTTTTTTTAAAAAAAGGCCGACTACAAACCTGATACATGAGTAGTGTCACAAGGCATATCGAACAATATTTTCTCTCTTTTTTCACTAGACATGGATAATGGAGATGGTGAATGGCTTTCCTAAAATACATATTAGAAGTTAAAATAACAAAACACTATAAGTACTCGTGGATTCACCTTTGACCATCTTGCTAAAATCCTAATTTCAGTAATTTGAAATGATGTTAATTGTTTTTCAGATTGTTTCTCTTTTCGTCTTTAACAATACCATTAATGGAACTAGATTCTAATTGTCAATCCTAATATTAATTGTTTTGAGCTTGCTTTTTTGACTATTACTGCTATTCAATTTTTCCTTGTTAAATTTTTCATTAAATTTTGTGGGGAGGCACAAAAAAATTTAAGGTTTAAACTCTTTCTTCCAAACTGCATCTTTCACATTTAACCTTACGTTTTACTATTAGAATACACTTTTTTTTTTTTAACTTTGTAATCTTTATTTTGGTTACTGTTATTGCTCAACTTCATCTGTATATACCTTAGGTCGATCTCCAATCCCACTTCTCTCTCCAAACTATAAAATTCAGTCTTGAGTGTGTTTGTATTTTATAGATTACAATATTTTTATTAATGGACTGATATACTTTTATGATGGCAAGAAGCTCAAGGCAACCAAATTCTTATATAATTGTGAAACCATTCCTAATTATAAATATGTAAGTTAGGGGGTTCAGCAGCCTAATCTTCACTATTTAAGACCTTGCTATCCTCATTTTAAAACTTTAAATTTTTATGTCAAAAACATCTTTCTATAATTAAGTATTTCTATACACTTTAAACATCAGATTTTCAGGTAGTAGTTATTGAAAAGTATTAAATATAATTACCATTAAAGACCAATAATTTGATTCTTACAAGAATTATCTCAAAGGAAAAACTGAAGACTATAGCATATTACCTCTCTTTTGCTTTGTATATGATTTTCATTAATAATTGGAAATTCAATTTCCATAAGCTCTTTTTTTCCTGAATTATAACTGCTTACTTCTGAAAAGCTATTACAATTATGTGTACAATTAAGTACCACAGCATTTATACCTTTTTCTATTCACTATTGCATTATTCTGATTTTGAAGATGCCTAGGCTATGAATGAATAAGATTCAGAAACCCAAATGAATTTAGACAACTGTTTTTAAAGCCAAAAAAAAACCCTTTAAACATAATAGGAAACATTAAATCAATACTACTTACACTTTGAAGGAAGTATTAATTCGCTGCTAAAATTCAACACCTATTCATAATTTTTAAACATTTAAAATTATTAATAATTTTTAAAAATTTTAAAAATTCATAATTCTAAAAAATCTTAAGAGAAATAGAACATTAACTTGCTGACAAGTATCTACTAAAAAATATAGAGAAAGAGCCCTCCTAGTATAGAAGCCTGGGACACAGAAGTATACCACAGAGGTCAAAGTCAACCTTAACAAGAAAACATTAAGTATAAGGATTGGAACAGAAATGACAAAAATTATCATGAGTAATAGTGTATATAATTGTCTATACGCACATCTAAGAGAATATGTGCAGAAAATTATAACATTCAGCAAGGTTATTCAAGATACAAAAATCAATGTTCCTATATAAAATTAAAACAGCAGAAAATGTAGATTTTTTAACAGTGTGTGTGTTTTTAAGACACAACAAAAAGAAAACTCGTAAGAGGAATTAATTTTAACAAGAAGCCTAATTTTCTTTGTGAAAACTTTGGTACCACTTTGTAGGAAACAGGGCCAAAAAATGGAGAGAAAAACGATATGGATGAGAAAGATCAGTTCAATACTGAGAAATGCAGTTCTTTTCTTAGACAAACTAATTCTAAGGTTTATACAGATAAGTAAAGGGCCAAAGGAATGCTGAAGTAAAAGAATGGGGTGTGTATGAGAAACACTGTGTAACTGTAAAATTACAGTTGTTAAAATGATGTAGTGTTAGCACAAAGATAGTAAGTAGGTCATTAAAACAGAATAGTGCCTAATAGATCATCTGTGGTCACCAAGGTATTCTGCTCATGATGTTGCATAAATTTATTACCTATATGAAATAAGAAAGCTCAGAAAGACAAAAAAACTTAAAAGTTAAAATCAAAAGTAACATTTCTGCAAGAAAGGAAAATGCTTGTATGAGACAATAGCTTAGTGAAGGAATTCTTTTTGGGTGTGTGTGTGGGGTACTAGGATTGCATCCAGAGGCACTTTACCAATGAGCTACATCCCCATCCCTTTTTATTTTAAGAGAGTCTCACTAAGTTGCTTAGGTCCTTGCTAAGTTGCAGAGGCTGGCCTTTAATTAGCAATCCTCTTCCCTTAGTCTCTCAAATCCCTGGGATTCCAGGCATGCACCACCATGCCTGGCAGGGAAGGATTTCTTAACAACCCAAATGATAGATGACACTACACCATTTGCCATATGGAAGTTTTGGATTTAACTAAGTCAAAAGACAAGATGCATATTAGGGGAAAAAATCTACATTACTTACAACCAATACAAAATATCAGGAGAGATTAAGAACTATAAATTTATAAGACAAATTGAACAAGGCATTTACAAAATTAGAAAATAAACAGGTAATTCACAAGATGGCTAAAACATATATGAATACTTGTTGACACAACTTGCACATTTATCAGATTGGCAAAAATAGTCATCTGATAACATCTAGTTAAAACTGTGGAGAAGGAGCACTATCACACAGCACTATTGAGAGTGTCAACTTGTACACCTACTTTTTAAAAAATAAAACTTATATAGTGCTGGGGATCAAACTCAGGGCCTTGCTAGGCAAATCCTCTACCACTGAGCTACATCCGCAGACCTGGTACAGCTACTTTGTAAAGAAAATGTCCAATATCTTAATAAGAGTCAACAGTAAATGGAGGGGGAAATGTCTCATGTATCAGTATCCAACAGATAAATACATAACAAATTCTAGTACAGAGTGGTATCAAGATTGAGAATTACATTGGTTTAGGCATTTTCAAGTTGGGATACTGAGGAACTAAAGGATTCAGGGAAACTAACGATGACAGAGCAACACTGATAAATGACCACAGGATAATAATCTTGTGGGAAACTAGTTTTTAAATTGTCTGTATAAACTCAGTCTTGAAAAGTGTGTTGGGGATTATATGGGGAGGAAAGCTATACAGGCTAGGATTTAGATGTTCTACTTCTGCTTTGAAGAACATAGTTCCACTCTCATCTGTTTGATATATTGGGAGTTTTCTGCAAGAGGTCATTTGAAAAATATTCTCTGTGAAGACTACTGGTTTAAAATAATAAAAGGACCTTAAAATCTTCTAGGAATAAAAAGCACATTCATTTAAAAGTACTCAGACAGAAGGTTGGTTTTAGCAGCAGTTTTAGATCTCTGCTATAGGTGTGCTGAATAGTCATTAATAGTTTTTTTTCTTTTTTTTCCTGCAGAGCTAGGGATTGAATCCAGGGCCTCATGCATGCTAGGTAAGCACTCTACCACTGAATAATTAACTCTACTTTGTATGCAAAGGTTAGCACATATCAAGATCCATCATATATATTTTAACTTTTATATTCATGTTATTTACCAATCAGTTTTAAACTTCCTTATAAAAATTTAAAGCAAAAACTATACTTTTTAGAACTACATTCTTGGCAATTTAGTTGTCAACTTGTGATTTCAATTAACTAAAGTTTCTTAAAAGGTTATAGACTTTGAATTATGGTGAAATGTGAAGAAGGTACCTGTGTTGCAGGAATAAATCTATCCCAAACTAGAAAATGTATGCTGTTCTGGTGTATAGAAAAAAAGTAGAAGTGATCATTCCTATCACAGAATCCTTATCTGTACGCTATTGTGTCACAATACCACATTTTTTTTTTCCTGTGTAGCAGCTATACATGAGTCTGTTAGGTTCACTGAAGCAGGGAACTGTATCTTATTTGTCATTATGTCCTCTTACCCCAGGCCACAGACCAACTTCAAAACCTTAAATAGACAAGTTATGTATATTTGATTAAGATCATAGACAAATGATTTACTACCTTCAGACAGATATATCTGATTCTCTGCCCCTTTCCTCCCTCCCCGCTTACCAAAAACAGAGGTTGTGGAATTGGTGAGCAACTTTCACTTGCACATAGCAAGTTTGTTCCATTGTTTTTGGATGAGTTTACTGGACCTCCAACTTCTTTGTTACTGTCTAAGGATTCAGGTGATGAGGTTTTCAGGTAAGGTGATAGAGATTTTGTTCCACAGTCATAATCCTGAATAAAATCCTTTTCTGTTATTTTCTCTATACCTGTAGTGCCTCACAAAACACAAACAAAACAGATGGCAGGTGTTATCAAAGATGTCTGCTTTAGAAATAGCATGATTACATTCTAAGAATATGACCAGTTATTGAACATTAAAATCTTAGCTACATTTAAAAAGATAAACTTTCACAGGCTGACTCAGTGGCAGAGTGCTTGCCTAGCATGTGGGTTCCATCTCTAAAACTGATTCCCCAGGACCACTAAAAAACATAAAAGAACAACTTTCCATAAATTAAGGCTACATTATGTTTAAAATATTTTGTAAGGCTCTGAAAAATAGCTGAATTTAAAAACTTTCAAAACATTTTCTAATAAAATATCTACAGTATGAACTGAAATATAATTATCTAAATATTATCTTGATTATTTTATCACCATAGTAAATAGTGTTTTTACATATTAAAGTCACAGAATTTTATGACTGGAAAGGCTAGGAAAATCATCTGAATATCTCATGAGGAAATTCACTGCTGAAATAAGTCTTAAAAGAATTTTCAGTTTTCATATGAAATCTGGGCATGTACATCTGTCTTTTCAGTATGTGCTTATCTGAAGTGACAGTTGTTCTAAGCATTAGTAAAGTAAAAGAACATAATCACTAGCTACTTTAGGGGGAGCATACATACATTAACTGATCTATTTGCCAAATTTTAAGTGAAATGAGTAACATTTAGAAATACTTTGAAAGATCCTTGTAAGCAAATGAAAGTGAAGCGAAAAGTGCGAACTTTAAGGAGTTTCTTTACTTGAAAGACATACATATACCAAAGCTCCAAAGATTGTGAATTTTCTTTACAATTTTTTAAAAAGCAAAACATCTATTATGAAGATAATCTACTGTTAGTCTACAGGATGATCATGATATCCATTGGATTCTTGTCAATAAATTGTAACAAGGAAAAAATACAAATTCCTATAATACTTGTGTTTTTAAATATATTTCCAGCTAAAAGCACACTAAAAATAGGCTCTTAGTTGAGCTTTCACTGTACCTTGCAAACAATATATTAAGTGTTTTCCATATTAAAGCATTTGATCTTTAATTTCCTAACATGAAAAATTTAAATGACATTGTTCCCAAGTTAGCAAAAATAAAGTTACTAACATTAACTAGTATAACAATGAAGTTTTAACTGCCTATAATCTTAAATACCTATAATCGCAATCCCTCAAAATTAATCTACAAATTATACTTTCACATAATTAGAGTTAATTATTTAATTACAATGCACAGAAATAATACTGACATCTCATTACTTCTACAGATGATGGAGACTCAGATAAAGATGAAGGAGATGAATCCAGGCTGTTATCTTTTATAGTATCTTTTAGTAGAGACGAGTATTTCCATTCTTTTGATAGTTCTTTTTGTGTATCAGCAGAGAAGACTTTCTGTCGTTTCTTTGGCAGTTTCATTGTTTTGGTTCTGGAATGGATGTTTTCCTCCTAAATTTATTGATAACCTTGAAGTTACACTTCAATACAAATACTTACACTTAGACACATAAAACAAATCACATTGAAATACTTATTAAATGTTTTATGCTTTACTACATACGGGCATCTCAAGGGTCTAGGCATTAGTGAAAAACTTTCTAATATACTGGATGGCATAAGACAAATGTGCAGGAAAATGTAATGTTTAGATACAATAAATAAGAGATACAAATAAAATTCTATAAGAGTTCAAAGATTATATCCAATTTAGGGAAACCAGAAAGAATTCCTAGATTTTGAAGTATCTGAAGCACTGAGGAGTGGTGAAAGAAGGAGTGAGAGGAGGACTTACTGGGATATGAAGTCGGCTGATAGACTGAAGGCAGTGGAAAGCTCAGGTTTTATGGTATCTGGTTGTTAACAGTTCTGGGTATATAATGGGGAAAAGTAGAAGCAAGCATGGAAAGGTATTTTGATGCTTTGAACATCAAGAGGAAGTTTTCAGGGTTAATTCTTTGAAGAGCAATAGGATGAGAGGTGACTTGGATTCATTTGCCTAGATGTGAGGTAAACTAAAATTGAAGTGATACAAAATGTGGAGGTAAGTAATGAAGTCTTCCAGGTAGGAGATAGTAAGGGAGGTTGAGGTTTATTTACTTAAGATCAATATAACATAGTAGTCAGAAACCTACCAGACTCTCTGGGTTTAAATTATATCACTTTCTTGTGTGATAAATCTGTAAAGTGCTTAAAACTGCAGCTGACATATTATCTTTCACCTTTTTATTATAAAAGCGTGCAAACCCAGATGCTGGCAATATGTTGTAACATTATGAGACAAGGGTGGGGCAGTATAAAGGAAGAACCTGACACCAATAGTTTTGCTTTCATTCAAGAAAGAGCTACAGTTTCCCAACAGGTTGTACTATACTGAAGCATAATTTTGGAAAGAATTAAGTACTTTTCTATTTCTAAACATCATTTTAAAGTTATAATTTCACTGGAGACAGACATCTAATTTTTAACACTAATGCCAACTTATAAAATTTAGCACTATATTTCCTAGAGACCAATTTTTAGAATTATTATAAAAAGTTTTCTCCGCTAGGGTTGTGGCTCAATGGTAGAGCGCTCGCCTGGTATGCACGAGGCACTGGGTTCGATCCTCAGCACCACATAAAATAAATCTATGTCCTGTCCACCTAAAACTAAAAACTAAATATTTAACAACGAGCTTTCTCATAAAGAAGGTCAAATCTTAAAAAGAAGTAATAAGTTAAATTTGATATTTTTACAAAAGTATATATTTAATATTTTAAGAGGCTTTGAGAAATTATTAAACTGAACTGTATCTATTTACCTTTACTAGAAAGCTCTCTTTAAATGAATGTGACAATTCTTGTTCACTCTCTGATTCTGAATTTGAGAGATCTTTATAATTCTTTTTGGTTCTTGCTGCTCTTCTTGGAAGTCTAGTTCTCCCATCGGGAGCTATCTCCTCCCTCTGCTTGGTGTTTTTTTTGTATGCCTTTAAGAGAAAAATTCCTGAATATTACTAGATCAATATTTAAGATAGAAAAAATACAAGCTACTTGCTATAAAATTGACATTAGACATACATAAAATATTTGGTCAGAATAAAATGATTCTTGATTAATAGATTTTGAATGATTTTGTTTTATTTTCCCATTTCAATTTTCTTCTTTACCACTATTTTCCTTTATCAACATTTCAATTTTCTTCCTTATCATTAAATCTGTAAGAGACCTGATATAAACTATATAAAGTAAAAGGAGGTCAAATGTACCTGTTATCACACAGAATGAAACAGACTAAAAATAAGGCCAATATGATTCTAAAAAACACAAGTCAAGAGAGGTGTGCAAAGACAGAACAATTACAGAAAATAAGCAATTGACAGGAAGAAAATTATGAGATGGCAAATGAATTATTTTTATATGATAAGAAAAAAATAACTTTAAGGGAATGTTTGAACACAAAACTTCTTACTTTACCATTTTAGATCTTGGTTGACCCTTATTCAAGGATGGCCCTGCAATTTAGGAAAATAAGGTTAAATTTTTCCAATATATAAAAACTGGCATTAAGTTTCTTAGAGCCATCGCTACATGTATAAATTAAAAATCATTAAAAACAAGAGCGTATATCCTTTTTTAAAATTTTGTTTCTTCATGTGGCTTTAAGCCACCAGGACATAGGCCCCCCAAACACCCGCCCCCGCCACACACACATAAATCTTCACTGTTCTGTTGAAGAATTTGGCCATCAGGTTGACAGGCTGCTTGGGGAGCATTCCCTTCCTCCAAGCTTCCTGCCCCATCCCTTGGTACTGGGGATTGATCCCAGTGGGTTCTTCTGCCACTGAGGTACGTACATCCCTGTTTGTATTTTATTTGAGACAGGGTCTCACCAAACTGCTGAGGCTGGCCTTGAATTTATGATCCTTCTCTTTCAGCCTCCCAAGACACTGGGATTACAGGCACATACCACCACACGTAGCCATTCCCCTGAACTTTAGTTAGTATTCGTGGTACCATATCATAGATGGGAAAGAATTCATCTTTAAACACATTCAGAATTTTAAATTTCAAGAATTGATACTCTTACTATATAGTGTTTGGTATAGTATGAATTGCCAATCTTCCTGCCTCTCCTTATTTTATATTCTCAAACTTCTTAAACATGTAAAAGCATTTGTAATATAAGTTATAAAGTGAACAGCCATTAGTTTACTACTCAATTTAAGAAACAGATTATGAATGGTATTGATCTAATTACATATCTTCTTTAGTAATCCTCCATATCCTCTCTGCTAAAAGGTAATTACTATCCTGAAATCTGTTTCTCATTCACTTGATTTAAAAAAGACTCGTTTCACAGATATGTAACTCTAAATATAGTAAGCTTTGTAAGATTAATGTCATGTCCTATTCCATGATTTGCTTTGTTTTCCATACATTGTTATGTTTCTAAGATTTACCCATATTATTGATAGTAGCTTTAGTTCCACTTCCCTTTTTTCCTTTCCAAGGATAATATCTTTTTAAATATCCACTGAAGCCTAAGAAATGAGATCATCCAAGTCAAAGGAGTAAAAGTTTATTTGGAAGAAAGGTTTTCTAATCCCGGCAATTAGCATATATACATATTAATTTGTCACTTAATCATTTAAACAAAGTAATTCACTTAGAAGTTCAATTTTATAAATATTTAATGATTATAGTATTTAATCTCTAAGGTCTTGAGAATTTCCAGTCTTCTGCTTTTTAAGAAATGTATTCATTTGTATATCTTCCCACTAAACTGTGAGTCTCCTGAGGTCATGTGAGCCTTACCATGTTTCTCCTGGGCTTATAACACACAGTTTCAAACTCCAGATTCCATGGCTAGATCTAGCCTCACCTTTCATTATTGTTACAAATAAAATCTATGTATGTTACAACTACCCCCATTCTGCATTCCCTGAATATACTATGCTATTTTATAATCTTGTCCCTTTTACCTATGATAATCTTGCTCCTTTCCTTTCTGATGTATTTGGTTGGACTCTCACATTTTGAGATTCAGCCTCATTTCTAAGTATATTCCCCAATTCATTTTTGTCTAATTTTAATTCTCTTTAAGCCATTTCACCCTATTAGCAGTCATTGGTTATTTTTATTCTAAAACTAAATAAAAGCTAATTCCCTTGAAATAAATATAAATTCAATTGAAAAACAGTTGTCTTCTTTTAAAAATGAAGTATATAAAGTCTTTGTTTTTTAGCAAACATTGACATTGATATTCAGCTGCAAAAATGGTAATTATCTTTAGCGAAAACCTATAACTCAAACTTGTATTCAACTACTTCAATAGATTCATTTTCACAAAAACAGAAACCATACTCTAGGAAAATATTTTTTGTAAGAGTTGAAAATTGTTTCCCTTCTGATATATTTTTATTGCATCCAAATGAATTCCTAAAAAGCACGTGTAAGCTGGCTACAGAAGAGAACCAGGATGCTGAGAAGAAAATATATATAATAAATGCAAATAATCGTGAATAGATGAAAGTATTGAGGCTCAAATTCTGGTTTTGTTTAAGGATTCTGAGTTTACCAGTACTTTGTGTACTATTTACAATAACTAATTAGCTCAGCAGCAGTTAAGTGAGCCATGAGTAAAAAAGTGATGAAAGTATGTCATGAACCAAGGACCACATTAAATCAAATTTTGTGTCCTTACAGTCCTATTAAAAATTAATTTAAATATAACCATAGTGTACAAAACAAAAACATAACTACTATAGTGTTTTGTCCGATTTGTAGGGAATATATTGTTGTAAATGTCTACATATAAAAGTATGCTTATCAAACAATAAAACATTTAACAATCAAAATGATAAATTTGCATTATTTCTCTAATAATTTCTTACTTGATTTCCTGTTTTCACATTTCTTCACATTTTTATTTCTGCTATAGTCTATTAGCTGTGGTTTTGATTTTGGTTCTTTTAGCCAGCTAATATCTGTCTTGCTGTCATCATACCTATATTCTGTTTCAGTATCACTGAAGAGATTTTTCTTTTTATGATTTGTGATAATCTATTTTTTAAAAAAAGATTTGAAAGAGATGAAGAAATATGTTATTAAAGGAATTTAAGTCAACACCTTCTCCCCCCAAAATCCAGGAAATCTAACTTCTCCTTTTTTTTTTTAACATATCAATTTAAGGATTGGCATTAAAGGTCTATTCAAGAAAGTCACTCAGAAATACAGATCAGATAGTGAGATTTATATTTTGATGATAGTGTTAGTTAAAAAATCAAAACAATATACTTCCAGAGATATAACCTAACACTGTTAAAGAAAACAACAGAAGTTGTTATATTAAGATGGATAATTTCATAAGGGAATGAAAAAATAATGTTTTTTGGGGGGATGAGGTACCAGGGATTGAACTCAGGGGTACTGGAATACTGAGCCACATCCCCAGCCCTATTTTGTATTTTATTTAGAGACAAGGTCCCACCAAGTTGCTTAGCAACTCTATTTTGCTGAGGCTGGGTTTGAACTTGAGACCCTCCTGTCTCAGCCACTTGGGATTACAGGTGGGTGCCACTGCACCCAGCAAAAAATAAAAATATTTTCCCCCATTTCTTTGATGAGAATCTTTGGCATTAAAATGTATTAAAATAAATGCTATTTTTATAGAATTCATTAAGATATTATAACTTACCCTTTCATCTTTTGTTTTGAGAGAAGGTTGAAGTTCATCATGATTCCGTGAACCTACCCTTAAGCAAAAATAATAATTAATGTAAAAATATCTTTTATGATTGTTTTCTTAAGTCAACATGCACTGGACAATTAGATCTCAGTTTTCAGCCTCAACTCTTTCACTAATTAGCTATATAATTTTGGCCAGGTAACTTATCCTCTCAACTTAGTAAGTTATAAAATAATGTGTATGGATTGAAGAAATACACAACTACAATTCAAAGTATAGATAATTTGCATATTAACTGAAAAAGTAAATGCTGAAGTAGCAGAATCATGATAGAAATAATCATGACAACCTGGGAATGGAACCACCAATTGACCCAGCTATATCCCTCTCCTCAGACTATACCCAAAGGACTTAAAAACAGCATACTACAGGGACACAGCCACATCAATGTTTATAGCAGCACAATTCACAATAACTAAACTGTGGAGCCAACCTAGATGCCCTTCAGTGGATGAATGGATAAAAAAAATGTGGCATATATACACAATGGAATATTACTCAGCATTAGAAGAGAATAAAATCATGGCATTTGCAGGTAAATGGATGGGGTTGGAGAAGATAATGCTAAGTGAAGTTAGCCAATCCCAAATAAACAAATGCTGAATGTTTTCTCTGATATAAGGAGGCTGACTCATAGTGGGGTAGGAAAGGGGAGCATGGGAGGATTAGATGAATTCTAGATAGGGAAGAGGGGTGGGAGGGAAAGGGAGGGGATTAGCAAGGACAGTGGAATGTGATGAATATCATTATCCAAAGTACATGCATGAAGACTCGAATTGGGTGTCAACATACTTTATATACAGAGATGAAAATTGTGGTATATATGTGTAATAAGAATTGTAATGCAACCCCCCCCCCACAAAGAACATGTATAAAGGCATGAATTGGTGTTAACATACTCTATATACGAAGATATGAAAAACTGTTCTCTATATTTGAAGTAAGAATTGTAATGCATTCCACTGTCATGTATTTAAAAAAATAAAATCAATAAAACTAAAAAAAAGAAATAATCATGACAGTAGCATTTTAATTTCATTCCTCTCCTATGTTAAAACCTCTTAGAGAAACAGAGTGAGTACAAGCTACTTAAGAGGGGAAAAAGTTAAAATTGTTTTAATCTGACCTATGTTATTAAAATAAAAACACCTACAATTTTATTGAATTATCCACACTTGCTTCTGTAGCTGTAGCTTGAAATTCTTGGATCTATATGGTGAATAAACATTAAAAATAAAGAGTATTCTTAGTGTCAAGGTAAACAAAAATTAAGGAATAAGCATAAAATCTAGTTTCTGTCATTTCTTAGAGTCATAAAAATTGAAAATAAAATTTAAAATGATACAATAAATACAATAAAATACATTCAAAGCAAAACAAATAAAAATATTTGTTTTAAACCTGTTCCAGCAAAAAGAAAGAAAGAAAGAAAGATTTTCTTGATAGAATAAGTCCTCTACTTCTCCCACTCATTTCTTTCCATCTTATCGCAAAACATTTAGAAAAACCCTAGAGATACCTAGGCTGGTTATCCAAATATATTTTCACACATTTAAAAAAATTTTAAAGTACATCTATAAGAAGATGCACATCAAAAACACTCTTAACTGTATAATACATGCAAAATAACTACTGAATAAGTACAAAATAAACATTAATTTCTAGCTTACTCCGAGTTTTATAATAGGATCATCAGCTCCATTCAAGTTAAAATTATAAACATCATTCCTGTGAAATTAAATACAAATGTTAGTTCCATTATAAAATAAATGTTTAGTTTCTTTAAATATGAAAAAATGAAAAGATTAATAAAAAATTACTTACAATGGGCATTCAGAAGTAACATTAACAAAAGTAGTCTTCAGTTTTCTGTAACTTTTTTTCTGAACTTTTTCCTAAATACGAAAGGTTTACATAAACCATTTAAACTTAGACTACTCCTGACCACATAGCAAACAAATCACATATGCAATTAAATATTCATCTATTTAACATTTCCATCTGCACTTACACTACTATAAATCTGGCATTTATAACATTTTCCTTAACGTGAGTTAATAATCATATACCTCAAGAAATGAAATCACCACCTGTAAAGATACCTGCACTCCCATGTTCCTTGTGACATTATTTTAATAACTAAGACAGAGAAACAACCTAAAGTGTGTACTGACAGATGAATGGATAAGGAAACTAATAAACACACACACACACACACACACACACACACACACACAGAGGAATGTTATTCAGCTTTAAAAACAGAGATACTACCATTTGTCACAACATCTATATACATAGAGGGTATTATGTCAAATGAAATTAAGGCAGACAAAGAAACCTGCATGATTTCACATGTGGAATGTAAAGTTTGAATATATAGAAATAGTAAAATGGTGGTCATGAGTGGGGCAAAGAGAAGGAAATGAGAAGTTGATTAAAGGATAATAGGTAGGGATTAATCAATTCTAGACTCTAATATAGAAAATGAGGACTACAGTTGATAATATTATATTGTATTCATTTTTTTCCCATAAAAATCATACTTTAGGTGTTTTGTGAAACACACATACAGGTGAATTATGTGAAATAATGGATGTGTTCATTTTCTTGGCTACAATAATAATTTCACTATGTAATATCATCATTTCATGCACCTTAAATATATAAAAGGAAAATATCAAGCATCCGCACTAGAAAAATGATTTAAATGCATGTATTAATTAAAAACATAATAAAATTATACATCTAATATCAAACCATTATTCCTTAAAATTTACTGATATTACAATACATACATAAATGATGTTCTGACTAGTATTGTAAGCTAAATTTGAATGATTCTAGAATCTCAAAGCAAGCATGTTTAAATTTTGTTGGATTCTCGTTTGCTTTAAATTCTTAAATAAAAAAATTTGAAAGAGGTTAAGGTTTATGTAAAATCTAGTGTGAAAGAATCAAAAAGTATTATTTGGGGGAAAATATGTGTATAATTATTCACATAGATTATAGCTCAAAATATATTCAACCAGATCACAAATTACTGAGGGCAGTAAAGAAGTTAAACAAAATTTAATGAATTAATATTTGTATTGTTTTATTACATTTAACTATGGTTAAGTAATATTGCTAAATAACTAATCAAAATAATCAGAAGACTAATTTAACATCTGGTAAGTTATAAATATTAAAATCTAAAACATTCATTTTAATTTGTGATTTATTTTCAATTTAAAATTTTGGCTATATCATATAGAATTATTTGCATTATTCTCAAAACTTTCTCTCTATATATATCATTCCTCTGATCACTTATCTGACTTACCCAGTGTTCAGGTATGTATGTTCATTTCTCTTTTGTGTACCAGTAATACCAGCTAGGTATTACAGAACATCATAAAACAGGATATGCAAATGTTAATACATGTATGTATTATAGAGGTACAAAGGTGAACAAAGATGTTAAAAGAAGATATAAAGATGACTCAAAACAGTTACACCCTAGTGAGATAGGAGAAGGGAAAACCCTGTAGTAATGAATAAAATAATTTTAAAAGCACAAAAATTATTTATTTCTAATCGAATATATTTTTTCTTTGGTCAGGGGACCTTGGAAACTTTTCACAAAGAAGACAGACTCAAAAACAAGACTCCCAACGAATATTAAGATCTTGGTAATCACAAAAGAAGGAATGAGAATTTGAGTTCTTTCCAAAAAAAGGATAAAGAGAATAAGTAATGTAATGAATGGATTGGCACAGAAACATATTACAGTATAAACAAAGAGAATTACATAAAGACTATCGTAACAGTTCAGGAATCAGAAATTAGAACTGAAAGACAATAGGAGTTGTCATAAAGGAGAAAAGATTCAAAAGGAACTTACAGAGGGTAAACTTCAGAATTTGATAAAATTACAGAAAGTAATTTTAAATAATAAATTTAAGAAAACTATTTTTGCCTCAATGAAGATAAAATATTTTTTTTACCAAATCAGGACTTAAGAAGGATCTATAATTGTCAAGACAGATGGGATAAGTTAGCGCAAAAAAAAAAAAAAAAAAAAAAACCCAAAAAAACCAGTGATATGGACATACTGAATCATGTACAAAAAAGTAAAATATTGAGCTTATATAAAAGAAGCATCCAATTCCTTCTTAATACCAATTTAGTGTCTACAGTCAAATATCAAGTTTGACTACAGGTTTGGTGAAATTAAATAAAAGACACCTACCTTACTAAGCTGTAGGTCAGATTTGTTTAAAAAACCACTATAAAAAAAATTGACAATATTTAAAGAGCAATTAAATATCGATTATTTTTTCAAAAGTTATTTTATATAAGGCAAAACATATTTTGGTCACTAACTCTATATTCAATATGTTATAAATAACCAAAATGCCACAGCTATATTTTTTCAGCTTTTCTAAGAGAAAATAGCAACTAAAATAGTTAAAGTTGAATCATTAGTGAAGCAGGAAGTAGCAAACAATTTTTAAAAAATGGTTTTGCCCTGAGGGTCATTTTTAAATGTCAGAATTAATTAATTTTAATTAAATTAACAGGGCAAGGATTAATTTTAATTTGAATTAACAACCTGACAGCTGCATGCAGTGACATATGCTTGTGATCCCAGCAACTGGCAGGCTGAAGCAGAAGGAATACAAGTTCAAGATCAGACTCAGTAACTTATTAAGGCCCTAAGCAACTCAGTCACTGTCTCAAGATAAAAATAAATAAATAGCATTGGGGATATAGCTCAGTGGTAAGGCACCCCTGGGTTCAATCCCCAGTACCAAAATAACAACCTGATAGTTCATAAATGAACATTTTGTATTAAAGGAATTAACCTTAAGATAATAAGGAATACATCATTTACTATGTTAAAATAATTCATTTAAATAAGCTCACTTAAACTTCATATTTCATTAAGCAACATATTTAAATTTAGTTTTACTCAGTACTCTCAGTACTAGAGTCCATAAATAAAATTGTAAGATACTTGCATCCTAAAGATTTACTTCTAAAATGGTATACTGTATTGATATGGCATTATTTGATACTTTATAAAATGTAACCAATCACTAGAATAGCACATTTAAAATTTAATTCCCCTCCTGCTTAATCTAAACAGCTATTGCTCATAACAACTATATGTTTTCTACTGGATAATTACATGATTTGAATGCATACTTAAAACTAGCATTTAAAAAATTAATTCAGTTGTTAGCTGTTAGAAAAATATTTATGTCTAAAATTTTAATCAACATACCCATCCATCAAAGACTCCTTTAATTTTCTTGTAGACTTCATGTCATCTTTTGGTTTGTATCTCTTATTAATTTGGCTTATTAAGGTTTCTGCTGCATTAGTAAATTCTTTTCCTTTTGACTTTTCTCTCTGAAACAATTTATAAGTTACTTTAAAACTCTCCCAGTTGACTTTCAAAGAAGAATAAAGGCTAAATATAAAAACTCAAGAAAAATTTGGTTCTATATATATCTACAAAGAAAAATAAAAAGAGCCAAAATTAGTTAATAAGTTT
The DNA here is from genome assembly GCF_048772815.1 of Callospermophilus lateralis. Taxonomy (NCBI): domain Eukaryota; kingdom Metazoa; phylum Chordata; class Mammalia; order Rodentia; family Sciuridae; genus Callospermophilus; species Callospermophilus lateralis. The sequence continues at coordinate 195,296,851 of NC_135307.1, forward strand.
AGGCTTTGTAAAGCATTAGAACCAACCAGGACAAGTCTTTAACATAAAAGATATGCAGAATGCTCTATAGAGTAGTTTCTTTATTCTATACATGAGAATAAAAATAAACTTTAGGAAAAAGAAGCCAGTTCTTTGAAAAGGTCAATAAAATTGATAAGTTTCTAGCCAAGTTAAGGGAGGGAGAGAGAAAAATACTATTTTTTTTTATAACTTTCTTTTTATACGTAGTGCTGAGGATCGAACCCATTGCCTCACGCACGCTAGACAAGCGCTCTACCACTGAGCCACAATCCCAGCACAAGTTACTAATATTGATAAAGGAAGAGGGGCCATCATTTTAGACCACCTGGACATTAAAGTGGTAAAAAGAATATTATGAACTCCATGTCTACAAATTTTATAACTATATAAAATGGACAAATTTCTTGTAAGATACAAGGTATCAAAACTTGTGCAAGGATAAATGGATCATTTGAATATTCCTGTATGTATGAAAGAAAGTGAATCTATAATTAATCTCCTAAAACAAAAAGCGCCCGACTTAGATGGGTTAATGGTAAATTCTACCAAATACTTAAGGAAGAAATGATACTAAATATTCACAATCTTCCAAAAGAAAGAGTGGAATACATTCTAAGTCATTCTATGAGGCAAGTATGACACTAATGCCAAAACCCAAGACATTAAAAAGAGAAATCTACAGACCAGTGTCTTTCATAAACACAGATGCAAAAATTCTCAACAAATTATTTGCAAATCAAGTCAAATAATGTACTAAAAAAAACTATGCACCATTACCAAGTGTATTCTGGTATGCAAGAAATCTATCATATAAACAAGCTAATGGTGAAAAATCTTATCAACAGATACACAAAAAAGCATTTGACAAAATCCAACATCCACTCATGCAGCTTAATAAAACTTCATGTGTATATATACCACGTTTTTTTTATCCAATAATTTACTGGTGAATACCTCAGCTCATTCCATAGTTTGACTATTGTGATCCATGCTGCTATAAACATGGGTATGCATGCATTGCTGTTGTATGATGATTTTAATTCTTTAGAATAAATACCAAGGAGTGGTATATCTGGGTCATATGGTAGTACTATGCCAATCTTTGGAGGAAAGCTCCAAACCAATTTTTATAGTGGTTGTACTACTTTACAATCTCCTCTAAATCCTTTGTTTGTATTCTTGATGACTGCCATTCTGACTGCTGTGAGATGAAATCTAAATATGGTTTTGATTTGTATTTCCCTAAATGCTAATTATGTTGAAAACTTTTTCATATATTTGTTGGCCATTTGTATTTCTTCTTTTGAGAAGTGTTTAATTCATTTGCCCATTTATTATTGGATTATTTTTTGTTGTTGTTGCTGTTTCGGTTTAAGTGTTTTTGAGTTCTTTATATATTCTGGATATTAATCCTCTAAGAAAAGTGGCTCACAAAAATTTGCCCCCATTCTCTAGGTCCTTTCTTCACATTCTTGTTTCCTTTGCTGTGCAGAAGCTTTACAATTTGATGCCAATTTTATTAACTCTTGGCATAATTTCCTCAGCTTTATAGGTCATATTTAGAAATTCACTGCTTTTGTCTATAAGCTAGAATGTCTACTATAAGTTTTCTTCTAGGAGTTGCTTTGTTTCTGGCCTTATTCCTTGGTCTTTGATCCACTGAGTTAATTTCTGTGCACAGTAAGAGATGAGTCTAGTTTCATTTTTGTACATATGGATAACCAGTTTGGGTTCCCAGCACCATTTCTTAAAAGGCTGCTTCTCCAATGTGTTTCTGGCACCTTTTTCAAGTAGCAGATGACTATACATGTGTGGGTTTGTCTCTGCATTATCTATTATGCACCACTGGTCCATGTGTCTGTTTTTTATGCCAGTACCATGCAGTTCTTTTTACTATAGTTCTGTGCTATAATTTGAGGTCAGGTATTATTCTTTTTGGCTTAGAATTTCTTTGGATATTCTGGGTCTTGTTTTCATCCAGATGAATTTTAGAACTATTACTTTCTAGTTTGATGTTATTGGTATTTTGATGGGAATTGCAGTGAATCTGTATATTACTTTTGGAGATACAGCCATTTATTTACACAATATTAATTCTGCTTCTCTATGAACAAGAGAAGTCTATTTCCTTTTGCTTTCTTCAATTTCTTTCTTCCATAATGTATAGTTTTCATTGTATAGATCTTTTACTTCCTTGGTAGAGATTTATTCCTAGGTTTTAAAAATGACTATGGTGAAAAATTCCTTTACTGACTTCTTTCTCAGCGGATACATTATTGATATTGGAAAGCTACTGATTTTAGTATGTTGATATTATAATATGCCACTTTGCTGAAGTTATTAGTTATAACAGTAGAGTTTTTTTGATCTTCTGAGTATAGAATCATATCATTTGCAAACAGTGATAAATTGACTTCTTCCTTTTCTATTTTTATTCCTTTTATTTTCTTCTCTAGTCTAATTGCTCTGGATAGAATTTCTAGCACCACATTAAATAGGAGTGATGAGACTGGACATCTTTGTCTTATTGCAGAATTTAAAGGAAATGACTTCAGTTTTGCCCCATTTACTATGAGATTAACTTTGGATTTTTCAAATACAGTCTTTATGTTGTTGGGGTAGGTTCCTTCAATCCCTACTTTCTTCAGTATTTTTATTATGAATGGGTGCTAAATTTTATCAAAGGCCTTCTCTTCATCTGTTGAGAGGAGTGATTTTATGCTTAATTATATTAATGTGATGAATTACATTATTGATTTGAATATGTTAAACCATCTTACCTATCTGTGATAAAACCAATGTGGTCATGATGTACAATCTCCTTAATATGTTGAATATGATTTGCTAATATTTAATTAAGGATTTTTACATGTAAGTTCATCAGGGATATTAGTGTGTAGTTTGCTTTCCTTGATGTGTCCTTATCTGGCTTTGATCTGTGAGTGATACTGGCTTCATAGAATTTGGAATTTGGAAGTGTTCCATTGCTATCTATTTCATAGAAGTTTAGGGACAATGACATTAGTTTTTCCTTAGATGTGGCAGAATTCAGCTGAGAATACATCTGATCCTGGGCTTTTGATAGTTTTTTTTTTTTTAAATTACTGCTTCTCTCTCATTACTAGTAATGCTGCTTATATTTTCTGTCTTCCTGGTTCAATTTAGGCAGGTCATATGTGTCTAAAAATGTATCCATATCTTCTAGGTCTTCCAATTTGTTGGATCCACTGGATTTCTGTGACGTCTGTGATGATTCTCCTTTTTCAACTCTAACTTTAGTGAGTCTTCTTTTTCTTTTGGTTAGATTGACTAAAGGCTTATTAATCTTGTTTATCTCTTCAAAAATCATTTCACTGATCCTTTGTATTTTTTATTCTCAATTTCATTGATTTCAGCTATTATCTTAAAACTGTTTACTTCTACTGGTTTGGGAATTGGTTTGTTCTTATTTTTCAAGGGTCTTGAGATACATTATTAAGTTGTTTATTGGGGATCTAATTTTCTTACATAGGCACTCATAACTATACTTTCCTCTTAGAACTGTCTTCAATGGTGTCCCAGAGGTTCTGGAATGTTATATCAACTGTTTCATTTCAGAATTTTTTTTTACCTTTTCCCCTGATTTCTTCTATTACCCATTCATCATTTAAAACTATATTGTTTAATTTCCATATTTTTATACATTTATGCCATATGTTATATAGTCTGATGGTTTTCTGATGTTGATCTCTAATTCTATTATGATCTGATAAGATGGAAGAAATTGGGGCTGGGGTAGTGGCTCACTGGTATGGAGCACCTAAAACTAAAAAATAAATGTTTTAGAAAAAGATGGAAGAAATTATATCAATTTTTTTTGTATTTGCTGAGAGTTGTTTTGTGGCCTGGAATATGGTCTATCTTGGACAAGGTTCCATGAGCTACTGAGAAGACTGTGTATTCAGCTGTTGTTGGATGAAATATTCTATAGATGTCTCAAGTCCACTTGATTTATAATATTTTTTCAGGAGTCTTTCCTGAGTTTATATCTGGATGACCTAACGGTGACAGAGGTATGTTAAAATCACCTAGGATTATTGTACTGGGGTCTGAGGCTTTAATTCAAGTAGTTTCTTTCTTTCTTTTTTTTAAGTAGTTTCTTTTTTATATAATTAGTTGCACCAATGTTTGAGGCATAAATATTTATGATTGTTCCCTTTACCAGTTTGAAGTGATCTTCTGACTCTTCTGATTGATTTTAATTTAAAGTCTGCTTTGTCAGATATGACAGTAGCTACCCCTGCTTGCTTTTGGACTTCATTCACATAGTACATCAATTTCTATCCCTTTCACTTTCAGCCTGTGACTGTCTTTGCCTGTAAGGTGAGTCCCTTAGAAACAACATATAGTTGTATCTTATTTTTTGTTCCATTCTGCCAGCTTATGTCTTTCAATTGGAGAGTTGAGACCATTTATATTAAAAGTTTTTATAAAGAGGTTTATTAATTCCTGCCATTTTGATTTATTTGTATTGTTTTATTTGGTCCTGTTTCTCATTTGCTTAGCTATTGTTCAAATGAGATTTGTTCATTTGTGAGTTCTGGGGTTGTTTTTTATTTTTCTGTATGGAGAATTTCTTTAATTCTGTATGCTGGCTCAGTATACCAGCATTCCAATCTTATCACAGAAGAATTTTATTTTTCCTTTGATTATGAAGAATAGCTTTGCTAGATATAGCAATCTTGGTTGACAGTTACTTTTTCAGGACTTGGAACAGAAGCATTCCAAGTCTTCCTGGCTTTTAGAGACTGTGCTCTGAAATCCAGAGTAATTCTAGTTGGCTTGCCTCTATATGAGATCTGACGTTTTTCTCTTGGAGCTTTTAAAATCCTATCCTTGCTATGTATGTTAGGCATTTTAATTATAATGTGTTTGAGAGAGGTTTTTTTTTTTCTTCCTTGTCTAGTTGGGATTCTGAATGCAGCCTATATCTAGATATTCATCTAACTGTCAAGGTTTAGAAGATTTTTCTGTAATTATTTACCTGAAGAAGTTGTCCTTTCCATTAGCCAGCATCTCACAACTTGCCTCAATTCTAATGAATTAAACTTGGTCTACTAATGTTGTCCCAGATGTCTTGTATATTCTGGTCATAGTTACTTATGTTCTTTAATATTGCCTGAATGTTCAAGCCTGGCCACTTTTATTTTCCAACTCAGATTCTGTCTTTAGCACAGTCTACTCTATTAGACTTTCACCTGCACATTTGGATCTTTTTTAATATCTCTATGTTCTTAATCAATTCCTCATTCATATCCTGTACTGGCTCCTTAATTCATTCAGTTGTTTTTCTGTGTTCTCTTGGAATTCATTGATCATTTTTATAATTATTCTTTTGAATTCTTTATCTAGAATTTCATCCACTTCAATATCTTTGAGGTCAATTGCTGGTGAACCTTAGCAGGTATTGTATTACCCTGTTTTCTCATATTTCTTATATTCCTTGTTAGGTTTTAGGCATATGTTTGAATGAATTTCTCTTCCACTCTTACATGTGAGCCTTCTTAAGGCACAGCCTTGCTAAAGCATCCTAGAATGATCTAGATTGAGACCCCCTTCATAAGTGTGGCATCCACAGCCTTTGTGTTACTTCTCCGTTTTTATTGTAGCAGTGGATATCTGTGAGTAGAACCTAAGGGCTCACTCACATCCCTTTCTACTTGGGGATTGGTCATTAGTTTGGGTTTTTGTCTCTTCTGTTCTTAGTATTAAAGTATAGCTGAAGTTTGAATATTAATATGTATATGAAGCAAGGTATGTGCAACCCTTTGGCTGAGTTTAGTTTAGTTCAGCACCAGAGTCTCTACCCTGTCAACTCCTCATGTCCGTGTAGGTCCTTAGCATCTCACAAAATAGGGGGAACAAACAATAGCAATAACCAACAAACAAAATACAGCATTACAATAAGTACCCAGTTCCTAGTATGACATCTATAATATTAATTACCATAACAAAGAGGAATGGAGGAATCAGCACATGCCAACAGAAAAACAATAACCATGAACTAGAGTGAGCATTAAAGCAAAGAGCAGGTGTCAACTATGTTATCCACAGCAGTAATTCCAAGAGCATGGATGGTGGGTGCAGGAGTTACATAAACCAGTTCTAAAAGATGGTGGAAATACAGTTTATTGAGAGAAAAGAAAATATAATAAGGTAGAAGTGAGTTTACAACGTTTAAAAGGGAACACAGAATGCAGAAGAGATGTAGTAGGTGATGGTTATAAAGGAGGGAGGAGAAAAATATGAAAAAAGGTGGAGAAAAAGAAGAAAATTTTGCTGTTAGCAGAGGAAAAAAAGGAAAGAAACCAATAAAAACAAAACCTAAATAAATAAATCAAAACCCCTAACTCTCAAAACACAAGATGATAAAAAATAACTGTTCACAATGACCAAATTATGGAATCAACCCAGATGTCCATCAGCAAGTGAATGTATCAAGAAAATGTGGTATACATACACAATGGAGTTCTACTCAGCCATAAAGAGTAAAATAATGGCTTTTTCTGGTACATGGATGGAAATGGAGAAAATCATGCTAGGTGAAATAAGTCAGACTTAGAAAATCAAAAGCCAAAAATTCTCATTTGTGGAAACTAGAGCAAAATAAGGGGGAAGAAGGTGGCAAGAAAGGAGATTGAACATCATAAAGATACATGGCAGATCAGTGTAGTGGAAGGAAGAGAATGAGACAGAGGGAAGAAAGAGGGAAAGGGGTATAAATATGGGATAATTATGTTTTAATAAAAATACTAAAAATGAGAAATATGAATATACACAATCAGTACAGCAAGTGTGTGTGTGTGTGTGTGTGTGTGTGTGCGCACACACACACACGCGCGCATGTAGGAAAAAATGATTCTTAATGAAAAATAAAGGAAGTGTTTCCACTGATGTGGTCAAAATGGTCGGCAAGAGACAGAGAGAATGAGAGACTGCACACAAGCAAATGAATTGCGGCATTCCTCTAATATACCATCTTGAATCTCCACACAAGCAAGGGCTGAAGATTCTTAACCTCTTCCTCTTTTTTGTGTTTCTTTCACTGAGCTAGCCATTGGAGAGGCCTAAGTCTGAGGTTCATGGAAATAGCTCAGCTTCCCTTCTTACCATATAAGATAGGATGCAGTTGGAGGTTCTGTTAATTGGAGTTGTCCACACAGACCAGATCAATGCACTCCCAAGACAGGGCTGCTGCAGAGTTCAATGAAGGGATTTCCAGGGGCTGCAGTTTAGGTCTATTCAGGCCTTAGGGGCTTTGCTGGGTGGTGTCTGCTCTGGAGAGATTAGATCAACACAACAGGGGGCCAGGCAGTTGCTCTGCTCTGAAAATTGGGATCTCAGGAACCTCCCTAGAATTCTACTCATGGGACAGGAGAGTCCATCCTCCAACCTCTCTGCTGCCCATAAACACAGCCTTCCCAGGCTTAGCACCTGAGTATATTCACATCTCCCTGTTCAAATTCCTGACCCTTTTCATCTGGTCTTCTGAGCTGCCAGACTTGTAGGAAAAGCAACTTGGGCTCCCCTTTGTTTTTCTGACTTGAATTCCCCTGGTACAATCTTTTCTGTGCCTGTTTCATTCACATTCTGATAGGTATAACCTAAGCCACATAGTAGGCATTTGCCTGGGCAGTGTGGAAATGTTTGCTCTGTCCTTGAGGTTCCATAGCAGCAGCTACAGCATGTTTGCCTCAGGATGACTACTACCTCAGCTCTCCCTAGCCACAAAGCACTTTTCAAACACCAGTTCAATACAGCATCTGGATCAGCTAAGTTCATGCTGCTTTTCTGATCTATAGGTTTTTCCATACCAAATCTGTCCATTTTGCTTCTCTGTGTTCTGAGGTGGACCCATGCCTCTGCCTCTACCACAAATGGCCTGGCTCAAATGTACTCTTTCTTCTTTGTTCAAGGCACCCAAATTTCTGAGTCTCTAAGACACTCTGACTATCCAGTATTGAATTTTTGTGAAATCACTCTTTCACTCTCTTGAGAAACAGTACTCCCGCTGCTTGAATCCTGAGCCACAAAGCAATTAGGAATGCAGCATTCCTCTACCATCTTGAATCTCCTCCCAGTAACGTTTTTATAAATAGCAACAAAATTAAAAACACAACTTATATTAGCACCCCCCCAAATGAATTGCTTTAGGTATAATTCTAACAAAACATAAGTAACTACACAATTCTGATGCAAGAAATCAGAGAAGATCAAATGAACAGAGAGATATTCCACATGTATGTATAGGAAGTTCAATACTGTCAAGGTGTCAGTTCTTCCTAACTTGATCTACAAATTTTATGCAATCCCAATGAGAATCCTAGGCAAGCTATTTTGTGGTTATGAGCAAATAGATTGCTAAGTTTATACAGAAAAGCAAAATCCCAGAAAAACCAACAGAATAATGAAGAACAAAAAGAAGACTGACATTACATGACTTCAAGTCATGTAAAAATATTACAATAATCAACACGGTGTAGTAACGGCAGCATAGACAAAGGATCAACAGAGCAGAATAAAGAGCCCAGAAATAGACTCCCATGAATAATTTCAACTGATCTTTGACAAAGGAATAAAGGCAATTCAATGGAGACAGCATTCTCTTTTCAACATATTGTGCTGAAACAACTAAATATCCACTTCGCAAAAACAAAAACAAAAACAAAAAACAAAACCTAGACACAGACCTTATACCTTTCATAAAAATTAACTTAAAATGATTCATAGCCTTAAACTACAAGAAAACTCCTAGACGATGACATATAAAAAAATCTAGGTTATCTTGGGTTTGTCAGTGCCTTTTAAATACAACATCAAAAGCACAAATCATGAACAAAAGTAAGACTTCATTCAAATTAAAAACTTAGACACCATTTAGAGAATGACCCAGACTGGGAGAGAATACTTGCACAACAGCTGTTTGATAAAGGACTGGTATCTAAAATATACACAGAACTCTTAAATAAAACACAAAAATATTACATCAAGCCAATTTTTAAATGCGAAAAGGTCTTAACTTAAGGACAACTCACCAAACAAAATATACAGGTCAGATGGCAAAATATTGACGTACATACAACATCCTGTCATTAGAAATCTGCAAATTAAAATACTACACAACAAACTCCCAATCCTTGCTGCCAGGAATGCAAGGGTATGGCTACTTGGGAAGACAGCAGTTTTTGTTGGTGGTGTTTTTGTTTTGTTTTGTTCTGTTTTTTAACAGAACTGAACATACTCTTACCATATGATTCAGCAATCATGCTCCCTGATATTTCTCCCAAATGAATTAAAAATTGATGTCCACACAGAAACCTGCACATAAATGTTTTGTGGTTTTATTCATGACTGCCAACATGTGAAGGCAACCAAGCAAATTCAAAAGGTGAAAATAAACCTTGTTAAATCCACAAAATGGAATATAATTCAGTACTAAAAAAAAAAAAAAAAGAAAGAAAGAAAAGAAACAACAACCAAAACAGCAACATAAATACATTAAGAGACCTCCAATGCATTTGCTAAGTGAAAGAAACCTCTGAAAAGACTACATACTATAAAATTCCGAACACATGACATTCTGGAAAGAAAAAAAAAAGCTATGGATGTAGTAAAAAGAATAGTGGTTTCCCAGGATTTTGGCAGGAGAAATGAATAAGTGCAGCATGGAAATTTTAAGGCAATGAAACGATTTTGTATGATACTGTAACAGTGTATACATGTTATCACATATTTATCAAAGCACACAGAATATACAACAGAGATTGAACTTTAGTTAATAATGGACTTTAGTTAATAATCATAATGTTTCGATAATGATTCATCAATTCTAACAAATACATGACTTAAATGCAAGATGTTAATATGGGAAATGGATAAGGGAAAATATGATAAGTCTCTTTACTTTCCACTCATTTTTTTTTTGTAAATGTGAAACTCTTCTAACAAAGTCTATTAACTTTTTTAAAAAGTATCAGTATAATTTTAAAATTCTAACAATACTCTTAAAGATATAAGGTCTCCTGATTTTATATTTACTTTTTTTTCTAAATAAAAGGTATTTGGAGTTTTTTAAATTGTAGCAATATAGGCATAATAAACTTTTTAACCATTTTGAAGTCCATATGCTTTTATAAATAAGTAATAAATTATCATGTACTATACTTCTTGAGATTATCAGCATGAAGACATGGTTTACTCGTCTTAATAAAAAATACAGTAAAAATAAGCCTCCTTTAAAATAGTATGAGGATGAAATGGACCTTGGGATGAGGTTTCTGCAGGGCTGGAGGGGTTCAGGCAGGGGTCAACTTTGTCTCAGGAGTGGTTTTGCAGAGGAGGACAGAGCTCAACCAGGTGGGGAAGGTCAGAACAGAGGAATTTGTCCCTGAGTGGTGGGGAGGAGTGTTCAGGAATGTGTCATGTCCCCTCCCCGGGAGAGAACACAGCCTGGTGCATATAAGAATGGAAGGTAATTGGATTCAACTGGAGTGTGGGTGGTTACTGAGGGGCTGCCTTCCCCTGAGTCCCCTTCAAATTGGGTTCAGTCCCTTCTCTGTTCACATTGTCCCCCTACAGACCCTGACTGGACTGCTGGCCACGCTGTTAGGACTTGCTTCTCTCTTTAAGGTCCTGTCTTTTGTTCCATGGTAACCTAGTCCTGTTCCATGGTAACCTAGTCCCTCCCACATAGTAGTGAGATAGGAATTTGGAGGTGCAGAAAGCAAAATTAAAAAGTCCAAGTCCCTAAAGAAGAGGGCCCAGGAGCTGTGGGAACGCAGGGAATGCCCATGAACGTTGGAAGTGCAAACATGAACTCCCCAGCAACCCAGCCACGCTCTCAGCCCTTGTCCTGGGTGGTCCACACTTACCCTTACTTGAAAAAAAGCAACATCAAGTTCAAAACAAAGGCTAGAAAAACTGGTACAAAACTGTGCAACTCCACCCTGATTTCAGTCCTCCTGTCCAGTCCCTAGCAAGGGTCCCCAGACCAAGGGGTAGCTAGCTGACCTCCCTTTCCACCAGCAGATCCTGCTCTTGTCACAAAGTAGCTGTAAGGGGTGTATGTGTCAAGGTCACCTCCCCTTCATCCCTTCTGTTAAGGAGATGGCAAGCAGAGCCTACGTATGGTGATACCCTGGCCTAGATAAGGTGTAGAAATAATTGAAGAGGAACTGGAAGGTCAGAGTAGCCCCCATTCTCCCTTGAATGTATTCTTGCTTTCCTAAATAAATATGTCCATAATCTCAAAAAAAAAAAATAGTGTGATTTCAGAACTTTCAATATCATTAGAGCCAGGGTGGGAAATCTGAACTACAGAGATTTACTCTGTGATATACTAAGTAGGAAGGCAAAGTCAGACCGATGATTACTTTAGAGTGATCCATTAAACTGGCAGGAAATATTGTGTAGTGATACAGAAAGTACGAAGTAATGATGAGAACCTCTGAAAACAGCAAAGAGATTTTTAAAATATCATACCACAGCTTAGAATAGAGGATTAAGTTTCTGGACTTCCAGAAAAAAGAAATAACTAGATCAGGAAAATTTTGTGAAATGTTTCTAATACTCTTACCCCACCAAAAAAAAAGTTTCAAATTAAAATTGAACGACATAACTGTGTTTGGACAGTTGGAATCTTACTTCCTCTAAGATTGAGGGAACTAAATAGCAGCTAAGAGTCTAAAGAGAAAAGAACACCATATTAGGAATCAAAAAAACAAAACAAAAACAAACAAAAAGCCCAAAGGAATATACGGAAGAAAGCACACAAATTAAACATGAAAAGTAGATTGTAGGTTAAAAAAAATTTTTTTAAAGGAGGCTGTCAACAAATTAAATAATGTCTAGATCACAAGGTATAAACATTTTACATTGACTCCAGAAATCTGACAACTTAGGTATTAGTAGTATTTTCAGAGGATAAATGAAAATCTAAACCTAAAAAAAAAACTTATCATAGGAATGGCAAAAAGCAAATTGTGTTATTGGCAATAAAATGTATTCTGATTAAGAATTTTCCTTAATCTGTATCTTGATAGCAATTACAAAAAGTCATGACAACTTTTACAAAAAGTAAAATTTTCTTCTGTGTAAGTGTGATGCAGAGTAGTTTAAACTGTGTTGGAGATGTAATACTTAGATGATTTAGTCTGAAAAATAAAGCTGGGGCTCCAATAAGAATGAGCAACAATTGCAGAAGACAGTCTCTTTTAAGTTATTTACATCATTTCCTGCAAACCCTTGTAAAGATTTAATGCGTTCATCCAAGAAGTGTTTAAGATGCTACTATGTGTAATATAGGACTTGCAGGAAAACAAAGGCTGAATAAACACAAGCCCTACTCTTTGGTAGGTTAGTTATAGAAGAAAAACAAAAATAACCATTTATAAAAACGAAGAAAGAATTGCTTGGTGTGTGTATTCAAAAGGAAAGAATGGGAGGAACCCAAGGAGAAGAGATAGAAACTTCAGGGTTCACTTATTCTACACATGTCCGCATGGGTCAAATACTGATCTATCAGAGCTGGGATTAGGGAGAAATATGGATCAAATACTGTTCTATCAGGGCTGGGATTAGGGAGAAATGAGTAAGGAGGATAAGGGAAAACCTACTCTCAGGATTTATACATTCAATCAAAGAACAAGGCATTACACACATTAAATATGCAGCAATCAACTTTCACTTTCTTATGTAATTAAGTAGGCACCTTATTGGTATGAAGACATCAAAACTCACTGAAAGCTCACCATTTGTTTTTCTTTCAATTCCCAGGAATTAAGTTCCGAAGTCACTGCTTTCCCTGATTTTCTCTGACTTTTCACATTTTTTCTAGGAGAAGGGCTTTTATCACAAATAGCAGTATTCACATCTTTTGACAATATGTATTTCTTCCTATAGATCAGAGATTCTTCAATTGTCTTATTTAGAAGAACTGACTTAAAAGTTGTTTCAGATTCAATGTGCCAGTCACTCTGCTTGGTGTTTTCAGTATTCTTCTGCTCTGAATACTGTGGATGATTTTGTTGTTGATCGTTTCTTTTGCACAATTCTTCTGCTTTGTATATTTTGTTAGGCTCCACTATTTCTTTCGTATATTTTGCATTTTCTGTTTCTTCAGAATCATCGTCAGATATAGAAGATGATTTTTGTTTAGTATATTGCTTGTTGATATCAATATCTAATGGAAAGATGAGATTAATTCTTAAATAAAACGCATAAATTTATAGTTTTTTTTATTTTTTGCAGTAATGGGAATTGAACCCAGGTATGCTCTACCATTGAGATACATCCATGCTCCTTTTTTATTTTGAGACAGGGTCTCACTAAATTGCCAAGGCTGGCCTCAAACTTGCAATCTTCCTGCCTTAGCCTATTGAGTAGCTGGGATTATAGGTGTGTGCCATTGTGCCTGGAAATAATTAAAATTTGTTAAAACCCCAAATACTTGTTAGACATCCAAGGAAGTTATTATTTCTTTGTATTACCACCACATGCATATAAAGCTATGTTTCACCTTGATTGAATGTTTCTCCTGAAAAAGTATCGACTCTTTGGTTATCACATAGTTTAATAGTTGTTACAGGTGTCCAACATGCCCATTTCGAGTTCATTTTATTTTCACAGATGTTGTCTAAAACACCAGGCAGTCTAGAAAATAAATTCATTTGCTTAACATATTACAAAAAATTAGCATATGACTCTTAAGACCTTGACTTTTATTTAGTCAATGTTTATTGAAAACAGTCTGTTTAAACATGAAAATAATTTCATAAGACATGACAAAAATTAAAATATATAATTGTCTGATTAAAAAATTAGAAAAGTACTAGTACTCTAACTACTTGAATATCCACCTAAATATATCTCACTTTTCATACATTCTACTGTGTATTTAAACCAAGTTAAATTTTTTCACATTCATACATTACATTTAAAAAATCTCATCCTTTTAAAATCTCTCAACTTGAAAAGAGTTATGTTGGTTAATATGGAAATAAGTATAGACCATTTCCCATTGTGCTATTATAATAACTGAGCAAGATTAATGCTATGACTAATATTACATATTACATTTCTCAAATCTGTTATATTCATCTAAAAATAACATTATATACTAAATGATTTAATGTATTTTCTCATACTTACACAGGTTTATCTATTTTTCCCACTGCCTGTGATTCAGAAACAATGTCCTGGAATTCATCTAAATAAAACAAAAATGATATTTTCATTTTTCATATAGTTGGGAAGAGTCAAATGGGGGTTAGTGTAGAATTCCATAAAGATCCACAAATTTGGATACTGATCTCTTGCTTCCTCCATCTCAAACCCCAATTTTTATTTATTTATTTTTTAGTTATAGGTAGATACAATGTCTTTATTTTACTTTGTGTGGTGCTGAGGATCAAATCCAGTGCCTCACACATGCTAGGCAAGTGCTCTACCTATGAGCCAAAACCCCAGTCCTCAGGCCCCAATTTAATGGAAACAGAAATTTTCTTCTATTTCTGTGCAACCTCAAAAGTTCCTGGCATATACCAAAACACACTCATTATAATTTTTCTTTTTCAACTCAATGAAAGTCAGTGGGGCTAAATAACTGAACAAGATCAATGCTATAACAAATATTACATTTCTCAAATCTGTTATATTCATCTAAAAATAACAATATATACTACATGATTTGATGGATTTTCTCATTTACACAGGTTTATCTATTGTTGCCACTGCCTGTGATTCAGGAACAATGTCCTGGAGTTCATCTCTGTTGTTTATTCATTTAGGTAACAGGAATTGAACCCAGGGGTTCTTAACCATTAAGCAATACCCCAAGCTCTTTTTTTTTTTTTTCGAGACAAGGTCTCATAAGTTGCTGAGGCTGGCTTTGAACTCGTGAACTACCTGGGTCAACCTCCCAAGTCATTGGGGTGACAGGAATACGCCACTGTACCCAGCTCTCTCTATATTTTAAAGCAACTTAAATTAAATCAAAAAGAACTTACTGAAATTTTGGTTTGGGAATTCAATGTCCTTCTTTTCTGTCTTTCCCGCAACTTTAGCAGTTTTAATATGCTACAAACACAGGACACATATTAATGTAAACTTTAATTAAGACATATGAAAACTTTAAAAACGTCAAGAGTATTAAGATTTGAAAAAGTAAATCTGTCTTGCTATGAAAGTTGAACAATGCATATATTTCATAAATGTTATGCTCATTCTAGAATATTACCTATTCAGAAACATAAGAAACTACCTTTCATTGCAAACAAGGAGGCAGAAGATCCTACAAATTTTCTAATCCCATCCATAGCTAGAGTAATAATTCTCATCTATTATTGACAATCTCTAGAACCTCCACGGCAAATCTCCTGTTGTTGCTGATTTCACAGGCTATACTATACTCTTCTGTCTTTTCACTAAAGTATGTAGAGAACTTGGAAATTATGAAGTATTAAATTATTTTAAAAATTTTGGCCCCTGCCCAGGTAAGTTCTTGTCTGCATTAAGCTTTCCTCTTTCCATAGCCACAGAATCATACTTCATGAAGATAAAATTAAAATTTGCTATCACTTTCAGAAAATATACCCAAGATATCCCAAGATATTTTACCTTGCCTTAGCAATCTTTTCTACCTAATTTAGCCAATGATTTTCTATACTTGGAAATAGCTGTAGAAATATGCAGGTACATTTTTGGGTGTCACAGTGAAGAGGGTTCTCCTGAAATATGTAAGTGCAATTTAGCTACAATACCTATCATTTACAACATTCAGGACCATGGCAAACAATTAAAAAATAATACCCTTATTAAAAAATACTTAGCTCAATAATTTAAGCCATTAGTTTTACTATTTTTTCTCTCTTCAACACTTACACTATTTCCCACAAACACCCATTTAAAGTTTTAAAAAATCCACCAAGTGCTCTTTTTAAAAATTTTATCATGAAGATACTATGCTTTGAGAATATTGCTCACATTTTATGAACTAATGTATGTTCATAAATGTATTGTATTCAGTAACAAAGATCAAATTCAGTCTTAAATTTAAACTGATCCTTACCTAACACTTGGACTTATTCTCAAGTTTTCCCCTTAGGAGCTATTTTTAAATCTTTACTTGTTCCTGACCCCTGCCTTCAACAGATCCCAGGAGAAATTTACCATGTTCATACTCCAGAAGAAAATAAAAACCCATTAAGTGTTCCTCATCTACAAACTTGTTTCTCCAAGAAACCATTTTTTTTTCCTTATCCATTCCCTATTCCTGTCCCTTCAATAACCTGGAATGAATGCCCTTGTTTTCAATATTCATGGGACTAACTTTTATTGGTACTTCAAAAATTAATTCACCCTCTCTCAATATTTCCTTAAAAGGTCTCTGCTGATTTTCACCCTCTCTTCCAGCTATATTGGTTAGCCTTTTCAATGGCTGTTATGGAAACTTCTATGTACATCTGATAATGCTTACACTGTGTTGTGATTCTTATTAACCATGAGAGACTTTGAAATACATAAATACAGAGTCCATTTTGATCTCACATTTCTGTACCCACTAAAGCCTTCTCCATAGCAGACGTTAACTTGTATCACAAACTCTTAAATAATAATAGAAAGACCTTTTCTCCTAACAGTGTAAAAGCTGCAATTATAGTGAACACATGTTAACAAGTCTTATAGCAAGCATAGTAAATGAGTCATACTCTAGAAGAAACCTATTTTAAAGGATAATAAATGATATCTAGAAAAATATACTGGTTATAAAAGAAGTCAGCTCAATATATATTTCTATGATAATCTGAAAACAATTTAAAAAAATACCCAAAGTGTACTTACTTTGTCTGTATTATCTCTCCTATTTATTCCTTCTGATGGTCTAGGTTTAAGGGATACAGCATTATCCACTCCATTTTCTGATGTTTTAGAAAGAGCAGCTTTTTCTGCTGAACTTATCATTTGCAGTGGTGGTTTAATTCTTCTTCTTCGTGGTGTTGCTAAAAGAGGAAAAAGGATGGTGAGAGTTTTTTTTTTAAATTTTGTACTTAGGTACTTTTTAGGTGAGAAATATAAGAAAGGGAGGTTCTTGGAAACCAGTTTTCAAGTTTCCGGTTTAGAAGAATAAGTGGACATGGATGCCACTTACCAAGAAGTGGAGAAAAAAATGTCAGAGTGTAAAGTAAGATAGACTTAATTTTGGATTTATTAAGTTTGAGAAATTTGTCATACATTAGGCAACTGCCCAGCAGACTTTGTTTAAAACCACTAGCACAAAGTATCAGTTTTTTCTAAATTTATAACTCTTAGTATATGCCAAGCATTGTCTAAATATTTAATAAATATTCCTTTTTGAATGATGATCTTTATTTAATCTTCTAATTTTGATGAGACAGACACTTTGATTCTGTATCACAAAAAAGACAGTGGTTCTAAATTTAGCTAGAAAATAATCGTACAAAATACACACTGGGGTACAGGAAGAGCCAAACAGTATGATTAATTCAATGTATTAACCATTATGATAAATTATTAATGCTGGTATTAATATTTTGAAAAATGTTTATATCTCAATGCTCATTATATCTTTCTTCCCACTAGAAGACATTTGTGATTCATATTTTTATCAATTTTATGTCTCTTCAGGAAAATGATGTTAAAATTTCCCAGAATTAAATATTTTCTCCTTTGAAATATAATACTCGTTAAAAAATCTTTTCAGATTATAAAACTTACATGTGTTGATTAAAAGTACTGGACTTCTCACAGTGTATCTATCTGCACCAGGAACAATCATTGATGCTTCAGACATTTTTCTTTTGCTAGGAGTAGTTATCTTAAACCATGAGAAACAACCACAATAAACATACACTCTCTCTGAAATTAAATATGCTACAATTTTACTCATAACATGCATATGATGCTTTTTAAAAATAAGACAATATTCAGAAATTTCTGTGTTTCAGGCTGACCACAAGGTTTTATCCATATTTGGTATTGCATAAGTAATCAAAACAAATCAGAAATACTGTTTAATATTTATTAAATATCTAGATGTATACAATATAGTGCCTTCATGTACAAACTGAAAATATTTTACTGATTTTATCTAGCTAACCATTGACTTGCAATTTCCTCTTCTATTTTATGAGGATTATGTTTGTACTTATGTACATACTTATGTAAAATTATTTTTAAATGCTTTCATAATGTTAAGCATTCTTTAAAACTTTCACACAATTTTGAAACTGGAATTAATAATCTGTGGAAACCAAAATGCCTTTGAAATAAGCCACTATAGAAATTTAGAGATTTGGTGGCACGTAGGAGAGGCTTCAACAAGGATTTGTATTTTTCTACATCATCCCAGAGTGAATGATTTATAAGTATAAAAGTACCAGAAGTAGATAAGCAAAAGTGGGGACCACAGGGATTCAGAGTTTCTGAGGGCACCACAGAAAGTAACATACCATACAGAAGCATAGGACAGCTGTTTTTTTCTTTCTTTTTTTTAAGTAACAGTCCCTTAAATCAGAGGGGAAAATAAACCATGGAGCAGGGAATAGGTATATATGTGGGATGTGGGGTAAGTGTAGAAAATACAGAAGGAAAAGGAATTTTAATATTAACCAGAAAAGCAGCTTTGGAACCAGTAGATTCTTCTTAAAGAAATTACTGTTTTTGTGATATATTGAATGAGAACTGAAATATTGATATATTGAACTTATATACTGAAGAAATAAAAGATGTCATTTTTCATTTAGTTGAAGACATAACACCACAGAAGAAAGTACTGAGTAACAAACATGCAAAAATGTATGGAAAAGCCTGTGGAGAGTCATAGTCGACTAAAGATTAATAAAATCTGAAATAGAAAAAAAGTTTCAAGAAGAAAGAAAAATGAACTAAGACTTGCAAATATAAGTATGTTTTAGATAAGTTTTTTTTTTTTAAAGGAACAAACGATGTGATTGCAGGTCTACAGAACTAAGAACTAAATCAAAATAAAGTTTTTTGAGCAAAAGAGTGCTGTCAGAACACTGATATTTAACAACAAAATCACTAGCATAGCAGGGATAGCTTAGAGGATGAAGCAATAGTGTCAACAACCAATTAGGAGGCTACTATGTTAACCTAGGTATACTGAGGTGAGTAACAGAAAGAAGGAAGGATGTGAAAGACACTATGAAAGGACAGTCATCACTATCTTGGCTCTAGATATGTGGGGAAAAGATGCCAGCATCAA
Organism: Callospermophilus lateralis; assembly: GCF_048772815.1. Taxonomy (NCBI): domain Eukaryota; kingdom Metazoa; phylum Chordata; class Mammalia; order Rodentia; family Sciuridae; genus Callospermophilus; species Callospermophilus lateralis. Next base: position 195,316,154 of record NC_135307.1, read on the forward strand.
GGCTATCTCCAGAAAAATTAACAGTAGTGTTATTGAGGTGTGGAGGAAGATATGATTTGAGCAAAAATTAAGATTAGACTTTAGAAATGACTTGAAGATAGAGACAAGAGGAAATCTTAGAACAAAGAATATAGATGCACTGATAGAACTTTGAGGACAAGTCTGGACATAATTTAAAAGCTTAAATTATGTGTATGAAAGAAGCTCTGCAAGGAAGCCGTAAAATGTTTAGAACACTGGGTAGGTAGTAAGCTTTTAGAGAAAAATCTATAAAAAGGTGGATGGGAGAGAAAGTTTCTTTGATGGAGCAGAAGTAGGAAAAGAATTAGAGTGCTAATTCCATAGTAAACCTGTTCTAACTCCTAACCCTACACATATACATAATCAGCCAAAATATTACCTTCTTGTGTTTGCATTTGCAAAACGTGGGAGGAAACTGAATTGTCATTTATCAAGGCCAATAATATATAAATGCAAGCTAGGGTTTTTTTGTACTTATAATAACAATGATTTGACTTATGCAGTTCTATAAACAACTATTTTGACACCATATTTACCTCAAGCTCACTATTTTTCCCATTTCCTTGGTTACTATTTTTGATGTATTTTGGAGGCTCAGCAAATTCCTTTTGAGGATTAGATTTTTCTTTTAAACTACTAAGTTCTTCTTCTACTGGTGAGAACTGACTTTCTGGCACTAGAATCTTGGTAGAGAATGTAGGAAAAAAAACCTATTTTAAAACTGTAACCCATAAAGTTCTCAAAACTGTGTTTTAATAAAATTTTAATAAATCTCCTACTCACCTCACATTTACAAATGTCAACTCTTTCCCTCTTTTATCCATATACCAATTTTTACAAAGTGACTCAACTAAATATTCATTTGCAAACAAGTTTTGCCTTTAGTGGAAGAACATATACTTCTAATTTACAAAGTTACTAAAAGTGGTGTTTATCAATAATGGTGTAATCTTTGTAATGAAATTATCATTAGTAACTTTATACAAATCATATACATTTTATTAGAGTTCCGTTTATATTGAGATAATATGTGTTTTTTTAGATATTCATCCATTGTCAACTTTATTGCTATTATTGTTTACTCTTAAACTTTGCCAAGTGATAAAAATAAATTAAGTCAGAGATATACCTGTGATCCACTTGCATCAAAAAGTATATGCACAGATGTTTTGGCAACTGAAATACCTTGTTTTCTGGCAAATTCCTAAAATTCAATTCAAAGTAATGTCATTTTCTTTCCATTTAATGCAATTATTTCCTATCTGTATTCTTCCAAATTACCAAAATTTCCTTCTCATATATATAAATACCCTTCCTCAGAACACTTCAATTACTTCCTAGTAACCTTGTCTTACCATTTTGTTCCCTCTACAAGGGTTCCTCACCAATATATCCTATTATCTTTCAACATAAATCTTCTGCATTATCTAAACTTTTCAACAGGATATCTCCCCCAATTCATTTAAGATGAATTGTCACCTTAAATTCTCGTTAAATAATATTTGGCTTAAAATGTCTTCCACAATTCTGGAAAGCATCTTATCCAAATCCTTCTCTTTAACTCTGAAGCCCATTCAAGGCCCATCTCCACAATAATGCCTTACCTTCAAACCTCTTATGATCATTCTCTTTCTTCAATTTCCATATATAGTTCATTTTCCCTAGACTAATTACTTACTTCTTCTGAGGTATCATTGGTACAATTCTTACAATGCTTAATATCTTGAAGGGCTATGTTTCATTTCACTTTTAAACACATGGTAGGAATTCAATAATGTTCTAAGCAGTTGCTGCTAATTCTGTCATCTGAGATATTTTCTAATAGACATCTCAAAGGATATTAGGTGATGGCTATTCCACAGTACAATTTTAAAGAACTACATGTCATTTTAAGAAATGTAGAATGGGAAAAAATAGCAATGGAACTTTTAGCCCCAAACTGGGTTTCCAGAATTATGAACAGAATAAATATTTAAAGAGTTTAAAAACTTACCCTATATTTATCAGCACCAAAAATTTTTTGAGTTACATTAGTGATTTCCAATGATACATCAAAATACAAAAGCAATTCCTTCCCTTCTCTTTTACCAATTTTTACTATATTTTTCAGAATTACAGTCAGTAGCTTCTTTGATTCTATCACTGCAAACAAATCACAATTTATATTAATTTCTATATCACTCTGTAAGTATACTATAAATAAGAAAAACACACAGCATATTAATTTAAATTAATTCAATCAAACTTAAAACTTCTAAAACTGAAACGTGTTTAATCAATTCTGGCACTACTTATTTACGTAAATAAGTCAATTTATCTTTCAGTGTCATAGTGTCCTAGATCTATAAATTACTTGGTAATGTCATAACTAATGAAATAGAGCATATAATAGTTCTGGACTCTAAGAAACTCTTTTTTAATATTTATTTTTTAGTTTTAGGTGGAGAGAATATCTTTATTTTATTTTTATGTGGTGCTGAGAATTAAACCCAGTGCCTCACTCATGCTAGGCGAGCGCACTACCACTTGAGCCACATCCTCAGCCTCCTCTAAGAAATTCTTAACAAAATATTCATAATACATTTGAGAAAGCCATTTTATTAACTTTTAAAAAGGTCAACAAAGAAAATAACTTTAATAAGTACTAAATTTCTATGCATAAGCATTTATTCAAACATTTCTATTAAATATAGTTGTTATTTACTTACATAAATATTACAAATACCATTTGATAAGTATCAATAGGATATCTCCCCCAAATATCTTATGCTCAACAAATTTATAAATCCTGCAAAAATATTGTAAGTGCCATCTTATAAGCAGTACTCCACTTAACTCCCCAGAAAAGTTATCTACAAATCACCTGGTACCTGATTAATTTGCCTATATTATGGACTAAGCCCCAGCCCAGGGACCACCACTGCTCCTATCCTACCTATGGTAGGGCTGCTACTGTTGGCTGAGAAATCTCCACACCTGCCCACAGAATACACTTTTGAGCAGGAAGAAAACATGCGGAGGTAGAAGAACAAAATATGGAATTTCTGCTTCAGAAAAAGCTTTGTAGGCCACCCCATGATCTGCCTAAAGAAACGAAATAACCCTATGGGTTATGATTTCTGATTCTTAAGAAGTTTGCTGAAGCAGAAAATGTTTTAAGTCCTTTTGCAGGTATATGTTGTGAAACTTCCACAGTAATTCACCCTTTGATGGTAGAAATTATTAATAGATTGAAGATAGTGGTGACATAGTTTCTAACTCAAGGAGTTATGGTGGTTTAAAAACAGTCATGCGCAACAGTAACAATTTTTCAGGTTTCAGAGATGAAAATTTAGGTGGCTTTTAAGATAATGTTTCATGTTTCTATGATCAAGATTAAAACATTTGTAATCAATAAAATATTTTTGCTGTTTTATCCTTCTGATAATGCATTTTTTTCTGTAGTTTGCTGGGAACTTAAATATAATATTTGCTTTTGTGGCTTCAAGCACAAAAATATGAGAATTACTTCAAATCTGATTTTGCTGAATGATTTCACACTTGTCTGTACAAAGATTTGTGTACTTATATTGTAACTGCCTATACAGAAATTCATTGGTATTTTTTACATTTCATTGATTACTTACATGAAATTTCTGGTACTTGCATCAATTGCCTGGAATATGTTTGTGGCTTGCTTTGTTTTTTAATTTGTTAGCAATATTACTGAGATTCCAAAAAACTTCCTGTTACATTGTTTGCTATAAAATTTAAATATTTATGTATATCAACATATCAGAACTTTATTAATGTATCAAATTCAATGGATGGTATTCCAGCATACTATAGTTACATGAATATGTTAATATGCTTTTATCCTGCAAAGTCATTTAGAAAAATCTTTTAAAAAATATATACCTAATTTTTATATAAAAATATCCTCATGAATCATCACTTCACATTAATCAAACATGGGACAAAGGGACTGAGAATACATTCAAAAGATGTTAAGTAAAAATGAATGATCATGGAAAGTGGGTTATATAGAGGAAATGGTCAAGAATGAATTCCATATTTGGCAAAACTAGATGATTACCAAACCATTTATTAAGACAGGAAATGAAGGAGGAGCTTTTTAAAGTATGATAATGAGCTCAGTTTCATACATGGGTATTTGTGAAAATATCCAAGTAGAAAAGCATTGTATCTGTATCTAGAGTCAGCTGAGAAGAAAAAAATATTTTAAAAAAAGTTGTGGCCAAGATTGTCAAATGTGAGTCAGTATGAGGACTGACTCACATTTTTTAAAATTATGAGTTAATTATTATCTTGATAGTGAAAAAATTTCAGTGGAGTTCTTGATACAACAGAACATATTAAGAACAGAAGTTAGTAAGTGGGATGGCATCAAATTTAAAGGCTTATGTACAACAAAGGCTATGAATGGGAAAAGAGCTGAAGAAGACATGGCTTTTTGTTTTAAGATGTAGACATGTAATGCCTTTTGTATGCTGAAAAAAGAGAAATGAGGAAGAAGATATAAGAAATATGAATTGATGGAGCAAATAACTGAAAAATGTGAATGGAGAACTCAGAAAAATTAGCCTTCCACAAGAGTAGATATACGTCTTCCATTTACAGCAGTTATTTTTTTCTTCTTGCTTTTGTTTTTTGTTTTTTTGTAGTGGGTGAGGGTATTGGGGATTGAACCCAGGAATACCTTACTACTGAGTTACAACCCCAGCCCTTTTTATTTTGAGACAGGGTCTCACTAAGTTGCTGAAGTTGGCCTCAAACTTGTGATCCTCCTCTCTCAGCTTCCCAAGTTACTGGGATTATAGGGGTGTGCTACTGCACCTGGCTACAGAAGAGTGTTTTTTTTTTTTTTTTTTTTAAGAAGGATAGAAAGATGTTTGAAGACTGAGGGTCTAAGAAGTTAAAATCTCTATAGACTTTCTTACCTGAAAATAATCATGTTTTTCTGGGTTATCACATCAGAGTAAAAGAAAGGGGGGGGAGGGAAAACCCAGCTTTAAGTTTATAAAGATGTAAATAGCTGCTGTTAGAGAACCAGAAAAAAAAAAGTCACTATAGACATGAAGGACTGCCAAGTAGCTGTGAGAGAATCTGAAGTTCAAAGTTAGAGACTTCCATTTGAGTAAGATGTAGTAAATTATCCTCCTAGAAAATAATAGGAAAAAAATTAAAACTCATATATGTTTAGTTCTTTTGCCCATTTGTTGATTGCGTTATTATCAGTGTTAAGATTTTTTGACTTTTAAATATATTCTGGATATTAATACTCTGTCAGAAGAACAGCTGGAAAATATTTCTCTCCTATTCTGTAAGTTCTCTCTTCATATACTTTCAAGTTTCCTTTGTTGTACATAAGCCTTTAAATTTGATGCCATCCCACTTATTTCTTGGGTTTTATTACTTGAGTTTTAGGGGTCTTGATAAGGAAGTCAGTGACTGTACCGATAAGGTGAAGTGCTGACCCTATGTTTTATTCTAGCGATTGAAAAGTTTCTTAATTCCAAGATCTTTGAACCACTTGAGTTGACTTTTGTGCAGGTTAAGGGATAGGAATATAGTTTCATTCCTCTACATATAGATAGCCTTTTAAATATATGCTGATAGGAAAACCGGATACTTTTATTCAACATACGTTTTTGGCTCTTTTGGCAAGTATCAGATGACTATATCTTTGTTGATTTGGCTGTGTCTTCTATTCTATTCCACTGATCTTCTGTATGTTTGATGACAATACCATGCTGTTTTTATCACTATTGCTCGGTAGTATAGTTTAAGATCAGGTATTGTGATGTCTCCAGTAATCCTTTTCTTGCTTAGTACTGCTTTGGCTATTCTGGGTCTTTCATTCTTCCAAATGAATTTTAGGAATGTTTTTTCTAGTTCTGTAATTTGCTATTGGTATTTTGATGAGGAATATATTGAATATGTATAGTGCTTTTGGTAATAAGTTCATTTTGGCAATATTAATTCTGCCTCTCCAGCAACATGGGAGATTTTTCCATCTTCTTGTGTCGTCTTCAATTTCTTTCTTGGGTTTTTCTAGTTTTCATTATAGTTTTCCAACTCCTTGGTTAGATTACTCCCAGCTATTTTTTTTTAAAGGGGGGCAGCGTTGAATGGAATAGTTTTCCTGATTTCCTTCTAAGAAAATTCATTATTTGAATATAGGAAAGCTACTGATTTTTCTCTTTCAATCTCTATCATGCTACTTTTCTGAATTTGCTTATCAACTCTAGAAGTCTTTGGGTTGAGTTTTCTTTGGGTCTTGTATATATAATTACAGACAATTCTCAAAAGAAATGCAAATGACCAACAAACAAAAAATGTTCAACATCCCTAGCAATCATGGAATATTGAGATTTCATCTCACTCCATTAGGATGGCAATCATCAAAAGAATATAAATAATAAATGCTGGTGAGAATGTGGGGGGGAAGATACATTCATGCATTGTTGATGGGACTCCAAATTAGTACAACCACTTTGGAAAGCAGTATGGAGATTTCTCAAAAGATGAAATCATTGTATGACTTAACTATCCCACTCCATGGTATTTACCCAAAAGAACTAAAATAAGCATTCTGTAACATACTATATTTATAGCATTCTATAGTGGTAAAGTTTCTGAGTTGTCTGTTACTCCAGGCCCAACTGATCAGTTAAATATTTGCTGGTAATATTTTGGCTCTAGCAGAGTTTTTCTTCCTAAGTCTACAGAGTGGTGAAATGTTCCTATGGGAAATGCTTGAAGGTTTTTCTTGTTACATCTATAGCACTCTGATACATTAAAACATGATTTTTTTCATTTTTGTTATTTTTAATGTTTTGATTTTTTATGAAATAATGAAGTTCCTTTTGATGTATTCACGCAAGCATGTAATATGATTTATTACATTCCAATCTCTAGTAATTCCATTTCCCCTCCTCTCTTCCCTCTTTCTGCTTCTTCTACTCTATTTCCTCTACTCTTACTGGTCTTCCTTCTATTTATTGTTTTTGTCAACTGGCTTTATATATATATATGTACAACTTAAAATGTTGTTTTATGCACTTATGAATATGTCAAAATGAGCCCCACTCTTATGTAGAATTATAATGCACTAAAAAGAAAAAAGATATTCCAATAAAAATTATTACTCATGAAAAGTACTCAACAACATTGGACTTTAGGGAGATGCAAATAAAAATCATAAAGAGAGAACACTAAATGTTCACTGAAATGACTGAAATATGTCTTAATATCTGAATTTGTAAGGACACCAGTCTGCCAAATTACATGATTTTATCCAGCAGCATTACACAATTCCACTTAAAGGAGTAGAGAAACTAGATGCTGGGATTTAATCAAGCAAATAAGATAAAAATATCAACAAGCAAGGGGTCAGACTGATTGATCATGGGTTCTAGACTATATAGAAAAGGGAATAAGTACAGGAAGAAGCTGGGTGATTAGAGGGAAATGTGGAGTAGGAAATTTGATGACTTTATGTATGTGAATATCTGAAAATGTTAATTTTGTTCCCATTATTCTACTGTGTTATCCCAAAGAAGATACAGTTCTATTCCAGAAGGTAAGAATCAAGAAGAAAACTATAAATGACAATACTTCAATGTACCTTCAATGCTGTACATTTGTACTTTTTCTTCAGGCACAGTGACTGCTTCCCACTGATGATCCTTAAATGTAAAAACAAGTTTTGACAATAAACAGTAGTTTATTCCTAGTTTAAAATATCTTTAAATATCAATTTTTAAGTTATATAGATGATATGATGGTACTAATTTTACAAATTCTTATTCTTACTCCCCCAAAAGAATGACTGTTAATATTTGAGGTTACGATTTTTAAAAATGTTTCCACATCCTTTTTTTTCTTCCTTTGAAATATTTTGTGAAGTCACAGTCATTCCTCAGTTTGCACTACTACTACCTATCTCTAGTTGTAAATCATAATACTCATTAATTGATTATCCTTGGATTAAAAAACTGAGCTCACATGAAAAATAGCCTAAGTAATAATGTGTACCTGTCCAAGTGTTTTTTACTAAAATCTGTATAAATAAAATGATACTAAATTTACAAAGTTATAGTACAAATTATATATTAGCCCTAAAAATATGGGACCATAAATCCTCCAATAATCTTGTGAGGAAAACAGTTCTAATTATTTGTTCTTTAAAGAAAAATACTTATAAATGAAGACACATATGAAAATTCCTCCAAATCCTCAATCTCTTCATTAATTCTCTTCACTTCTTTGCCTTAGTTGAAACTGGTCATCCCTGAATGGCATCACTTCCTTTCTAGCCTTCTTCAATTAGGGAACTAATTCAGCCATACCTCAAAACTCCAGTGTCAGGAGGAAAGTATTGGTATTCTCCTCTCTCTCCAAAGTTCTGTAAAACAAACCTTGCTATTTTGAGACACATGATGAAACAGAGCCCCTTTAAAATTAAAAGTGACTTCCTGGAAGCTGCTTTTCTGTGTCTGGGATTTCCTTCTACAGAGAAAGAAGCTGAGGAGCCACCTACTAGCCAGGGAAGACACCAGGGAAACCGACTTATTCTCACTAGCATAGGCTAGCTAATCTACAAAGTATATCTCCTGCCTTTGGTTCCTAAGTACCTCCTCTTTCATAAAAGCCGAGTCCCTTAAGATGGACATTCGAGACAGAAAGGTTTTAGTGCAGCCTTGGTAGAATCTTCATTCCTGGTTAACAATGGCAGCCCTCACTCTATAGCTACTGATTATTATCATCTACCAACTTGAGAGCAACTCTTACCCATATATTGAGATACCCCTTCACTGCTTCATTTAAAAAAAAAGTTATAGGAATTTAAAACTAGATTTTTTAAGAAGTAAAAATCATAGTATTACAAGCCTCAACTATGCCTTTACCCAGCTTCAACAGTTTTTAATATTTTGTGGTAACTTATTCCATCATCACCTCTGAATCTATTTTATGTGCTTTCCTCTTGACCTTAATTTCTTCTTACATCTCCTGCTCGAATATCTGCCTTACATCATCACCTTTAAAAATCTCTAATACTTAAGATAAAGAACCTAAAAAATAAAAATAGAAAAACTCTTCCCTTAAGTTCACATTATTCTACCTACTATTATGCTCTCTTTCCCTTAATTTGATGTTGGGACTTCTCAACAAAAATTCCAATTTTCCAGGAATGCCTAAACTCTCGTCACTTAAGTGAAACTTCTCTTTCGTGAGTCACTAGTTTTTATATTTCATGGTATTTATCACCTTACAGGAGTATTTCATGGTATTTATCATTTTCTCTTATAAAAATTCCTTTCTTAGTCTTCCACAACACTACACCCTTTTAATTTGTTCTCTTTGTGCTGATTCTTGTATCTTGTAAAAATGCATTTTTCACAATTCTTCCATACAGACACTCATAAATCCTATGGTTTTATTTGTTATCTATATAAAGACAGCTTCTATAACTCTACTTAGCGATCACTGCTTGCACCTGAGCTTGGGACCAAAATATTCTACTGCCTACCAGATCTATCCAAGTGTCTCCAAATCAACACATTCAAAATTGAACTCCCCATTCTTGCCCTACAAAACTTACCCTCCTATGACAGTATCTCCATCTAGTTAACCAAGTTTTATTAAACATTCTCATTATAAAACACATCACTAAGTTTGTCAATTCTACCTCTCCTTCAGTTTTTCTACAATCCATCCATTCTCATTGTCACCTCCCAAAACCATGCCATTAGAACTTTTCACCTGGATTATTTCAAAAGCCCCCAAACTGCCTCTGATATTGGCCCTTAAACATACATTCTCCCCATAGGGATATCTTATACATTAATGCATAGTACATATCTAATACATAGTTCAGTTCTTAATAATATTTAATGAATTAATGTTGCCTCTTACTTAAAATCATTCTTTGGCTCCACACTTCTTTATTTTTCCTAACCCTCCATGCATTATATACACTAAATTATATATCATACAGTTCTTTCACTATTTATTTACTTATTTGCTCTGGCAGTCAACATGAGCCCTTGAATGGCTATGAACAAGAAAAAGCAGGTCCCTGATATCTCATGAATATTACATCCTATGGAGGAAAGTGGACAACAAACCACAAATAAACAAAATTATTTTAAATAGTAACATACTACTACTAAAAAATTCAGAAGTGAGAGGATTCAAAATATATTTGAGAGAAGAATCCCCAGCATCTTGATCAGTGTCTAAAACATAATTTATAAATGCATAGTAATTTCTCTAACATATATGATACTATAGTATGATACTATAATATGGTCTGAATCTCATTAGACCAGGCTGAATGGAGGGAAGAATTAAATTAATAAAATTCTCTTCTCCAAAATGAAATTTCACTTTCTGCAAGAAAATTCAGTTAAATACTCCCAAAAACACACTAATGAAAACTATCACTGTCCTTGAGAAGTAGAGCTAATCAATGGAATTCGGTTTTAATTAAGAATTCTAAGAAGGTGCTCTAAAATTCAAAAAAGTGAAAATATATGGAAATTCTAAGGTATTTGGCTAATGTTTGCTTTCAGTTTACATGGAACAAAAAGGAGGATTCTATCAAGAAACAGACTAAAAGCCTTAAAATAATATCACCAGCCACAACCAGATTAATGTCAATCAAGTCTCAATCAGAATTTGGTAATGAGACCACACAATTCCAGATAAGTATGCTAGTGTACCAAATATTAGGTGAAATCTGTTAAGAAACAATGGCTCAAGAATTATCTTCAGGTAAAAAGATCAGTAGAAAACACACCACCTGTCTAGAAGGTTTAAGCAAATTCACTTTCAAATGCTACCCTATCAATTTCTCACTGTTTCAAAGAGAACATTTTATGAATGAATAAGACTCTTTTTATTGCCATCTGTTAAAGTTAATTTTAACAGAATGCCTCTGTATTTGAGTAGTTACTTTTTCTTTTTTAATAATGTTGTGCTAGGGATTGAACACAAATTAAGCACACACTCTGCCACTGAGTTATACTCCCTTGCCTCTCTGCTGTCTCTTCCAGAGTCAACTGACTTTATTCATGTGAATGTACAATTTTGCATTAACATAATTTATTTCTGAAAGGTGTATGTTAAATTTAGTATTAAAATTTAGGATTAATTTTCCTGTTACAATAAAACATCAGAAAAAAATTCATTTCTAATAAGCTTGGTAGGTTACTATGTTACTCAAAACTACAAGGGCTAACACTGAAATATATTAAAGGAATAGCCAGAAAAATAGAAATTCTTAAAGTAGATTCTTAAAAGTACATATAAAAATTTTTATACATACATACAAATACAGAATAATACAAGAGAAATAAAGCTTACATCATTATCTCCAGCAATGTAAAATGATAGAGTCTGGCTCCCAAGATTAAAATCAATCCAAAATTCCTCAAGTTTTTCATCTGATGGTATTTGCAGCTAATAAAATGAACATAAAACTAGTATATACTATATTTATAAAATAACAACATAAAATTATTATATCCATGGTTGAATTATTATCTTAATTGGCTTTTTAACTAATTGAATCCAGCAACACTATATTCCATAAAAAAGAAAAAGTGTTCTCTGAATTCTTTCTGAAGGAAAGAAAGAAGAGTATAGTTTGAAGGGGAAATAAGAGAACAGAACAGCGAGTATAACAGATTAATTTATAAAGAATCAAAGAAAATCCTAGTTCAATATTTTATACAGAAATTAACCTGCTTCAGGAAGTTACAAATACTCAAGTACTAACAGAGGTTGAAAATATTAGTTTGAATATATTTGTGAATGATAAATAATGGGCTTGATTAAAGAAACAGGAGAAAATGTGTAGAGTTATAGCTACACATGCGCTGTATTTTCACAGAATTTTTCCTGGTGTCACTGTCATATAAAATACTAAACCAGCTTATTAATTTCTTGTATCAAATCCCGTAATTTATTTGACTTTCCAAAATTAATTCAAAATTAAAACAACATGTTTTAAATTTCAAATTTACCTCATATTTATCAAGAAATGCTGACAAACAAGGAAATGTAAAGACCCTGAAATAGAAAGTGGTTTAAAAAGTTAATAAACCTTCACAGCTTAATCTTCTCCAGTCATAAACTCATGCCTAGAATCAAAGGGAAATCAGTCAGTGGTCATAACATTTTAAATGAAATCCTGTCTATCACCCTATAACACCAGTGTTTAATGGAAATTTGTTTGGGAAAAGAAAAGCATATTACTTTGAGGATACTACTGTACCTACTAGTTTCATAAAGTGACTATATCAAATATTTTGTGTTTACTATCAAATATGAGCATAAATTCCTAAGTTTGCTTACACTACACTAATACAACAAAAGTTCCATAGTAAAAGTTAAGTAAATAATTCTGATAGTAAAAAAATAACTTCTTACAGTTTTCTTTCATGGTCAAATACTGTTTTATACACTTAACATATTATACCACTTAATATTCACAACAAACACAAGATAGGTATTATCAGCATTCTTATAGCTAAGGCAAACTGAGGGAGTATAGTTAAATAATTTGTGTGTGGAGGGGTATGTGATGTGTGTATACATATTCATACATATATGTATACACACACACACACACACACACACACACACAATGAAGGTGTGAACTTACAATTTAGATCCAGGTAATATGACTTCTTGCATTTAACCCTCACTGTATTTTTCATTTCCTTAGTGAGTAAATACAAACTAATTCATCCGAGACATCAATTAAGAAATCAGGCATTACAAATACTACTGTTTTATCATTATAAAACTTTTTAAAATTTCTTACGTATTTTCTCATGCTCATGCTTGTGATTAAACAATATGTCAATTATAAAGTAATGAGATGATGTCTTTGCTTCATACTTTCATGCTAGTATGTAGATGAAGTAGGCAGTTTAAGAAATATATACTTAGATTTTTATTATTCCTCAAACACTAAGTAATAATGTCTATGCAACTCTGAAAAACTATGAAATTTGGAGGCACAAAATGATTAATATGAATTAAATAGGAAAGCACTTTTTCTTCACAAAGTAGAAAGCTAAACAAGGTCAGCAAAGGATTATTTCAGATTACTGGTGTAGTAATTACTAAATGATGTTATATAAAATATTGTTTTAAATTAAATACCCAAGTTCACTACATACTCAAATATAAAAGAATAAAGTTATATTAATAAAGGTTTAACACTAGATGTTCCCTCTTGAGCTCTATTTATCAGTAAATGGTTGCTTTGAGTTTACCTTCTCTTATCTCCAAGCATGCCATTTACAAGGTTGAGAAATATCCTGCAATCCTAATTTTAAAAAGAGAAAGACTTTTTTAAAAATCATAATCAAACAAAAACATTTGCTTATTTCTATTTCTTTTATTCGACTTACTGTTTCAAATTCAGAGTCTTTAATTCCTTTAAATGCATTAGCAATAAAATCCATTGAAAACCACTGACATGCCAGTTCTTGTCTTTGTTTTTCTGTGGTCATTCTACATAAAGCTTCCACAATGCCCACCTGAAAGTCATAATCTAGAAAAAAATTGTAAATTAATGTATGATTTGAAATTACAAAAATTAATTTATAAAACTACATACATTTTCAAAGGCTTTAGAAACAGAAAGAGAAATAAGAAAATGCTGATATAGTTTATTCATCTTTTGCTACTTTCCTTATTTGGGTTAGATACATTTTATCATTATAATAATTAAACCGTCCAATTTTTTAAAAAACAAGATCACTGATAAAAGAGTAAAATTTTAAAAAGTATTTAGAAGAAACATCTACATATTCAGATTCTGCTGTTTCACTATTTTTACTAGAGTTGTAAACTGCAGAACATAGTATATGAATCACAGAATTTTGTTTTCCTTTTCTTCGACATAATGTTTATAATTAACCCATGGTACTTTAAACCTTGTTTTACTCTATGTAAATCAGTAAATAACTACATCAAAATTTGCTCATAGGAAACTTTGGAAATAAAATTTAGATTCTTTTAGTAAAGATACTGTTTAAAAAAGTTTATTTATCCCAGGAATATTAGACCTTCTAATTTCACAAAATACCATTTGAGGAATTGTTTATCATAAGTAATTCAAAACTATTAGAAAACAACTATTATTCATAAATTACCATTAGGCATAAATTATATTTATCTAATGACAAATTATCTGTGTCCCAAAGACACTTTTGAATTTGTTTATACTAAAGTAATTTAAAATGCATGATTATATATAAAGAGTTTATAATTCCTTCATATATCACATTATGCTAATATTTAATTAAATATACTAAATATTATTTATAAATTTGAAATTATTTCAAATCTTAAAAGATATACTTGCCTCCAGCATCTAAAATTCTTTCACCCATACTACTCCTGTAAATTAAAATAATAGGAACTAGTATTAATTAAACAGAAAGCCTACATGTTTTGGGGGATTCAGTAAAATTTATAATTGGCTAGTATAAATGACTTTTGCAGAAAATTCATGCATATATTAAACCTACAAAGTTTGTATGTTTCAATTATTTAATGCAAGCTCGTGGTTGCCTTATTGCCTTATAAAACATTCTTTAAATTCTTGACTTGAACAACTAATAAAAGCAATATAGTACAAATTATTACATGAGTGTTAACATTTCTTGGTTAGAAAGTATTTTCCTTGCATCTTGAGGCATTTTGTCAAGCATGGCATTCATTTTTTTTAAGGTCTAGAAAAGAAAAAAAAAGAATTAACTTTATACTCAGTAAAACATTAACTATATATATAAATAGGCACATAAACTCAGAAGTTTTTTATCTTAATCACTGCATTTTATACAGGGAATGGAACAGAATAAAAGAAAGAATATATGAAAAATTAAATACAAAATGACAAATCATAGATATTAAAAATAGAATATAACATGACTCCTGTACTTAAAGCATTTATACCCTTTGCAAAACGGCAATTATTCTATTGTAAGTTCTATGGAAACAAAAAAAAATTACCTTATTAATTTTGTTCTTATGGTATATGTATGTAAATAGACACAAATATAAGTTATTTTGGCATTCATATATTTAATGATCCCAATATCTTGATAACATAATTTATTTTAGCATGACTATATGTATATATAAATCCATATGGTTATGAATTTTTTACATTTGGGAAATATACCAGGCAATGGATTAAGTCAATATAAATACACTCCAAAAGTTAATTTAGTTTAAAATGAAATAAATCTTTAATTTGATGAATTAGTGTAAGATTTCTTTACTTGGAAATTCTTAGGATTAAAAGACAATCAAATGCGACTTTACCTCCTGCTGAATACAAATATTCACTCTTGAGTCAATAACCAGGGCACAAATTCGAGGTACGAAACTTTCTACAACTTGCTGTTTACCTGAATAAAAGTGTTAAATTGTTGATAAATGTTAATTGTAAATCCTTTATAAAGGCAGTTTTTTTCTTACATCAATTAGTGGGAAGGATGTATTAGTGTAATTCTGAAGAAGGGCATCTAAAGCATGAAATAAGCTCATATCCAACTTCTCATTTCAGGAATTTGCTATGCTGTGTTTCATAATGTAAACTTTAAAAATAACTACAGAAATACGGCAACAAAAAATGGATAACTTTCCAAAGTAACTAGAAGATAAAATATACTGAGATAAAAAGATATGACAATTTACTTTCAAAAATCAATTATATAATTGCTGATGCTTTAGGGCTTTTTCCTCCCCTAAAAACTTAAAAGAATTTAGATGAGGTTGTTATGTTAATTGTAAGAAAATCAAATCAATGAAAAGGCAGTGTTAATTATTATTTAAATTGACCACAATTAATTTAAAACTTTTTGGCTTTGAAGATAATAGCTGTATTTATAAATTATTGACCAGACTCAACTGGCATCCTGGGGCAGTCTTACTCAACCAATAAAAATAGAGAGAGAAAATAACTTTGATCTGACTGCTTCTCACAAGACACTTGCTAGTCACAAGTGAAAGGGCATGTTCTGCATTCTCTTGATTCTATAAGATCAAGGGTTGGCAAATTATGGCACACCAACTAAGTCCAACCCACTGTTTTTGTATGGCTACATTTACATATAAGCAGGTACCTACAGCCGACATATGAATGTCATGTTTTATTGAACCAGTGCCAAAGGTGAACTTCATTCTCTTATCTTAGTCAGCCATTGTCAGTTATGTGAATTTTTGTTAGAAATAGTAACCAAGTACGCTACTTGCCCTACAACACAGCAATCCATGGCTTAATAGTGGCAAAGCTTTATTGTGACTCTTGAGACTCAGGACCAAGACTAAACTTTTTCTGAATAGAATTATCTTTAACTATTACTGACTACTGAACATCTCTTGATAACTAGCTTTGATTGTAGAGTTGAAAATGCTGCTTAATGAATTGAGCCCTAAATTATAAGACAAATAGTGCTCATGATGAATTTACACTGCAATAAAGATGTTTTAATGATAACTAAAGTTGTCAGTGGCAAGTATACTATAAGGTAGTATAATCTCTCTGGATTATACTACCTTATACATTTCCTAAACTATTATAAGTTATGAGAAAAAGCAACATCTCCATTCCCACACAAATTTATAGGGCATATTTTTTTCCACACTGTAACTATAGGTCCACCCGTGTTTTTGGACCTTAATATGAATTCAAAGGAAATTTCCCTATTTCAAAGTCCTTTTAATAGGTGCAACTCTGGTGCTTCCCAATAGCCTTCAATTGGAAGTGATTATCTATAATGCAATGACATTTTAAAAGGCAAATATTTAAAAAATAACATAACAGAATTCTGTTAATGAGTTCTAAGTAATGAACATGTTCAATTGAGATCATGCTTATGAACTTATATATTCTGCTTGAAAAGACATTTTTCTAATTTGACATACATAAATTTCCTGAAGGTAAACATTAGCAAATGAATATATGTAATCAATTTTGAAAATAGGGCACACTAACTTTAAACAGTAGTGAAATGTTACCCTCCTCAAAAAAAGAATGCTATCCTTCTCATTAGTAGATCTACGTACTACAAAAAATTCAATTATTTTATTCTCAATTATATTAATAAAACATTTGCAGACATTTGTTTTCTTTGTTATTATATAAGTATCTACATAATATTCTCATTTTTTTCTCTTGGCCTACAACATCCAAAGTTTTATTATCTTTTTGATCCCTTCTAGATAAAAAGTTTCTAACATTAGGACATACTACATGAATTGCAAAATTATACTAAAACTTGCAAAATTATACTAAAACTAACAGTAAGTCATTGTTGCAGCAGAAATGTTTATTTTACCTTCATCATTGATGTCATGTATGACCTAAAAAAAAGTGAATAATATTTAATGTATAATTTATTATAATCTTCTAATATAAATCATTAAAATGGTATTAAAAATGGCAATTTATATTTTAATTCATAGCATAATTAAATTTTATTAATGAACCATTGAATCAGATAAACCAATAGAAATACTTTTTGCAATCTAAACAGACTAATCCAACCAAATAATTAATCAATCTGTTATTGACTCTTGAATAGAGAACACAAATGATTTTCTAAATAAACACATGCTTTATAACATCAGTTAATCAATGTGATTTTTACCATCAAAAGATCAAATAAGTCTTCTATCATATTTATAACAGCTTCATCTTTTGAATTTCCTCGACTGAGAATAATCTCTCTGGATTTTTCAAACCAGGTAACCATGTAGAAAAAAAAAAACAGGAATTATACATATTAGTTCATTTGAATTCCATTTTAATAAGTTTGAAAATGTATTTTTATTTGTATAGATAGTAAACGTAGGCAAAAAGAGACATTAAAAATAAAAATTTCAGTACTGTATCAAAATAAGTTCATGCTTCTAAACATCTTCTTCATTTTTGTTTTTTGGTTAACTCACTATAAGATGGGAATGGATGAATCTAATCTAAGTCTAGGTAGAAGATCTTTATTTCCCCCTTCAAATTCCTAGTCCAGGTACATTTGTTAGAGTATATGAAAATAAATTATCATTGCAATGTAGATTATTTTGGTATCATTACTAAATGAAAAGTTTCAGCACTATTTTACTTTAGTCAATTAATTTAGATACTTGAGTACATACTACTTTCCAGGCACCGTCCAAGATACTGGTTATACAGTAATCGATATAAAGACAATAATATCCTAAATATTGGAATAGGAGACGGTCAGTAAACAATATAAAAACAAAAATGAAGTTAGCGACTAAGAACAGTTAAATAAAAAATAAAGGTCAAAGGGAGACCACAGACCTTAAATTCACATGATTATCAAGGAGCTTTCCTACAATCTCCTTGTGATCTTTACTTTTGTAGCATATATCACAAGGTTTAAAAATATTTATTTTCAAAATTTTGCAGAAATCTCCCAAATTTATTTTTTGACAGTTGGGACCATGTTAATAAAAAGTACATCTTTTATACTTCCCTTACATGCATATTTTACATATTCTATACTTATCTTTTGAACTAGTCCTTGTTTTATCATGGTTTGAAGCCCAGCTTGTCCCAATATGCTGATATTTTTGCCACATCTTCCAATAGAAACTAAAATGGTTGAGGCAGTTTGGATATTCTTTTTATTAAGTTCCTGAAATGAAAAGTATACATTTAAACTTCTATAAAAACAAAATAGTATAGAATAGGAATTGTGCCAGGAGCATTATACTTATAGTTCTAATCCTCACAAATGCTGAAAGATAACCATTACCATCATCTTTATTTCTGAAAGTACCAAGCACTGTGTCACATTAAAAACGCACTGATCAGGGCTGGGGTTGTACTCAATGGTAAAGCATTTGCCTTGCATGTCTGAGGCAATGGGTTCAATTCTCAGCACTGAATAAATAAAATAAAGGTCTATTCACAACTAAAACATAAATAAAAGCATGCTTTTAAGTTTATTAAAAAAATATCAAGTTGTTTAAACTAAAAACTAAAAACAGGTAAACAGTGTTTTATTACCCCCCATGATTATGCTGACACAATAAAAATTTGATGAAAAAATTGAAGTCAACGTTAAAACGTATTATTAAAATAATACTTTTACACAAGATACAAAAAACCCAGCATATCTGACTACTAAGTTCTTAGTGGGACTTAAATAGTAAAGAAAACTACATAAACTGCATAATATTTACTAATGGTAAGAGTTCAATGTTAAAACTCCTCAAATGAAAAATAAAAAAGCAAATGGTAAAATAAACATTTATCTATATAATTGCAAGCAATCTTTCCCAAGCTTCTTCATTTTTTTCTAATGGTGTACTTCCTAGAAAATAAAAATTAACAATTTTAACAACTTTAAGCAAAAATTAATATTTACCCTGCATATAAGGTCATCCAACTTGTGGAAAAACTGTTTACTACATTTAATCTTCACATCTTCACATATATCAATTTGTAAAAGTGTTTTCAAAGGTTTGAAATCATTTTTTCTTAAAGCATCATCAATGCACTTTTCCAACTGCTAGAGAAATACAGTTAATGGCACATATATAAATCAAAACCAAAATAGTTCCCTTATGCATTCTAGTAATTTGAGAATTATTTTTACACAAAACCTCTCAAACAAACTAATAATTCAATTTTTAAAAAACCTACCCACTATTAAATCTGAAGTAACTGAGAGATTAACTTTATCTGTTAAGAAAATTTTAGGTAAGAAAAATATTTCACAAATATGGCCAAATTAATCTTTTATTGTTAGAGTCACCATTATTATACTGGACACAATGAAAACTTGATGAAAAAAGTGAAATCAACTTTTTTATAATATTTTAATACCATAGATAAAATTAGCATATCTGACTACCAAGTTCTTAGTGTGATTTAAATAGTAAAGAAAACTGCATAAAGATAGGCAAAAACACCTTTTAAAAACTATACCAATCAATATAATTTAAATAGTACTCTTATGTAATATTTATAACGTTTACAAAACTTGCCTTCCCTGCTATTTAGTACAATTTCAGTAATGAGTTTTCATACTTCAAGCTGACCACTAAGCAGACTTGATGTTGAATCATATACAATTTAAATAGATTTTATTAAAACTTAAAACTAAAAGTTTAAAAAGTTGATATAAAAATATCCAGGCATAATACTATGACTTAAATTAGTGTGTAAGTTAAAGGTATATGTATAAAGAATCATTATCTTTAATATTCTACATTTTAATATGATTTTGAAAACATATCTATTAAATGAATGAAAGGAAATATTTATGTAAATTGATCTACTCTAACCATTTCATAAAAACATGGAAGCTTAGATACTGCTAAAGATTATAGCACTAAAACTGGGTGTAGCATCTTACACGCTATAATCCCAGTGGCTTGGGAGGCTAAAGCAGGAGAATTTCAAGTTCCAGACCAGCTTTAGCAACTTGGTGAGGCCCTGTCTCAAAATGAAAAAAAGAAAAAAAAATGGCTGTGGCTGTGGCTCAGTGGCTGAGAGCCCCAAGTTGTTCAATTCCTAGTATGGGGGGATGGGGGGGTGGGGGTAGTGAGAGAGATGGAGGGAGGGAGAGAGAGCGAGAGAATGAAGATTGACTGAGATTATAGTACTGAATATGTACAATTACATGAAAAATGATTTTAGGAATTAAAAGACTTCCTTCTGTTCTCCAGGACTACATACCTGAAGATCTGGTCGTATTGGCATTTTTGTCTTTGTTTAAAAACAGCAGGAGAAAGCAAATACCTATAAAAGAAAATATTTTCTGTGCCTTATAATCTGTTTCATGTGTTTATAGTTTAATAATCTTAACATGCATAAATGAATATCGCTACTTATAGCAAAGGCAATAAATATAGTTTACATTCCTCACTAGATATTTTTCATACATGCTACTTATACCAAAGGCAGTAAATACAGTTTAAGTTCCTCAGAGGATATTTTCATATTTATCAAATTATATCTCTAGTCAAAAACATTTCTAGAGAAAAGTTTAAAGATCATTTACTCAAATTCTTTTTAAAAATAGATTATTTAAATTAATGTCAAAGAGTCCTGCCAAAAGGTCACAAAGCTAGTTAGTAAAAGAAACCTAGGTCTTCTTCACCAGTGATTCCTACTATATTGTTCTACATTGGGGAATGAGAAGAAAAAATATTCTTGTATTAATATTTGAATGAAATTTAGGCTAATAATAAATTATTCAGGAAGAAAGAACACGCAAATACATTAAGAACAAGACTGATTAGAACATACAAATATACAAGGAAGAGTGAGGAGAAGGTAACCCAAGTACATTTTATATGTGAAAGAGAATGTTCAGAAAAAAGAGAACCTTAGTTTCTGGCCAAATGCCCAAATCAAGTAGAGAGTATCACTTTCCCAAAGTAAAGTGGACCCCTTAAGACATGGGATGCACATACAAATGACCACCAAAAATGAATGTTTAAGGGGATGCATTCCCCAGGTTCTAAAGTAAGATTCAATGCTCCTGAAAAAAGGACCAAAAATAGATGATGCTACTTCAAACAATCCTATTTAGGGAGTTTTTAAAAAGGAGAAAGTCAAAGGTTATTTATTTTTCCTTTCCTGAGCACTATGGGATTAATGATGCTGGCAATGGAGAAAAAAACATAGATCACTGCTATAGTCATACTCAAAACCTAATATGATGTTTCATTTTGTAGAATGTGAGGAAGAATTTTGTCTATCTTTTACGGAAAAAGCAGCTGAAAATTAATGTGTGTCAGTGGTGTTTCTGAGAGTATTAGTGTATAATAACTTTCATTGATTATGCTCTTTTTTACCATATAATTTTAATAATTACAGAAAATTTTTAAAATATGATATATTGGTGTCTGTGTACCTAGCAAGAACATCTCAGCATGCTCTATACAATAAACACTTTTTATCTAGAAAATAACCTAATCATATTTTCCCTTCAAAGGGGAATAGAAACAGAAAATAGCAGAGTTGTATGACACACCACCTGCCAACTCAACAAAAGTATCTTAACATCTTCAATGGCATCTGGAGGTCGGCTCAGAAGAGAAAATAATAGCATATTTTTTAGAAATTGTGACTAAAATAATTTTAATAACCTATATTGTGAAGAGCTTTGTATCAGAATCAGCAAAAAATCCAACACAGAGAGGCAGTTAATTAAACCATGAGGACTATATAATTATGATTTCATAAAACAAGAGTAATTAGTCAGTTTACTTTTTTGTGGCACAGCAGTAGAAAAATTGAAGGCCACAAAAGACACATGAGACATTGGAAAGGCATGGTTATAAAACCAAGCAAAAATCTCTTGTATTTCTAAATGAATTAAGATTAATTAAAGGGGGAAACTGATCCCTAGGGAAATAATTGCTTCATTTGCATAAGAAATTGGTTATAGTGAATTATTTTATAGAATAGAATTATTCTATTATTATTTTATAGAAGCACTTGAGTGGCAAAATTTCAAAAGCATTTAGATAGAAAGTGAAAATGGTAGGCAAAGTAAGGAATAATGGATTTTGGTATATGATAATCATTGTTTGAACAGTTAAATAAAATCAACCAGAAGAATATCTTCTTTTTTAAAAAATATTTATTTTTTAGTTGTAGTTGGACACAATATCTTTATTTATTTATTTTTATGTGGTGCTAGGAGAGCGCTCCACTGCTGAGCCACAATACTAGCCTTTAGGAGGATATCTTCTATAAAACAATTTTAAATGGCTTAAAATGTTGGCAAATAACATACAGTGAAATGCCATTCATGTGAAAAATAACTTTGCATTTATGATTATATCTATATATTCACATACACAATCTTGCTTCATAGGTAGAAAATATGAAAAATAGAGAAAAGTATACTCAAATGTGGAGATAAGAAATAAACATTGGAAGTACTGATTAATGAAGAATCACAGAGAAGTAAAGGAAGCTAGAGAGCACTGAGCACCCACTGCCACTGTTATACAGACCTGAGAGCTTAGGAAGCAGCTCTTTTTCTTGATAGATAAAGATCAGGTTGAGGAAATAACCCAGAATATTATAAAGAAATGATAAAATACATATTAGAAAAAGTTGAAAAATAAAAGAGAGATTCAGTTACTCCAATAGGTATACAGTAAGAGTTCTAGAAATTAACAAATCCAGAAAAATTAGGAAGGGAGTAACAGCTAATAGCCAAGAACTTTCAATAACTAAAATCCAAGTTGAAAATGTCCACTAAGTCCCAAGAAGATCAATAAAAAGAACACCTAGACAAACTGTGATGACATTTATAAGAATAAATGAGAAAATCTTAAGTTATCAAAGCAAACAGACAAAAGCATGCAAAGTTATCAAAGCAAACAGACAAAAGCATGCAAAATAATCAACACAATACTTGGCTCTCTGATCATAATGCAGTAAATCAGGAATTAGATACAAAGGTAGCTTCAAAGTATTAGATATTTGAAAACTAATATATTTTATATATATATTTGAATAGTCCAGATATAAAAAGATACAAATCACAAAAATATATTAGTGGATAAGCAAATGTCTTCATATGAAAACCTATAGGAAGCAACAATAGCAGTATATAGACTTTTGAATTTATTAAAAAGTGAGAAATAGCTGAACTATTGAAAAGAAAAAGACCCACAGAACCACCAGATGGTATTACCCAAACATTTTAAAATAACTGATTACCCATGTAAAGATTACAAAACAAGATTGATAATTTCAGCAGAGAATTGGAAACTGGGGTGAGAGATGAGTACAGTCACAGAAAATTTCAAAAAAAGAACCATTCTAAAAATAATAAGTCTATAATGAGATTAAGAACAAATAGATGGGTTTAATAGCAAATTAGTTGCCGATGAAGTGAAAATTAGTGAAATAAAGCTATATTATAAGAAATATTCAGAATGAAGAGCAAAGAGATTAAAATATTGGACTGGGATTTGGGACAAGAATATACAAGATATATGATAAAGTCATTATATGTAACCAGATTCCCAAGAGAGGAGATACAGAATAAGGCACATTGAAAGGTAACAATTTGGGCTGGGGTTGTGGCTCAGTGAAAGAGCACTTTCCTATCATATGTGAAACACTAGATTTGATCCTCAGCATCATATAAAAATAAATAAATAAAGTAAAGGTACTGTGTCCATCTACAACTAAAAAGGTATTTAAAAAAAGAAAGAAAGGTGACAATTTTCTGAAACCAACAGAAGATAGCAAAACTTACAGATTCAAAAAACTCTGGTAGAAAAAAGAATACAACAGACACCAGAATGGCAATATGTAAATCAGTGGTTGTGCAAATGATGTGATTCTGCAATCTGTATATGGGGTAAAAATGGGAGTTCATATCCCACTTGAAACAAAGTGTGAAATATAATATATCAAGAACTATGTAATGTTTTGAACAACCTACAATAAAAATTAATTAAAAAAAAAAGAAAAAAGAAAAACCACACCCAAACATACTATAGAAAGCTATTAAAATCAAAGGCAAAAATATTAAAAGAGAAAGAAGGCCAAAAAACCCTCTGTGCAAATTAGAATTCTTTAGCCAGCAAAAAATATATCTAAAAATAATGAAAAATACATCTTAAGAGGAAAAAATAAGAAAAACTCAATTTATATAATGTTACCAGCAGACTCTCTAAGATACTAAAATTTCAGAAGGAAATGATCCCATATAGAAGATGGAAGACTATAGGAAGAATCAAAGAGTTAAAAAAATTCTAAATATATATTAAGCATATAAAATAATGTTTCATAATGTTAAGTATGTATAAATTTAAAATATATAAAAGCCTATGTGGTCATTTTAGTAGAAATAAACTTAAAGCATTCCACACTGTAATTATTAATATATGCTGATAAAAATTAGAATATCATTTTTAACAGTGAGCAAATACGTCGGTATTAAAGTAAGGCAGGGGAAGGTAATGTTTTTATTTTAATAAATCCAAAAGAACAGGAGGGAGAGAAGGAGCATGAGTGAGATCTCAACCCAGAACAGGAGGGACAAACAGAAAGCACAAAGTAAGATGGTACACTTAAAGTTAGTTATCAGTAATTACATTAATATATACAAGAAAATGAATTAAGAATGTGTCATCCTAAAATATGCTGCTCTTCAAAACCATTTTGAATTAAAGTCACTTAAATAAAAAGGAGGTCTAAGATCACTCTGGCCTCCATTCTGTTTTTCAAAAGCAGAAGATGAAATTCCCATGTTAGAGATGTCCTTCCTATTACAAAGAAAGTAACATCTTTCCATCAAGTACAGAAAAGTAAAGCCAAGAAAAATCTACACAAACAAATCTTGTTAAACTAATCCTTACCTTTCTGGTCACTTTTCTACCCAACTACCTATATTAGTTCAAGCCTCTTCTGCCTTATCATATTCTATGAATTACTATTCTGTCTGACTCAAACTGCTTCTTTGGGTTTTCATATTCTTATGAGGGCTTCTTTGCCAGGTACAACTTGCATAAAATAAATCTGTGGTTTTCTCTCATTAATCTGTCTTAGGTCAATTTAATTCTCAGGCTTATCTGGGGTGGGGGTCAAAATGAGAGGAAATTTTGTCTCCTCTATAACTCCAGTTTAAAACAAAAAAATTTTAAACTTTATATATGCAATCCAAAAAAATTATACTTTTAAGACACACATCTAGATAAAAATACAAAAAATAAAAGGATACACACCCTTTTATATATAAAACATACAAATATTAAGTAAAAGAAAGCTAGTAAAATTATATTAACATAGATTTACCAAAAGTCAATGTGGTATTAGCCAAGACAGATGGAACACAATAGATAATCCAGACTATAACAACTTCTGGTTTATGATACAAAGGAGTAAAGATAGACTGTTCAATTAATTGTACTGTTCAACTGAATGACCATAAGCAATACAACCAAGCCTCACTAATGCTTACCAACTATCATATCATATGCAAACATGCCTAAGTGGATTGAAAATTAAAATGTAAAAAAGGTAATATATTAGAACAACTTCTAGACTTTATAAGTAAGGATTTATTATTATAAAAGCACTAACCAAATAGACATTATTAAAAAAATAAAGTCCCAATTTCTATACAAAAAAAACACTAACCATTCAGGAAAAAAACTATGTTGGGTAAGCTTACAATTAAAAATACTTGTTCAAAATACATCATTAAGAAAGTAATAAAGCAAGCCACAAAGTAAAAGTCATTGTGGCTGCATTTTTACAGCCACCAAGTCTTTTTTTCTAAACTAGATGAAGAATTCTTGTGTCACTTTTAAAAAGATAACAAAAATGGAAAAGAAACTCTAATTGGCTTATTTATATGTTATTTTATGGTTAAGATGCAAAAAGAGTACTGTCAATCTTTTTAATTGTTGCCATCCTAAAAGGTTACATAGTATTTTCTTTTTTTTTCTATTTGCTGCATTATCTTATTAATTTTTTCAATATTTGTTGGAGTTAGCATTTAGGGGGGTGCTGAGAATTGAACCCAAGGCCTTGTGTATGCAAGGCAAGCACCCTGCCAACTGAGGTATATCCCCAGCCCCACAGATTTAGCCTCTTATTCGACATTAGAAGCATCTCATGATCTTTTATTCACTGTTCATATTTCAACAAGGCACCAGAGAGCTGATCAAAAGAATTTGGGTTTGATAACTGGTGGCTTTTACTATAGGACCAGGAATATTTATAGGGTAATAAAATGCCAGTTCCTATAGGTCTTCTTTGCTAAACCAGTCAGATTTCCCAGAGAATAATCCCTCTGCTTGTTGCCTGGGTGCAAGGTTCTATGTGCCATGTAAGGGAAGAAAAAAACAAGGGAGAGAATTAAATTACAGCAGATGAGATAGAGAAAATGGGAGGGGAGGGGAGGGGGGATAGTAGAGGATAGGAAAGGTAGCAGAAAACAACAGTTACTAATATGGCATTATGTAAAAATGTGGATGTGTAACAGATGTGATTCTGCAATCTGTTACGTAGTATTTTCTTAAGGTCATTTTCATTTGTATTTCCCTGATGAATTATATATGAGGAGCTTGTGACGTGTTTATCTGTATACAGAGATCTTCTTTCATGAAGTTTCTATTCCCATCTTATGTTAATTGTTGTGCACTTACTGCATTTTATGAGTTCCTCACTACATTTTGAGAATTCCTCATACATTCTAGAAACAAATCTTTTATAAAATATATCATTTGCAAAATTTTCTTCCAGACTATGGCCTGTCTTTGTATTCACTTGATAATTAATGTCCTGTGAAGAGCAAAACCTTTTAAATAATGCAGTTCATCAATTTGTTCTTTCAGGCTCATGCTTTTCAAACATAGCTAATAAATTCATGCCTAACCCAAGGTCATGAAGGTTTTATACTTTTGTTCCCTTATAGTTTGAGGTTTTCCATTCAGGCCTATGCTCCATTTATTTGCATGTATAATATAACATGAAAATAAAGGGCTTCTTTTTCCTTACCAAATTGATATCCAGCTATTTTGGTACCATCCTTTCTCCACCAAACTGCCTTTTCATTTTCATCTCTACCAAAAATCAGTGTCCACATATGTATGGGACTATTTCTAAACTTTCTATTCTTCTATGTAACATTTCCCTACTATCCTTTTAAATTTCTTCATAATAAGATGTAGATGTTGCCTCTATTATTCAAGATATTTAGTATTTTTCTTCTTTCTCTGGTAAGTGTCTACAGCTTTATTTTATTAATCTTCTAAAAAGAGCAATTTTGATTTGATATTTTCTGTTTTCAATTTAATTAATTTCTGCTGATTTTTATTCTCTTTCTTTTACTTGAGTTTAATTTTTCTTTTTCTCTTCTAGTTCCTGAAGTTAGAAATTTAGGACAACAATTTTCAGACCTTTTTTCTATAATAGGCAGTTACTGCAATAAATTTTGTCTTAAATACTGCTTTAGTGGTATTCAACAAATTTTGATATATTATTCTTTTCACTTTCATTTTGTTCAAATTACTATGAAATCTCTCTCTTGATTTCTTTCTTTGATCCATGAATTATTTAGAAGTATGTATTCATATATGTATTCATAGTCACAGAACATGCCTGGCATGATTTGCATCATTTTAATTTTTTTCAAAGTTTTTTCATGGCCCTGAACATGGATTATTTTGGTAAACGTTCCATGTGTACTTGAGAATAATAAATATTCTGCTATTGGATGAAATGTTCTAAAATGATTAAGTCAAGTTAAATGATTGCACCATTCAAATCTTCTACAGTTTCACTAATTTTACTTATTCTATCAATAATTTAGGAATATTGACCTTTTCAGTGATATATATTTAAATATTTTACATTTGCTTTTTTGAATTATAACTTTGAATTCCACAGTATATTTTACATTGATAGCACTTCTCCAGTTAGACTAGCTATATTTCAAAAGCTAAATATATATGGCTAATGGCTACTTTATTAGAAAGCGTAGTCCATGGAACAAATCTGTTTCTTGTTTGTATCTTGACTATATATTATCCCAGCCTGTTTTTCTGGCTCTCAAAATTCCATGAATGACTTGATATTCAATAATTGTGCTTCAAAAGAAAAAATCCCAAACAAAATCTATATCATAGAAAAATTCAAATGCATTAAATTCAAAAATAAAAATAAAAACAAACAATAGAAGAAAATCTAGAAGAATATCTCATCTACTAGTGAGAGAGACCTTCTTGAGACACAAAAATTAAAAACTACAAAAGCAAAGATAGACATTATAATCATACCAAGACAACACATTAAAGGAAAAGTATGAGGAAAAACAGGTAAAACTAGTTCAAAGATTCTGATCTGATGAGGGCCAAATATAGATAATAGATAACAGAAAAAGGTTAGTACTCCTGTTATTCACTTGTGTTAATACTCAAAACTTTTACTGTATTATTTGATTAAACAGATTGTGCAAATATATAGTTGGAAATGTTAACTGAACAAGAGAGACTTATTTAGTCCCCAGAACTTATTTAATGCCACGTCTCCTGACTGTCAACCTACAAAAGAAGTCTCTGATGCTGACCAGCTATCTACTTGTTAATGTATTCCCCTGGTAATAAGGTTTCAATTGACATCTGATTCCTAAATGTTTTAAATACATGTAATATTTCTTCATCAAAGAGAGCATTGGTATTCCCTTCTCCCAAATGCACAAGGGTAACAACCCAATCACTAGGTTTCTTTTTTTTTTAAAAAAAAAAAAAAAAGAGGAAAAACTAGAAGTTCAAAACTGTGTTCATTTCAATTAAATGTAACAACAATATAATCTGTTTTAAAATGTAACTAGTTTGTCAAAACCTCATAGAGAACTGTGGAATAAATAACTGAATTTATGTTGATTTGTCTCTAGGCTCAGAAATCATCTTCTCCATCCTCCCTCCCAGTATCAAAGGATTAAACTTCAGAAGTAACCAAAGCAGCTTCCATTCAAGAATCTGCTGGGGGAGTATCCAGCAAAGAAAAGTATAAGTTGAGGGAGGAACCTGCACTAAAAGAAGAGGTTTTACAAACCTCAGACACTCCACAAGAGGTAGCAGCAGTTAGCTTCTGTGATACTACAAAGAAAATGTTTGCTATACAACTATATTAATTTCCAAGAGCTACCTTAAGAAAGCATGAATAACTCAATGACTTAGAACACCAGGAATTTATTATCTCAGTACTAGAAACTAAAAGTCTGAAAAAAAATCAAGATGGGAGTAGGACCATACTCCCTTTGATGATACCCAGGGAAGGATCCTTCCTTACCTGTTCCAGCTTCTGGTAGCATGTCTTAACCTGTGGGAGCATAGTTCCAACCTTGGACTCCTTTCGCTGCATAGTTTTCTCCCTTTTTACTCTTCCAAGTGCCTTCTTTCTATGCCTATTTGTGGACATATTTCCCCTTTTTATAAGGACACCTGTCATGACCTTATCTTAACTCAGTAATGCAAAAACCCTATTTCCAAATAAGGCCACAATCTGAGATATTAGGAGTAAAAACTTTAACATATTTTATTGAGGGGAAATAATTTAACACAAAATAGTCACTAATTAAAACCTACACTTAATTCCACACTGGAGTGCCAGAAATATGGGATTCAAACAAAAAATAGTCCAGGTGCGGTGGTGTACGCCTATAATTCCAATGGCTCGGGAGGCTGAGGCAGGAGGATTTCGAGTTCAAAGACAGCCTCAGCAAAGGTGAGGCACTAAGCAACTTGGTGAGAGTTTTTTTTTTTCCTCTAATTAAAATATAAAACAGGGATGGGAATGTGGTTCAGTGGTTGAGTATCCCCGAGTTCAATCCCCAGTTCAAAAAAAAAAAAAAAAAAAAGCATGAATAAAAGTTAATGTTCTGAATATAAGAAACCTCATTTAAGATCTAGTAACTAGGGTACTCCCCTATGTATGATGATAATGCCCCTAGAGAGTAATTTATGCATAGAAATTTTCCTTAAATGTGATGCCAATTTTTTTCCATTTCAGTTAAAGAAGTCAGATTCTTGATAACTGATGGAGATGAGCTGGTCTTCTGGAGAGTCTAAGATCATCATTTCTGTATGCTCTCTTCCCTCAACCCCATACTACTGAGATTCTTTTGAATCATTCTTTGGCAACACTAAACACTAGGTAATGAAAATACACTTTTCCCCCTGAAATAACTGCACCAGGAGCCAAGCACTGGCCATTTTTCTACATCAAATAGGGCTAGTGTTATACTACACATATATGTCCTGTAAATTTTTAAATGCTTTCAAAGGGACTATATATCAGAAATTTGGCATTGAGCTAATATATACTTTCTGAAAATCTAGAACTAGCACTTCTCTTCCGTGAAAGACAGCTATGAAAGTTGATATCCTGAACAAAATAAGGTACTGTAGATGGATATTTGGGACTTAAGAATTTTGTCTACAAAGACTTTTTAATTCAAAAGTACCAGAAAATTAGATTTTAAACTTTTAATTCTTTTGGTCCTTGGGCTTTGACTTGCAGAAGATTTCAATCTTTAAATTTTAAAGTTCTTAAACTTCCTACAATAGAAGGACTTTATATTCAAATGTGGAGAATCTAGTCTACTGGTACTTTACTTCTGAGACATCTTTATGCATTTTACCTTAAGTGCTATTACAAATTTTTTGTTCTATATAGCATATCAGAGGATCTACAATATATCTTGACATAATTTCAAATGAGAAGCAGACTAGGGAATTAAATTTTGCCTCAGATACAAAATAGTACTAGATTTGAATTAATTTATTCAAATCTAGTACCTCTAGGGCCAACATCTAAACTTCTCCTCCAGTTCAAACATGATTCACAAAAGGGGGAAGTGGCCTTATCAAGGTGGGAACAAAACTGTCTAGATAAATCTCTGAAATAATTAAGTGAACAAAAAGTTAGAAACCTTTTCCCTAATCCTAGTTTCTGTGAGAAATGACTGGCCTCTTTCTCATAACGCCTCTGATGATCTGTAATTATTTATTTGGTTGGTAAATTCTGAATGAATAATGAACCAGACTCTGCTCAGCCCCACACTTAATTGTACATGGGAATTCTTCAGTTTCATGTTGTATTCAGTTTTGTTCTTTCAGGAAATTTGACTTTGTGAGAAACTCAGCACCTTGTTTTGTCCTCTCTTTCCTCTAGAGTAAGCCTCCTTTCTGTTCCAGGGTGTAAGGTGGGGGATACAGGGCAGGAAAGATCTATCTAACCTGCTGCATTTCAGATAGTAAATTCCTTAATTCTGGAGCTTAGTATTCACAAATTTATTACACCAACATCCTAAACCCCAATTCACCAAACTTTCATTTAACCTTTTTGGCTTTAAGTTTCTGCAGAAAACCAAAAAAAAAAAAAAAAAAAAAGTGTTTTTTGAGAAATTCCAATAAGGCTCAGCACAAATATCCAAATATCAGCAATAGTAAAAAAAAAAAAAATAGAAAATTTTAGATATATAAAACTAAATTGAACAAGTTAATGAAAAATAAACAAGAAACATAAGACGTTAATATATTAAGTACGTTAATAAAACATGAATATATAGAATTATTCCCATTCATTAATGTGAGAACTTAACATTAGAGATCTATTAATTCTTCCCTAAAATGAATCTGAATTCCACACTTCAAAGTAATTCCAATAAAACCAAAAAATTATATTTTTCCAACTTTGTTCTTTAGATTCAAATGCATACCCAATTACATATTGGAAGATTACATATGAGCAAGATGGTTTTGAAAAATCAGAGAGGAAAACAAAGTAAGTTAGGCACACATTGGTATTGAGAAAAATGAATCACCATGTGGAAAAATAAAATCATAACTGTATTCCTCTATTCACAAAGATAAACTGTAGATGAATTAAACTATCAAAATGTAAAAAAAAAAAAATACCCAAATGTTTTAAACTATTCAGATAAAATTCAGGAGAATAGTTCAATGACCTTGCAATAGGGACGAATTGAAGACCTCAAAAATCACAAAGTATAATACATTTGAACTTTTTGTACATTATTTTCTATAAGAGAGGCAGCATATTATGAAAAGTTCTGCAATGGAATGACAGTTTAAAGATTAACATCAAAATACAAAGAATTTACAAACCAAGACAAAACACTAATCCAATAGAAAAGTAGAGGAGATTAAATAAGGACAAGTAACTCAGAAAAAAAGAAACTCAATAAAAAAGTGAAAAGATGCAACTTGTATAGTAATCAGAAATGATAATTAAAACAATATCCTCCATCCACTATATTGGCAAAAACAGGAATTAGAAGAAGAAACTGAAATACCAAGTCTTAATGAAAATATGGAAGTTAGGAAAGCATAGGAGTAAATGACTACATTTTGTAAAAAATGTTTCATGGCATTTCATAAAAATTCAAATTTGTTTAACTATAGTAGTTATACTTCTAATCTCCTACCTTAGTAAAACTCAAAAGTAAAAAGGGAGAATAAAAATATTATTGAAGTGTTATTTCTAATAGCAAGAAATTGCAATCTGCCTGTATGTCAATGTATCAGGGGAAGGGTTATATAAACAGATGCGATGTGGTATAGTGGTATTTAGAACATGATGCACCTCAAACACAATATAGGATAAAAACAAATTTACAGAATAAGACATACTGAGACAATGTCTATGTAAAATTAAAACTATAATAAAAGGCTATATACTCTTATAGATGTGTGTTCATTTGTGATAAAAACTGAGGATAGAATACAATAGTGCCTAGACCAATTACATAATACCATACTGCTAATCCAATGGCTCAAATTAACCCAGCTCTTTTGCCTAAGGTTCAGCATATATCCATACAGTATACACTTTCAATCACCACAATCCTTGGGACAGGCAAAAAGGGACCCAGCCTCCCTCTCCTCTTTCCCTGTTCTCTCCCATGAAAGAGCACACAAACATCTCTTTTCACTTAGATCCACTATTGAGTACCAACTGAGCAAATTCTATAACCACATTCACTCATAAATCACACCTTTCAGGCCCAGAGAAACACTTCTCTTGCCTATGCCTTTGAAAGAAAAGTGCAATTAAATGCACTGCTTTCTTTAAGTATTATAAATCTTCTATAATAAAAACAATTCAAGAAGTGCAAGAGGGAATGGAAACCTACAGCTGAACATAAGGAAGGTTGCAGGTTGGGATAGCTATGATATTTTAGTCTCTGCTTCAGAACAAAGGTAGCATTTGTGCAACTCAAGAGCTTAGGTAAGAAAAAAAAAGACATTAATCGTCAAATCTTTCCTCTGGCAGAGTAAGACTAATAGGTTCTTGCATAATGAATTATTTCCTAATGGTGCCAAATGACCATTTTCTTGTATTCTAATTGTGGCTCTGGAAATATCAGCAAATTAGTGAACAATAGTTTGTAACAGTTGCACATGGTAACCAAAACATTTTGTAGCACTATGCAATTCATATTTAATGCCCGATTTGCAGATTTGCAGACCTAGAAGAACTTCATGAACATAATATGGACTCTTTACAATGGCAGTGTGAACTTTAGGAAAAGTTGAATCTCCAAAGGTCCCAAGTTGCTAACTGGACCTAAAATTCAGTATAAAGACTGACAGCCATTCACTGATTCTACTCTGTGTTTCTGTAAGTATCACAAGCTAAACTTTGAAGTCCAGGGTCTGTTTCTGTTCCAACTGCCCAGATTAAAGCCTCCCTAATCTCCAAAGACCTGACCTACAGTCATATATAAACATCAACCAATCAGGAATAGAAATGCTAGAAATGCTAACCATGCTTGCACCCCCCTCATTTGTGGTTCCTCTATATAAGCCAGCCTATCCCTTTGGGGGCATATTCCTTTTGTACCCAAAGTTGCCTCTTCCTGGTTTGCAAACTCTTTTTTTAAGCCTCCCTTTTAATTTTAAATTATTTCCTAGTGCATTTTTGTTGATAGCAGTTAGCCGGCCAACAATTAGAATGGTAAGTTTATCGTTACAAAAAAAGTAAGATTCAGTTATTAAAAAATCTAAAATTCTGTGGTCAATCTTTAGAATAACTCAAATTTGTTTACGTTCTGAATATGTTTACATTTTGTTTTAATCCTTAGATCATTACTGACAACAGAACATAAAATAAGTAGAAAAGGTCTCGATTATGATACAGTGAAATGCATGGGATGCTTATGTTTACATACATCTTTCTAATAGCACTGAAGAATTATGGCCAAGAGGCACATTAATAAGGTGGTTTTAATTTCTAGCAACTTTTTCAGAAGGAGATCAATGAAAGAAAAAGGAAAAATAATTTTTATATTGGTAGATAATTTTAATAACCCAGTTTTACATTCCCCCCAAGGGGAATGAGTAAAGACTGCAGTCCAGCCGGTAGCTTTACCAGGTACTCTATCAAAGAAGTGGAACATCTGCAAATAAAAGGGAAATCTAACTCTAGAAGCAAACAGAATCAGAGCATATGTATCCTACCACTCCAATAAACAACAGGAAGGACAGGGGGCACGGAACAACCTGGGAAATCAAGCACAGCTTGTTTCTAGAACAGGGTCGTGCGCACAGGGGCTGTGCCCACGGGCCGCGAGGCCACGGCGGCGCATGCGCAGCGCAACAGGGCGCTTGGGACCCAGGAGCGGGGGGCCGCCGCGAGAGGGCGGCGATGAGGCACACCTTCCCCACCACGACGACAGGTCCACCCCGGCTACTGCAGGGCACACATGTGGCCTGGAGGTGGATTCCGACACCGGCTGCGCTGTGGCCTTCTGCCTGGCCTAGGCGCCCACTGCACGCACGTGCCCGCAGCCGTTACCACAGAGCTGGCCTCAACCGTGGGGACCGCCGGCCCGAAGCAGGACTCTCCACCCCCGCCCTGCCGTCAAGGAGGCCCACCCCGGCACCTGCCCACTCTGCTGGCCGAGCAGGACTCCGCGTCCTGTCCTGGAGCCGTCGCTACCGGCGCCGCTACCGCCACCTCCTCCGCCGGGCGTCGAGTCTTCACCCCTCAAAAACCGCCGGGCACGTCGGGCACGTCGGGCACGTCAGGCGGTTGACGAAAGGCGGGAGGAGCCCCTCCAATTGGCACCGGCGGTCAGCAGCTCAGCCAATCCGTGCCAGCCGGCCGAGCCCCGCCCCTCCACTTTCGCCTCTGGGGTCTCCCAGGCCGG
Source organism: Callospermophilus lateralis (assembly GCF_048772815.1). Lineage (NCBI taxonomy): Eukaryota > Metazoa > Chordata > Mammalia > Rodentia > Sciuridae > Callospermophilus > Callospermophilus lateralis. The sequence continues at coordinate 195,351,913 of NC_135307.1, forward strand.
CCCTGAGGCTAGAGGCCGGGGAGGCTTCGTCTGCTCCGCCAATGGTGCGCGTCGGCCGGAGGGACCAGCAGGGGGCGCAGCGCAGCTGACCTGCCGCCCAAGCCCTGCCTGGCGTGGGACGGGGCCGCCCGAGGGCGCTAAGCGCTCGCGTTAGCCCCGCCCCGGGCGCCGCAGGCGTCTGCTGGGCTCTTGGCTGCCCCAGCTTTGCCTGGGAACATACAGCCCGCGCCCACCCAGGCTGGCTGCTGCGAGGCCGGTGGCCAGGCACTGGGTACGGATTCCCCGCCTCCAACTCATCCTGCCCCGGGACCTGCGTGCACGCTCCCTACTTCCCTCCTACCAGCAAGTGCTGCAGCCCCAGACTGTTGGCAGCTGTCTGTGCTGGGTAACTGTCCGCGTGGGAATGCCTTGGCCGAGTGGCACGTGCGTCAGGGCAGAACTTAAGGTATTTCAGTAGCAATCTATCTAGAAGGCAACACTTGTTTTAACATATTGGATTAGGCGGCTGGAGTGCAGCTCAGAGTGCACACGCTCAGCCTGCAGGATGTCCTGTGTTGGATAACCAGCACCCCTCCAACACACACAGATAACATTTATATACATAAACATACACGCACACACCGTCTCCCTATGTATAAAATTAAGATTTAAACATACAGTGGAAAGCACCTGAAAAAGTAAACGCAAGGAAATAAAAACTGAGGACCAAAGCAGATCAAATCACATAGGATAATATAAATTATAAAGCATTTTAAATATTTTGTAGCCTTTTTTGTTTGATACTGGGGATTAATCCCAGGGGCATGCTTTAGCAGTAAGCTACATCCACAGGCCCTTTTAGTTTTTGTTCTTGAGTTTTGAGCAAACTGCTTAGGGCCTCAAGGTTGTGATCCTCCTGCCTCGGTCTCCCAAGTGGCTGGGATTATAGGAATGAACCACCATGCCCACCAAGCATTTTAAATATTTTGTGTAGGTAGAATTACAAACTGCCTGGCAATTTTGTAAATGCTACGTTGAACTTAATTTTAAGATCTTAACCTGTAAATTCAGTGTACAAAAGACATAGGTAATCTAGAGGGATTTGGAGGTGTTTTATAAAAATCAAAATTCTCAATGTTTTTGAATTCTTTACACAATTTAGTGTTAATAACATACATATTATGCATAATGTAAACTCGGAGTGCCTCAATCTCCTGATCTGACAGAATTTCATAATAATCTTCACATCTAATTTTCCCCTAATAGATTTAACATCCTTCATGATGGAGTAGTGAATGCTCAGGAATTTTACTAATACACTGTAAAAATGAAGAGTAGTGATTTTCATCTTCCTTTTTTAGTAAATATCAATAAAGTACAATGTGGAAGAAAAATCTTATTTGTATTTTTTTTTAATGTTTTAGATTATGGTGTTTGAAGGAAAACCTTATCAAAATTTGGCTTCCGTGTTAGGTATTTTGATCACAGCAAGGAAAAACTAAGTTCAATTTAGAAAAGTTTATTTTTACTCACCTTTTCCAAGGTTCACTTTATGGTGGGCAGACTCCATCACTTTGGACCAGAGTGGAGGCAGAACACCAGGGCAGAAAGGCAAAACAAAGGAAAGCTGCTCACCTGTGGCTGCCAGGAGCAGAGTGGGAGGAACCAGGGGGAGGAGACATAATCCCAAGGGCCCCCTCCAGTGACCCACCTCTTCCAGGCATGCCCCACCTGCCTAGTTACCAGTTCTTTTGAGTTATTAATCCAGCAAATGGATCAGTCAACTGATGAGATTACATTTCTCATAATCAAGTTGTTCCACTTCCTGCATTAACACAGGAGCTTTCAGGTGGCACCTCATATCCAAATTATAACAGCATTTTTTTCCCTGCACTGCAGAAGGTTGAACCCAGGGCCTGTGTATGCTAGGTAAATAACCAACTGCTGAGCCACCTCCACAGCCCCTTTTAATTAAATTTAACAAGCACTTATTGGAAACATTCTGGATGCCATATCACAATGGCCAAAAGAACAAGGAGCTTGTTGTAAGTTTGAAGGCTGAATTGACTACTTACCAGCTGTGGGATGTTAGGTGAATTACTTAAACTTCTTTGAACTTTGATCACCTCAGCTAACAGAATGGGCATATATATATTATCAACCAGGTAGCATATTTTGCAGAATTAACTGAAATCAAATAAAGCACCTATTATTTTGCCTAAACAGTTAAAAAAAAAAAGGACAAAATAAATGTTTCATTTCCAACAAGGGCAAGGCTTTGTATTTCACAGGATCATACACTGGTGGAAGGGCAGACACATACAATTCCACGCACAGGGGTAAGTGCTATAAGTAGAATAATTAGCACTCCCCAGGTTCCTTAGAGCTTTCATAAACTCAGTTTTTCAAAAGCATATACAACTCTGCTGCTGAAGGTGAGGTGCAACATTTTTTTTTTAAAACTAAGACCCTACATTTATCAGTGCTGTGAAAAGGATAAAACTTATGCATGAAATGATTTAAACAATGAAGTTTCTAAACCTTTGTTTTCTGTGATTAGACCACAAAAAATTCCACTTAAATAGAGCACACAGACATTTTTGCACATAATACTTTAATACTTCAGTAAAATCATTTTCATTGCATTACATTAAAATACGTTTGGGGAGACAACCCAGCAATTGCACGATCCATTACAAGCTTTTAACATCTAAGCAATATAGCTTTGACTAAGGTCTGAAAACTCTTGAGATGTCTATTGAAGCTTTAAAGTTTCAAAATGTTACTTTTTTAAAAGGCACCTTGAGGTTCTCTTAATTTTGATGATATAACTATTTTATGACCAGATTCCTTCTGGCAAGTGACTTTCACATAGATGAAAGATACTTTACATGCCTTTAGACAACCCATTTGGCAGCTCTCACTTGTACCTGAATAGTAGGGACAATTGTCTTGCACTCTGGGCTGGGGCCATAGGCAGAGCAGCCAAGGCCCTCCCACACTTGCTGACCTAATTGGATGGTTTGTTAAGCAGCAGGAGATGCACCAGGGCTTCCCTGTCTTGCATGCCAATGTAGTTCACAGCCCTAACAGGCAGAGTGTGCAATTTAATCACAAGATTTTAAATCAAGATTTGGTGTTCTTAGATCAAAAGTTACCAAAGAAAGTCACTGTTCTTGGAACTTTAAAAACACAAAGGTTGCAATTATTAAAAACAAACTAGTTAAAAGGCAAAATGCATCTTTTCAATACTGATTAGACAAGTGTCAACAGGTATTCAAAAATTTAAGCATTACTCCTGGTGACAGCCATCACAAAATCAACCACACTGGCTTCAGCTGTATCACATGGGTCCCATATTGGAGGTTCTGTCCATCTCAGCTGGGTTTTCATGCATCAATTCTAGCACCTGCTGTCTGAAAGACCACCACTCAGCACCAAAAGAATTCCTCAGCCTCTCCACAGGAGTAGCAGATAACACTGGAGCAGTGGGCTTGACTACTTAGTTGGAGGGTTTTTTTTTTTTTTTTTAAAGCATTTAACATTTAAAAACTGGGAAACAAGTCCAGAAAATGTTAAAAATTTCTCCTATCTGAAGGCACAAAGAATAAAGTTGCAGGTAGCTGATAAAAACCTGACATAAGTACAATTTAAAATAACTCAGAAGTATAAAATTTGTGAATTATTTTTCCTCAAGGGCTCTAGCTAATGCTGAAAACACCTTCTAGTTTCACTTGGTAACTGGACTTGGAAAAGACAAATCCTGGAATTTTCTGATGCTTAAAAGGAAATTATAGTCACCTTCATTGTCAAAAAAGTAATTACAAAGGGCATGTTGCTTGAAATTCTATAGTCACCTGAAAATTGAAATAACTTAAGGCAAGATCTCTTAAAATGTTTAGGTAGTTTCAAACTCAAACAGGAGGGCCCAAGAGACAATGTGCAGACGCACAATTACCAAACAAGAGAAGAGCAGGATGGGAGAGGAGGGCAGGCAGAGGAAAGGCTGTTGCCCTTGGCAGCCTCAACTTTCTCCTCAGCTGTTGGTTCGGGAGAGACACTGCCTTGAAGCCCAGAAAGGCTGTGTGATGGCTGGTGAGGCAGAGGTCTCTACCTATTAATAGTTGCCACTGCTAGAAGGCTACAGGCATTGGCAAGCAAATGAGGTCTCAGATTTTCCTTGTCCCAGGGCAGGAATGCCTCCAGGGACCATAATGCAGGTCACACTGCACATTTTGTTTACAATGGGCACAAACACACAACAGGACTTTAAGCTTATTAAATTCAGAATATTCCTGAGAAGGTATCAGCTATGGGCCCAAGGTCCCAACATCACAATAACAAATATCAGCTAGTTCAGGGACACATTCCAGACACATGCAAAAGGCCTTCCTAGCAGCAGGTGGGTCTTTCCCCAAAACCTTACCTGGGTCCTCTCCAGAGAGGCACACACTCCCATGCACCTACCCTCCCAGGACCCTCCCCCAACACACTCCACAACCGAGTTGGCCTGCTGGCTACGTGAGGCTACTCATTAGACAAGGTGACACTGAAATTTCATGTAGAAGGCAGGAAGGGCCACTGTCAAGAGACCTTGAAAAGGAAATGAGTTCAGAACTTGGGGGTGTGGAAGGGTAGGTGAACCCACCAAGAAGTGGCCACCCAGTCAGGAAAGACCTGCAGACCAGCACCTCAGAGCTCCAGGTACCCTGACCGCTGCTCAGATGAAGTGGATCCAGCTCTCTTCACACTCCCCACGTGGCATGTGCAGAGCGTGGTTGCGACATGTGAGGCTGTAGTCACGGCTGTCGTTGTTGTCCCAGTACTCAGCACCGGCCACTCGGTAGCGAAGGGCGAAGTGCACACGCGATCCAAGCTCTAGCAGGAAGGGTGGCACCGGGAAACCGAAGGCAAAGACGTCCTCCGTGCCTTCAGAGCTTGCCGGCCCGCGCCACCGCGCCACCGCTTCGTGCGCATTGCGCCAGCTGGAGAAGGTGTAGCGCACGGCCACTTGCTTCTCGAAGGCCACGTTGCGCACGCGCACCGTACCACTGATACCCAGATCGGAGCAGGTGACCCGCTCCAGGCACACGAGCTGGCGCTGCAGACGCTCGCCGAAGTCAGCGGCCTCGACAGGCGGTGGGAAATCTGGCACCAGGCACCGCAGAGTGAACTCCAGGTCCTGGCTGCTGCAACACAGGTCCGAGTTGATGGCTAGCCGTGACAGCACGTGCAGCGGCACTGACGGGTCATCTCCCGCATTAAACACCTTGACCTGGGCCAGCTCCAGGCCCAGAGCATCTGCGAAGCGCACGCGGAGCTGCCGGCTGCAGCCTGGCCGACACGCAGCGCCCGGCGCACCCGAGGCCTTCGGGCGGCGCTCTGGGGAGCTGGGCAGTGAGCGCGCTCGCCTCAGGATGATGGGCCGCAGCTGGGGGTCGCAGCCCGTGGGGGCGGGGGCCAGCGGCGCGCGGCCCGGGCTCTCCGGGGGCCTACAGGGCCTCGGCTCCGGGGCTGCGCCCCTGTCCAGGTCCGATAGGCAGCTGAGGCTCCGGGGAGCAGGCTTCCGGAATCCCAAGGCTGGCGGTAGGATGGTAGAGCCTGGGCCTCTGGACATGGCGCGGCCGTCGGTCCGGCGGTGGGAGTCAGAACCGCGGGGCAATCTTACCACTCCTAGCCGGCTTCCTCCGTGTCCCCAGTCCTGTTCCGAAGCCACTGGGTGTCCGCCGGATCTGCAACCTTGCAGGGGACCCTGAGCCTGCCACGCCCTCCCCTCAATTCCTCACCTTAGGTCCTCGGCTTCACCCAAGGAGGGGGGGGGGCACCAAGTATTTTCCAGGGCGCCAAGTGCTTCTCTGGTGGAGCTGCTCTGGCCACCCCGAGAGGGCAGCGCGCACCTCCTCTCGCTCAGCTGGGCTTACGGGAAGGGCGCGCGGCCGAGGGCGCCTCCCACCTCCCCGTCCGTGGGTTTCTTATAGGGCTGCAACTCCAGCGGGCGCAACTTCCCGGCGCGCCTCCGCCCCGCCCCTCGTGACGCCGCCGCGGGCGGGCCCCGCCAGCCCAGCGCCTCCGAGCCCCGCGCCCGCCACGCCGCCGCGCCTGCCGCAGCGCGCCGCAGTCCGTCCCCTGCGCGGCGCCGGAGCCAGTGGGCTGCGGCCTCGTCACGTGCCCCCAGCGGCCGAGGAATAGGTCTGATCAATTTCTGTCCGCGTCTGCCTAGGCTGTGCGCCTGTCGATCACATTGGTGTCTGCACAAACCCAGGAGGAGGAAGGTGCACGCTGCAGGTCCTCGAATTTCGGGGTTCGTGGGGGTGGGGCGAGGGAGGGCAGAACCCAGCCCGGCCAGGAGCCGGTGCGGGTCTGATTTAGTGTCTAACCAGCCAGCTCTTTGGACGTGTGCCTGCAGCCTGTACCCGCGGCCAGCCCGAGGGAGCCTCGCTGCGTAGAGAAGCGTCATGCTCACACGTCCCCACAATCCTTTGCCCGCCCAGTGGCCAGCGGGTTCCCTGGGGTGGGGGTGGGGACCGCTCCTGCCTGGGATCACCGCCAGAGGAAGACCCGGGATGGGGGTTAATGCCCTGTGATGAATTGTGCAGCTGTCCCATGCCTGGGGAGCATTTTTGTAGCCTGAATCTCTGACTTTTGGCTTCCTTTTTATGCAAGCCGGAACCACGGGAAGGTGGGAGTTTGTTTTTGCTTGCTTAGGACCCTGCAGGCGTTCCTTTCTCCCAGGCACTTCTGGCAGGAAATAGGCAGCTCTTGGTGTGAAGCTTGTCCTGTGGAGTGAAAGGGAGAGGGTGCAAGAGCACTTTGTGGAGAGAAGTTTGGGCCAAAGCAGAGAACATTGTCTACACCTCAGTTTAAGCCTGCTGGAGTGTGGTGTGGTCAGTTAACTGCGAGAGCCCATATGTGATTCCTGTTACCATCATATGTGAACCAACTAAAAAGGCCCACATGGTCATGATAAAGAAGTTCAATAACGTTTTTAAAAATGAAAAATGATTTTAAAAAGTACAGGAACATTTCTTTCTGAAATGTTCCTAACATCTGTCATTCCCCTCTTTTCCATTTCACAGAGACAGGGGTGTTATGGGACAGAAGTATTCAGTTTCTAATGAGCGCACCTCATGGGCCTCTCAAAAGAAGAGGAATAACCATGGCCTGGTTTGAGTGACTGAAGTTTCAGAAGGGAAGACATCATAGGGAAGGCAGAAGAATTCAAAGGGAATTGCCTCACTAGAGTTTAGGCTCCATGGGAAGAGGAGTTGTGGGCCATTTCTAGGCACTCCTGAAATTTTTTGTTGAATGAGCGAATGAGTATATGTGGGAGCTTTGTAGTAGACTTGACTTTAGTTAGCATCACAGATTTCCTCAACAATGCATTATTTTCAAGGAGGCTGTGTGTGTGTGTGTGTGTGTGTGTGTGTGTACACGCGCGCGAGTGTTCATGCGTGTGCATACACAGAAGTAGAGAAAGAATCCAGTCATAACCTTGATACTAGTGTGGTCTTGAATCTACTGTCCACTGTGGGGGGTGGGGGACTGAAAAGACTAAACTGGAAACATATGACTATATCCCCCTCTAATCTGTCACAATTCAGAATATATGTTACAGCCTCGATGTTTCAGTGCATTGCAAATACTAAAAAATAAACGAGAAAAAATGACCCAATACTGGCGATAGGACCATTTGCAATCAATACTTACTGTCAGTTTGCTGTTGCTTCTAGTTCCGGTGGTGGTGAATTCTTTCCAAACATAAGAGGAATAAAGAAGTCACCTCCCCAGCTGTCATCATCTTCCAACAGATTGAGCAAGAATAGTTTGAGCAGTGCAGAAAAGGTGATGTAAACTTTAAGGGACAGTCCTGTTTTTTTTTTTTTTTTTTTTTTTTTCCTTTTTGTGTGTTTTCATGTATGTGTGCACATATCTGTGTTCACGGTATTTATTACTGAATATCTCTTTTTTTAGACAGTCCATCAAACCCTAGATGATGGTCGGCCATGTGAATTTCTCAAGAAAAGGAATAGGGTGAATGAATGTGATCAGAAAAGCAGGTAAATAGTTTTCATATAATTGCTTTATCTTGCAAAAGGCATGTTGCCTGAGTTCTCCAGATTGAATATGTGTCATTGGAAAAAATAGGTCTGAATAAGAAATACACATTCATATTTTTCACCTAGCACAAACGAGTGGACAAGGTGGCGTTACTTGTCAGCTTGCACAGGGGAGGTTCTGGCAGTGTCAGCAAGTCCCTCCGTCACTTTGCTCCATTGGTTTCCTCTACATTAAAGGGCACTATCAGTAGCTGTCTTCTGGGGGTGCAGGTGACAGCTGGTTGTAAACCAAGGTTTTCACTGTACTGGTTGTGGATTCAGAATGGTGGCAATCTTTCATTGCTTTCTCCATCACTCATATTTGTTGAGCATGTTGAGCTGATGGCCGTGATGTTACATACTCCATATTTATTAATGAAGGGTAGCACATTCTTGGTGTGGTTGAAATTGCTGGAGAATGAACCTCTTGAGTTTTCCAGGAAGTATAATTATCTCCCATTTCTAATTTCTATCTTCTGATACAGAAAAGTACTTACTTTGGTTAAATGCTGTATTCTTGATGAATAAATTGAAGTACAGGTATTTTCAACTCTGATGTGAGATTCTGCCTTGGAGCATATTACCCCAGGAAGAATCCAGTGCTAGCTACACTAGTAACACACACAATATTCTTTGTTTGCCTCTGCTTGCCATTCACAAGTCAGCACTAACTCTATTTTTCATTCATATTGAATTATAATGGCATCATATAATTTTATTTCTATTCTTTTAAATGCATCTTTCCTGAGCATGTTTCCTATATGGAAACAAACAAATGAGCTTTTAGTTTAAACTATAGTTTTTATGTGCTGTACTTTAACATATTTGAATTGGCTTAGAATCACTACCAGTGATTAAACAGTGTAAAATGTGCATTTTACATTATATTTACCTTTAACCTAAAATAAGTCTACAAAAGAAAGCTGTGGGTTTTATTTCTGAACATTTTTAAACTCTATTGACTATTAACAGACTAGGTGGAGAGACCTATAGCAGGTATTCTCCAGACCAATGTTGTTTAAAGCACACACAGTTGATCTAAAATTATGAAACAAGCACTTTGAGAACTGTGACTGTTTTTCTTAAATGCTAGCATTTGGTGTCGAGCAGAATCCACACGGTACTTGGGCACAGGCAGTCCCTAATGTTTCCTGAGCAGATCACTATGCAGAGAACTTTCTGTAAAGCTACTGTTTCTGCAAGGATTCGGAGGCTCTAGGTTTTCTAAGGCCTAGTAATAGCTGAAAAGTATAGCCAGAGGCTTCTTTTGGTTTCTTTAATCATAGCTCAATTAGACATTTTTTGGCTTTATGTGGTAAGAATTGCAGTTTTGTTTTTCACAGCAGTACAAATGCTGGCCCATCTTGGAGCAAAGCCCAACAATCAAGGAAGTCTTCAGGAAAACGGCAGAGTAAATCCCAAGGACCCCATGTTTCCTCCCAGCTGAGAAGCAGCCTCCTGGGGGCCTCCGCCGGAGGCGAGCCCCAGGCCAGCACCCTGGGCTCTAGGTGCAGAGAGGCCTCCGAGAGTACACTGTTTCTTCACTTCCAGTCCATGAAAATTATGAAGGAAGATGTGGAGGAGGACAGTGCGAGTGACCTGTCAGATTCAGAAAGAATTCCCATTCCTCCTTCTCCGCTCTCCCCTCCAGATCTCAAGCTTCGAGCTGAAGAAATCGATCCCATTGACTTTGACCTTCCCCCAGGTCAGGGCCACACCAAGCCAGAGTACCACTATCCTGACTTCCTTCCGTCCCCTTTCAACTCCTGGGACCTGCGGGATATGGCCCTGCTTCTGAATGCAGAGTGCAGAACCACCGATGTGCCCCGGGCGGGGGGAATCCTCGGGAAGTACATCGACAGACTCGTCCAGCTCGAGTGGCTGCAGGACCAGACTGTGCAGTGTGAAAAGGCGAAGGCGGCCAAGGCAAGACCTCCTGGGGCCCCTGGGACCTTGGGGGCGCTGAAGAGCCCTGGGAGAAGTAAGCTAATTGCTACTGCCCTGTCCAGGCCACTACCATACCTGGAAGGGGCTTCAAAGTCAGGCCCTTCACAAAAGAAAGGTTGGCACCATGGAGAGGTTCACCCTTCCTGTTACACCTTTGAGACTTCTCCCAGGTCCCCGGATGTACCGAGTAGCACTAGGTTATGTTCCCAGAAGCAAACCCCTGAGACGAGGACGGAAGAAAAGAAAAAGAGATCAAATAAGAGTAGCAAGCTGCAGCGCTGGGATTTGCCTTACAGTGACAGCAGCCCCAAGATGGAAACCAGTGGTAACATCCGGATTCCCAGACAGACAGCCATGATTCTGGACTCCGCAGACCCCTGCAAGAGCTCCAGAACACCAGCACATGTACACCTGAAGAAAAAGGGAAATACAAATAACTGTGGCCATGCCACTGTGCCCGGTGAGAAGAAACTCAAAGCAAATGGAGTAAAACAAAAGACATGCAAATTAAAATAATGATGATCTGCAAAGACAATGGACCTCAATACTGGAGCTCTTCCAAAATTACACTTTATGACTGACGGACAGCATTTTATGACTGACAGCTGAGTGGTTGATTGGCTCTTTAGTCCACCCCACCCCCAGTAGTGTCATTTTCAGTAGTCTGTGTCTTGCAGTGAGACTTTCTTTGCATTGACAGTCTTAGACATTGAGAACCCTTTAGGTAA